>NC_081147.1:8111317-8435868 GCF_958295425.1 Solea solea | reverse complement strand
CGTCACGCTGGTGTGGCCATTGGGGACAGTCCACACCCCGTCTACCAAGTACAAGTACTGTTCTCAGTCAAAGGGCAAGCCTGACCCAGGGTTTTACCCTTCCAGACCATACCGTACCACGATGGAAACACAGCAAACGTACAAGGTTCTTCTTCAAAAAAAAAAATGACTGCTTGTGGTTTGTCATCATGGCAAACACAAAAATGATTGCCCAAGTCCCTCTGAATGGAACTGCACACCATATATGGACTTTTCCATTTGTTAAAACATGAATGAATGGGAGTCAGAGTATGAAATTTGTGATTTTCTACTGCTGTGCAACAGAACCTTGTGCAAAGGCCAACACAGGGCTTTGACTGTCCTGTGCATCTCTTGCAACATTTCCTCTTTTAGGAAATCAAGTGGCAATCAAGACTCACACCCACTTTCAGTCACACACACACACACACACACTTCTGAATTATTTGAACTATCTGGAGACCTCATTCATTCTTAAAGCCTAAACCTTAAACTGACACAACACACAAAGTATACTCACAAAAATGGTTTCTGTAGCTAATGTTTTATAACTCCCTGAACGTTGTTTCCGACAGTGATTCCATCTATGATGGTAAAGAGAGTACTTGTAGTTTGCTCTCTCAAGGGTACACTCATGAGAGAGTGAAACAAATTCTACTGTGAGAGAGAACTACATTGCATGTCACTCACAGGTAACATGCACAGCTGCAGCTGAATCGACGAGGCCTGACTGCCTGCGTGGACAGTAAAAACTTAAAAGAAAATTGCGAGCAAAAGGCAAATTAAACTCATCTCTACAACATCAAGCAACCAAGCAAAAGACAAGGCTACATTCAGATTACCAGGTTTAAGTGACTCAGATCTGATTTTTTTTCCAGGGCTGTGTGGACACAGAAATCTCATTGTCAGTTCTGCTTTTCTGATCAAATCAGTGTCACTTCAGCATATGATCCTAGATCCAATGCAGTAAATGTGAATATACAGTGATTACCTTTCATTTCAGATAATAGCTTGATTATTTATTTGGCTTTTTCATGTTAAATGAAGGGTATTTACATGTGTTGGAAACAATGAAATTGCCAATATGGTCAAATTCTGCAATGTACACAAACATAAACAATAAAAAAATATAAAAATATAATTTTTTATATCAATATATATATATATATATATATATATATATATATATATATATGTATATAGCCTCTAAAACCAGAAAAAGTCCTCACAGATACCTTATCACAAGACAATACTATACAGCTCTAGTGGCCATGCAACATGAATGAGAACAGTCATATCAGAATCCATGTGGCTTTTTGCCGACGCCCATGCATTTTGAGATTTGTCACAGTGAAGTCAAACAATAATAGAGCAGAGTTTCCTCTATGAGGCATCAATAAAACTTATTTTAATCATACTGATCGACCACATCTTTATGGCGTGGGCTCACAAATATGACATTTCTCTTGTTGTTCATGACAAATGCAAAATAGGTAGTTGTGCACGTGCATGCTGTGCAAGAGGACAGTCGAATCTGATTTGAACAAATCTGATTTTGAGCAATGTGCCTTGTAATCTGAACGTAGCCTTAGTTACAGATCTGTTATGTAATTATAAGAAGTGAGGGAAAAGATTTACTCATTATGAATGTGTGGTGGGACAAATTAGTCTATGGTGTTCTGCCACAGTCTAGACTCATCAGACATTAGGGATCGCATCCACAATCCCTTCTCTGATTAGGTTCCAAGTTTAAACACAAACATAGAGGAGTGTAAAAACACTGTAGTCAGTGGTGGACATCATTCTGCAAGATCAGATGTTTTTGTAGAAAGGTAACAATTATTTTCCCACTTTACTGATGCGTTCAGCTTGTGTACAACAAATATTTAAATCAGTAACAACTTACTGCTAATAGATCATGTGATCTGGCCATAGTCACACTTCCTGCAGTGATGTGTTCTATCACTGCTGGCTGCTGACACTCAAAATATTGGGAGACAAGGTTGACTGCACAAATCTTGTCCAGCAGAAAATATAATATCTTTAATATTTTGCTGTGAATAACGGAATTGTCATTTTTCTCAACAGTTTCTTTGCAAAATGGCAGGTATTAGCATTTTTCTACAACTTACTATGTAAAATAATGAGGTTTAAATTCTGATGGGTGTAAACCCTTCTTTGCAGAATCCTCAGTTACCATGAAGACAGTTAGAGTCAGAGCAAAAGCCTGTGAACAGAGGGCACAACCATCTGCACAGGCCTAAATAAGACTAAACACCTCCCATTACCACAAACCACTATACACATATACAAACAGATATTGCGATAAGGAAGTGAACCCCTCCCTGGGCCCTTTAAAAATGATGCACATACTGATGTTTTTGTATGTGCGTGTGTGTGTGTGTGTGTGTGTGTGTGTACAGGATATTTCAGTCGACTGAGAATTGCAACTTTTTTTCTTGCAGAGTAAATGGAAGTAAACCGTAGTGTTTTCCCGCAAGTGACATGTCATTTACTGTAAAACGGCGCATCTGCTCGGACAGGGCAGCTGATGGAACACAGATGGTTTAACCTTTTTTTTGTAACAGTCTTACTTATAGCCAACGTTAATGTCCATAAACAATATTGTGTTTAGCTGGAGACATGACAATGCAATCAAATGATTATTATTATTATAAACGCAGTAGAGCAGTGTTTCAGGAGGGGAGCACCATGAGAGCATCTACCTTGTACACTTGACCGTAGGTTCCATTGCCGACTACCTCCACCAACTCAAAGATCCCCGCTGGGTCCTATGGTGAGAGAAAAGACATTAATATAGACAAGAATAAAAAGTTAAATTGGAAGAGTTGATGATTTTTCAACATTTTCTGGACGATTACTTTATAGATTAATCGCATATGAAAATAGAACATGGTACATTTAATTAAAGTCAACAGAAATCAGGGCAGCTTATGGCTGATTTTTTTTAACCAATTTTCCTTTTTTCCCCTTTTGCATTTTAACATTTAACGATAACAAATGGTATACAGAACTGCATAACTTAAACAACACTGCTCTGTCTCTCCAGTTCGCATTTTTCCATTTGCATCTGCACCGCACTGCATTAAATATTCAACATATAACTGCTATTTAAACTATTGAAACATTTAACCAGTAATCAAATAAATCAACGTTTTCAAATCAACTTTTGAATGAAGAAGCATTTATCAAGTTTCTGAGAACAGACTCAGCCAATGCAGAGACATCAATAAGAGCAAAAATGTGCATTTCTACAGTGAATTGCTTACTGATTCATCAGCCCCTACATTTAAACAAGGTCATTATGCAAAAGCTTCATGCCAACAAGCAATAACAAACAGTTTTATAGTGAGTGTTGAGGGCAAATGAAGAACAATGCAGTGTTAGAAGGATGTGGACTGAGGAAGTGGTACTGCCAACATGGATAACATTGTGAGCTACAGGTTATGAAAATAAGGCTTGAAAATCCCTGACATTTTTCTTTTGGGTGTCATTTTACAGACCCTGAAATCACTGAGTTTAAAAATGTGTTGACATTATATATAATGCAATTACATGACTTGAACATGACAAGAGTCACTCCAGGTTGGAGACAAGGAGTGATAATGGACATCATTCTCAAAGGACTGTTGCAGAAATGCAGTAGCATTGACACAATAATTAATTGGGTTCAAAATCACTACCTTACAGTGATTTTTGTTAGAGTTTCTATCACTAAATACACAAAGGCAACGCCGTTGTTTGCCTTGTTGTCGCCCACTTGTTGCATGTCAACTTTTCAACAATTCAGCCAAAGGAAAAGCACAGCAGTGTGTAAACACTGCTGTGCTGGTGAACTGACAACAAGCAGGACACAGTGTGGACAGGAGAGAAAAAAACAACACATACACAGAAACATAAGCTGTGACAGGATAAAGCGCTCGACACTTTTCACACAACTACTTGACTCACGGTGAAAGTTTCTCTGACAGAGAGAAAAGTTCGTGACGAACTAGTTTAAAATGAAAAACAAATCTCAGCGGCTGTGCTTCAAGTCACCGTTAAGTTTTCAAGGAACACCCTCCACCACATCCTACACTGTTTACTCAAGGGTTTCTTTCCAAAGAGAAGACAACAGTTGTTTCCTTACTCTCAGCGCAGCGAGGTCTATACTGTCCAGACTCCGGGTGGTGTTTTCTCTCGACATTGCTGCCAAACAACTTTGTCAGCGTGTTGTCATGAGTGGACGAGACATGGACGCTCTCGGTTTCTCCTCCACAAACTAACGGCTTTTTCCCTCAGCTCCACACCATTCTGAGCTTTGGCTAGCCGCGTCAAGCTAGGCGGCGCCAAACTAACCACATCCGGAAAGACCTTTCACAATAATTGTCGTGTGGTTGTTTGAGAGTTTGACACATTGTTATCACTTAACCAGCCCAAAAAAAGATATAGCCACTTGTAAAAATTTAGGTGAAATTATTTGGCAGAAATTGAAAGATAAAATCATTATATTTCTCTTTTTTTAAGAATGTAAAAATGAACATCTTTCTTTCTTTCTTTCTTTCTTTTGAGTTTTGATGCTAAAAAGGCTGAATGTAGAGTGAGGTGATGTGAGGTGAGACATATTCAGCTGCAACCTCACCAATAAATGTTGCACAATTTTACACACTGCACCTTTAACAAAAGGCCTTATATGCACTATAGTATAGTGCATTTAAGGCCTTTTGAGTTAAGATAGTATAGTGAATATACTATCTTAACTATTAGCTCCACATGACTCTCTGTCTCTGTGTTTCTCAGTATAGCCGTGTTAAGATCTCTTGTTGCCAGTTGACATTCTTGCCCTGCACACAGGAAGTGATTTGTCAGAGGCAACAGCAACACCGCAGTAGTCAGTTGAGACGGCTGCAAACAGATGGGAGTATGACTGAAAACACAAATATGTGCACATGAAAGCTTTCAGAAGTGAATTTGACTGCTCATACTGTCACACCCTGTCATACTGTAGTTTAATGTTTTTGCCCCACTCGCCCCTGCACTGCGGTGTATACCCACAAACGCTCCCTCAGTCAGGTTCGATAAAAACAAGATTCCACTGCATCTTAAGAATGTATTTGCTGCTTTTTTATACAGTGAGACAGTAACCATTTTCAGCCAAAAGCTGATGTTTATAAACTGCTCACTCCCCCTGCATCAAAGTTCATAGAAAATCTGCAATTTTACATCAGGAGTTGTTAATCTACTGCTGCCTCCATCTGTAAATTCAACATGAGTTCATTTTGTGACGACTCTGTTTGAAATCCTTTGTCAGGTTTTTCCTAAGTGACACAAACTAACCAAACAAAGCAGAGAGAGCAGCTCCTGTGTGAGTGTGTGCTAAACATGCAGATTTTCTCAATGGACTTTTGTGCAGGAGACTGAGCTGTTTTCAAACTTTTCGTATTCTTAAGATCTCTTAGACTTAAGCAGGCATAGATTATCTTATCTTATCTTAGCTGTTGAGTGAGTAAAATCAGTTTGGCAACCATGTTATGGGTGGTGATTTCACAGAAATTGAAAAACAAATGTTGATAATTAAAACACCTTGTGGGAAGATTATTTCATATTTGAATTTTTTTTGCAAAATTTGATTTTTTTTGCAAAATTTGAATTTTTTGGCAAAATTTGATTTTTTTTGCAAATTTTGAAATTCTTGCCTGTATATTTTATTATTTTATATTTATTATTTTATTTATTATTAGCATGTTCAAATAAAAAATAAACAAAATGCAATTATACTGAACAAAACTGGCATGCAGACTCACTGATGTTGGCCCTGTGACAGACTGGAGACCTGTGTGTGCATGGTGTAACCACGCCTCTCGCCCCTGTCAGCATGGGACTGGCTCCAGCTCCCCCTGCCGCCCTAAAGAGGATAAGCAGTAGCAAATAAATAAAGAAGGGTCAACTCTCTTTCCCTCTCAACTCTCTTTCCCTCTCTCTCAGCCAGACATCTCTGGGGAGGACTTTCAATTAATTTTTATACTTACCTTGGAACATTTACAACAAAAAGCATCATTGTTAAGCAGTTTTCACTCTACAACAATCCCCCTTTTGCACACTTTGTCTTGTGACAGCCATTGAAATGTAGATTGTTGCTGCTTTGTGAACTCACATGTTGTTCCAGATTAGCGATAATGAATGTTTTTTTAAAACATAACATTTGTCTGCTTATACATACAACTGAAACAACACCTGTTGTGTGCCATCTTGCCTTATTGTCCAGGTGAACACTTATGTGGCCTGTCCTGACAATTAGACTCTGACTATATGAGGGTGCTGTTCATCACAGGGTTTTCCAGGAATTAGCTCACACCACATGTGTAATGTGTGCAAAATTAAAGTTTGGTTTCCATGATTATTGATAGGTATGTATGGATTGTAATTCAGTTTTTTCTTTTAAGTGTATTTCATTGGAGAGACGGAGCTGGACATTCCAGTCCCCTGACCCAGTGAGTCACAGTAAGCACGGTGAAGTAAGGGTCGTTATAGGCACTGTGTGTGTGTGTGTGTGTGTCTGTGTGTCTATGTGCGTGCACATGTGTGTTGGGAAGGAGGAGAATAAGATAAAGACGACAAGTGACTCTGTCTCAACCCCTGTGAGTTTGTGTTTAAGTGAATGTGACAAATTAAAGTAAGTAAGTAAGAGAAGGAAGAGAGAGAGAGAGGCTGTGAGTGAGTGTGTGTGTGTGTGTGTGTGTGTGTGTGTGTGTGTGTGTGTGCAATGAATAATGGCCTCTCTGTGGTCTCACACAGTGGCCCTGTTCACACCAGGATCAGCTGCCTGCACAAACATGCAAGCATACACACACACACTCACTCACACACACACGCACACGCAAACGCACACACACATACGCGCATGCACAACACACACACACATACACACACTTGTATCCAACCTAAACAAACAACATTCTGCAGAATAAAAAATGCAGAGTGATATACAGTGTACAGTGTGTGTATATATATATATATATACACACACTGTATATCACTCTGCATTTTATATATATATATATATATATATATATATATATATATATATGTATTTATGTCTGTTGTAGCCTGTGTGGACAAATTTTAATTCAGACCTTTTGACCTTCTGCAGACGTTTTCATTGGCCGTCTCAAATTTAAAGGGAATTTTGAGACTTACTATACGAAGGTTTTAGGGTAAGAATAGGGTTTATGTTAGGGTTAGATTAAGGTTAGGTTATTTTGTTGTGATGGTAAACCCCTTAGGGTACCGGGTTAGGGGGAGCATTATGTCTGTAAGTGTCCTCAATTAGAATGCTGTACAAGAATGTGTGAGTGTGCATGTCTCTAGTGGGCTGTGAGTACCAATCTTAATACAAACCTATTTTTATGAGGATATTTTGACATTGTAAAAATTGTAAGGACTTTTTGACTGGTCCTCACAACTCGAGTGTAGAAACCCTCCTGTGGTCCTCGGGTCAAAATGACCCGCCACTGTGTTAAAAACCAAAAAAAAATCCCCTAAACGATATTTTTTTAACTTGAAATTTTATGACTTTTCCTAGATTGGCACCAACAGTAGAAAAAGTGAAATGTTGCTTTTATTCACATTTCCATGTAAGCTTTACAAAAAAAGGTACAAAGGTGGTCTTCGGGTCAAAATGACCCGTGAGGCAAAAAGAGTTGAAATCAAGGTCACAGAGTTATTTACACACCACAGAATGTTACAATGTTTTAGTTGTTTTAGTCAATCAGTAGCTGAAGTCAGTCAGTCAGTCATCATCTACTGCTTTATCCTCTGCCAGAGGGTCGCGGGGGGTGCTGTGCCAATCTCAGCTACATCGGGCGATAGGCGGGGTACACCCTGGACAGTTCGCCAGTCCATCGCAGGGCCACACACAGATAGAGACAAACAACCATTCACTCTCACACTCACTCCTATGGTCAATTTGGAGTGTCCAATTCACCTATCCCCACATTGCATGTTTTTGGACTGTGGGAGGAAGCCGGAGTACCCGGAGAGAACCCACGCACACACGGGGAGAACATGCAAACTCCATGCAGAAAGGCCCTTGTTCCAACCGGGGCTCGAACCCGGGTCTTCTTGCTGCAAGGCAAGAGTGCTAACCACTACACCACCGTGTGGCCCAGTAGCTGAAGTAATCAAGACAAATCATGTGGTCTTCTCGCGGACTGCTGTGCCTTTGATCAGTCTCAGATCAATTAGTAGTAGACGTGAACAAGACAGTAGCAGAAGTAAACAACACAAAGGCGTTCTCGCAGACTGCAGAGCTCTTTTTCTGTGGATTTCCAGAGATTATAAAGGTGCTGCAGATGACAGGGCCCCAAATTCTGTCTGTGCTGAAGCCATGAGTGTGCGTTATAACGCTGAAGAGGCTCTAGAGCTGATTTTTTCAGATGTCCAGCAAGACAACTCTGATTCAGAAGAGGAAGTGGAGGATGTATCAGAAGAAGAAGATGGGGAGGAATACAACCCAGAGCATGATGAATCATCTTCAGAAGAAGAAGAAAACCCTGAAGCTGAAAGAGAGACTTTCTTTTCAAAAAATGGCAAAATAACATGGTCTTCAGCAGCATATGACCAACACGGCAGGCATGCAGAACAAAACGTCATAAAGATGACTTGCACTTTTTTTTTCTTTTCTTAAGCTATAGAAATGAAGTGAAGAGGGAAAACTCAGTTATTCACACATTTTGTGGTGAATGACAAGTTGTTTCTTCAAGCAAGATGAAATTTGGTGTTTAAATTCAATTAAGCTGCTTATATTAGGGATTTAGTGAAGACGGGTCATTTTGACCCGGAGGACACGGGGTGTATACAGAAAATGAGGACAACAGGAGGGTTAAGTGTGAGACACTTAGTTGTGAGGGTTAAGGTGAGTGTACAGTAGAGAGTTGTGTGTTTACACTGTTTGACCACACTGTGTTGCCGTACCTGGCAAGAGTCTCGCGAGAGTTAGGGAGTTAACAACGGGACTTGTGTGGTGCTCCTAAATTGTTGTAAACACGGTGACTGTACCTATGTTTCCCTGCAGGCTCCTACAATTATAAATAAACGTTGTTCAACGATTCATATGACTCCCAGTCATTAAACAGTTAGGGTAAAGGGCTATGGAATGCATTATGTCTATGAGTGTCCACACAAAGAATGCTGTGCCAACGTGTGTGTGTGTGTGTCTGTGCAACATAATGTCAGGAGGAAGTTCACATTCTACTTAACTTTTTACTTTACTTATCTCTGAACATCAGGGATAACGGTTGTATCAATGTCAGTTCATATGAAGTGAAGGGGATTTAGAAACCTTCCAATTCAGAATACATAATAAACATAGGGAAAGCAGTTGTCATATTCAATATGTAAAATAAAAACTCAACAAAAATGATACACAATTGTTAAACATGCTTTTTAGTAAGCTTGTTTAATTACATTATAGCAATATCACAAAAACGTACAGTACCAATACATCCTTTGCTACATAGGTAAGTATAATCTGCAATAGTGAAATGAATCACATTAAACTCCTTAGATCTGCTCACTGTCATCCTGCTAAAGATCCCTCTCAGTTCCACAAACTTTGCATTTGCAAAAATGTCAGTTTGAGAAATGGGTTGCCTACAGAGCATAACAAGAGATGAGTGAGGAAAGAGGAGATACTTGCAGTTTTATAGGAGACAAGAGACAGGAGAGAATAACACACTGACATCAGGTAAGTCGGAATGGCTCTGTACTATGACATGATACAGTATACCAGAACCAGGGAATGTTCCTTGTTCAGATTTTGGGGGCTGAGACTGGGTCAAAGTTAATCTGAATGATGTGGCAAACTGGAGCTGATGGGCCAAAGCTGGCTGACACTTCCAGCTCAGGCCTTTCCACGAAACTGTCTCGATGTAAAATCTGTGAAGACAGAGTTAAAAAAAATAAAAAAACGTCAGTCAGGAGAGACTTATGGAGAAATTATTAGAGAGAGTGCATTTAGAATACAATTGTTGCCACTTATAGACTCTGGCAGGAAGTGGAACTCCAGGGATAAGGTTCCTGTGCTTTAAGTGCTTCCTATTTGAAGGAGACTTCTTCAAGGAACCTAGTCACTGGAGGGGGGGGGGGGGGTGATGAGAAATGGAGCACAAACTTGTGCCATGAAGTTTTTCTTCATTTTCAATGTAATAATGTAATACAATATAAGAGTGATTAGCTCATGGGGAGTTCAGCAGGTCGTGCTTGGATTTGATTGGGAAGTCTGGATGAAAATCCTGGTTGTCAGTGAAAGTGAAAATAAAAAATAAAAATAATAATAATTAGAGTGACCTTATCTCTCGCTCCATCTTAATCTAATATCACTATACCAGTGTGTGTGTGTGTGTATGTGAGGAAGAGGATTATTGGGAATAAATCTGCCTCTTGTGAAAAGTCTGTAGCTGACTTTGCTCGGTTTATTTACACCACTGTATTTTAACGCTGGTGATCATGGTGTTACTTTGAGGGCTCAATATTTTCTCAGGTGGTCCAGGGTATAAAAAGTTTGAAAACCACTGATGTATGTTGAACTAGGATTTAGACTTTCAGGCCAATACTCTGGTCACTGATGAGTTTTGCAAGTTCTCAAAAACGTAGCTCACGGAGACTTGCTGATGCCCCCTCAACATTTCACAGACCACAGTCTCATCTTCAGCATAATAGAAATTTGATCCGAGTCTTCAATGAATCCAGCCACCTCAGCCAATCAGAGACCAGGACGCCATGACAGCTGCTGTTACCCAAGCAAGAAAACAACAGTGGTTCATCTGAAAAAGAAAAAGAAGGAGTAATAAACAGAGAAACACACCATCAGAAAACATGACGGAGAGAAAGAGAGAGAAAGAGACTAACGAGTCAGACCCTCCTGGTGTGATCCTCGTGAAGATGGAACTCACGTTGACTGCAAAGACACCGGATCACAAGAAAACACATGGTGGGATGTGCAACAATTCCATGACTTAAGAACCATAACATTTTAACCTCAGACCAGTCGCATTACTAAGTTAGTTACTAGAGCAACTTATCTTCACACTGGATGATGCTTTTTTTTTATCATGCTGTAAGAATGAAAAGAATCTACAGAATTTTATCTGGAAGAGAAAGATCGAGCAGAGAGACATAGTGAAGTTATTTTAATAGGCTGACTAAGCACTTCACCTCATCACCCTCGGTGTCTCCTTATCTGCCTTAGTCATGGAGGAGCCACAGAGAGTGCAGTTAGAACTTTTATAGACACAAAAAGCGGTGACATTTAAAAAGATTTTTTTTTTTTTAAAGTTACAGGAGTTTTTTACTGGGCTCTTAGTGTAGGGTTATAAAATAATTGAAAAAAAAATTGGTAATTTCTGTATGACAAGTTATAAAAAATTCACACTTTTAAAATAGGCATTTGATTAATACGCTCTGATTTCCCAGCACACTTTCCCTTCTCCTTTCATTTCCCTTCTTTTCTCTCATTTGCCTGCTTACCACACGGGAGTGCTGTTGCTTACATTTGCATGTTACTCAGATCACTTCTTACTTCAGACTGAGAAAAAACAAACAAACACCAGAAGTGGCTGCTTCCTTTTGGGAAGTGGTTTTAATGTGCAATATGCATGTCTATGAAGTCATGTTAATCACTGTCTCAATGAAGAGTGGCTGAGTGAGGGGGTGGAGTGGCTCAGTGGTTAAGCCCTACCTCGTGTACAAAAGACATCATGGTTGCAAGTTCGATTCCACCCCTGGGTAATTGTACTTGATTCCATTGTAAGTTGCTTTGGATAAAAACGTCTGCTAAATGACATGTAATGTGAAGAAAGAATGACAAAGATGCCAGACAATACTGGGAAAAGATCATTTGAAGGCATATATCACAAGAATGAAACATGTATGTGCAGGTGCTTCAAAGGCTTTTATATGACATACTCAGAAAAGAGTCTAACAGTAACCAACATCTGTCACAGATTTTACAGAATTACAATATGTTCCAGAAAGATTTAAAATAAATCATAGAAAACAACCTAGATTCTGGTGTGGGACGATTCAAAGGTCTGGGGACAGGAAACTGGGTTCTGACAGTTTAGACCAGAACTTCTCAAATAGTGGGGCGGGCCCCCCTGGGGGGGTGCGGTGTCATGGGGGGGGGGCATGAGAGGCAGGGCAGGACAACTCATACAGTGGTTTATACAGATAAATAAATAAAAAAATTATCAGGTTCTCAATACTATTTCAATTGGGGGGGGGGGGGGTCATGACAGAAAATAATAGAGAACCACTGGTTTAGACAGTTTAGCTGTTGTCTATAACTGCTGCCTATAGCTGATTACTGATGCTGCCTATAACTGCTGAATGAACTGCTGCTAGTGTGCTAGTGGAGTATGTCACCCAAAACAATGAAATGCCAAATATGTGATTCACAAGGTAGATAATAACACCTTCCCGCAGCTAATGTAGTAGTTTGATGTTGTGGCATGAGACCAAATGTCTGTCTAAACCAGTGGTTCTCTATTCTCATCTGTAATCAGCTATAGGCAGCAGCTATAAGCAGCAGTTATAGACAACAGCTATATAGGCAGCAGCTATAGGCAGCAGTTATAGACAACAGTTATAGGCAGAGACACACCCTCACACACAGATACACGCTCAAGGAGGAGAGAACTACAAATCATAATGCCAAACAAACCCAAACATTTCATAACAGTTAGCTAGTGAGTTGTGGAAATTGTGACGAGAGGGTTGATGATCTGTATCAGCTCCATTTTCAAGTATAATCTGTTCCTGCTAACTTTTCCAGATTTACCAACTGTACCGTTGTAAATCATGTCCAGCTCACATATAGATACAGTTGGGTATGAGGTGCCTTTTATTGCGCTGATTGTCTAATGAGCTTCCATTTCCTGCATTAGCTGAGACAGATGGATGTAGGTGAAAGGAGGAGTGTAATGAAGCATGGTGAAGGTGGGGGAGAGAGATAGAGATGAGAAATCTTGAATATTGATATGATGAATTTATTCATTGAAACACATTGAAGCTGATGTTGTCTGCCACAGAAATGCAGTTTGAAGCTCTTGTGCAGCTCTTGTTTATGGCCTGTGCTTAACCTTTAACATTACATGTTGTCATACATAATTAACAAACTACACCACTTTTAAACATTTTATCACTCCAGCTAATGGCAGATAAACACATTCAGCCTTCATGACGATAATTCACAGAACACAAACATCATTTGGCTTACCCGTCATATCATCACATCACATCACATCACATTACAGTTTACTCAAAATGTAACTTTCATACAGTTTGGAGTGGGGTATTAGACAGATTGAATGACAGACTGGCATTGGCATCCCTACACTTCTACAGTAAATCAATGTCTCCAGAGACACAGACTAAATAAAAAACCTGATACAGGTGAGGTGCCATCAGAGGAGAGTCCCACTGACCCAGATAGAGGCCATTTATAATAAATCTAATCATACTTCTATTTGCCAAATGAATGAAAACTACAAACTGTCCAGGGTGTACCCGCCTATCGCCCTATGTCCGCTGAGATTGGCACAGCTCCCCACACAACCCTCATGTAGAGGATAAAGCGGTAGAAGATGGATGGATGGATGAATACTTTACTTACAGTGTTCACTTGCTGATATGAAACCTTAATTTAACACATCAGGTTTTTAGTTGAGCATAAAGGACCCAAAGCAGTTTGTTGCACATCAGGTGTTAAAAAGTAGCATTTTTTTGTTTAAAATTAAGGCAATATGCTACTTTACATTCAATGGGTATTTTGCAGAGATGGGAGTAAGTCACACATATACAAGTCACAAGCAAGTCTTAACCTTGAGCTCTCAAGAAGGTCCAAAGTCATTCTTGGAAGAATCAACCAGGTCAAGTCGAGTCCCTGCTTTAAATCGAGCAAGTTACAAGTCAAGTCGTATGGAGATTGAAGATAAAGGTAATTTCCCTCATATTTAAACAAAACGACTGTCGTTTTGAACTGCTAGAGTTTTAATTGTCACATAAACACTGTATTACTCATTACTCAAAGCAAGGATTGCTTCATGGTCCCATACAACTGAATTGAACTGTACTTTTGAATTATCAAAATTTCACACCAAAAATGTGCAAAGGCATATCTGTATACCTGATTGACAATCTGTCTTGGTAGCAAGAGTGGAGGCCAAAAAAAAGCATAAAGGCAATTACATATAATTGTAAGGTGAGCATGTGTGTCGCTGCAGCACCAACAAACAGTGGAATGCAGTCACTGTAAGACAACTGCAGAGTTAGTAAGGCACAGGCAGAGGTGTTTAACAGCCTTTTTGTAGTTCAGTCTGGTACATTTCCCACACTTCCTGAACCTGGTCTGAATTCTGCAGAATTGTTGCAATGCCATACGTCCAGTAACAGCCAAATTTAAAATAAGGCATCCCCTGCCTAAATAAATCACTTTGAGGAGGATCTGTCAGTGATATTCCTAGGTGTCTCATGCACAGCCCCACAAATACGTCTTCAATGTAAACAGGTGGAACGTGCGATGATGCCTCCTGTATCTTTTGGGGTAAATCCATGGAGAACACATAGCCCAGGCCCAAGGCATACGGTGGGTAAACTGACTCAGCGAAGGCAGACACTGGCAGAAACCACTTTGAGTTAGGGTCTCGAAGAACCACAGCATTCCTTGCCACCTTTCCTGTCATGTAGAGATGTCTGGGGGCTTTGTTCAGCATGTCAACAAGGTTGTGGACATTGAGGAAGATGTCTGAATCGATCTTCATGGCGTAGGAGGTTTTGGGGCAGTGGGAACTGAGCCATTCAAACATGACCATGGTTTTAATGGTGAGGTTACTGTAGCTGTCCACAAAGTCACTCTGGAGAATGTCATGGTGTCTCTGGCTCTCTTGCAGGACCTCAATAAAAAGAGATGGACATTTTGTTGAAGTGTTTTTGTAGAAACAAGAGAGCAACCAGTTTATCTATACATTTGGAAAATATAGTGCTCATGTGGAGTCATGTTTCTGGGCACTCACTAGCCTTTTAGGTCTGGTTTTCTGGCCTCCTCAGGGAAACATCCGGCTCATTAGCGCTAAATGCTCTACTTTGTTCACCATCTAGTAGCTCACTGGCTGCTGCTTGGTGCAGGTAGTGCACCATGTGTTTATCAGAGTGTTTTTTTGGCTGCAAACAGCTGCCTGCTGCTGCTATGAACAGGTTTGATTAGAGAGGTGAGGCTAAAAGTTTTGCTGGCTGGAAAACAAAAGTAAAATGTGGAAAAACTACGGATGAGCTCAGCTTCCAAACAAGCTACCACACTTCTCCAGTGTATCACTGTGAAGATGTCTATTTGGTCTTTTAGTGTGGATGTATCAGAACTAGAGTTGTGTTCACACAAAGCTATTTTCCCATCGTTTGTTTAGTCATGTTACTTTAATGTTCACCTGTGCTAATGTTAGAGCTAACCAGGTAGTTAGTTAGTTTGCCATGTCAGGTGATATGTTGCAGACAACCATTCATTCTATATGAAAACTGACAGTCCCTGGGTCTGAGAAGAAAAGCAAATGTTCGTTCATTCATTCATTCATTCATTGTCTACCACACTTCACCCTCCACATGAGGTTCATGGAGCTACTGGAGCCAATCCCAGCTGACATAAGAAAGGCAGCAAGACCGGCTCAAGACCTTATGGGGCCCGAAGCCAAATTTGATCTTCATCAACCCCAATAATAACACAGTGACATGATCTCCTTCGTTTGAAGAGAAGAAGAGAAGAAAGACATTATTTCAAGACGGAGACGGAGCTGGATAGGCTGACCAAGGCCGGCAAAGGTTTTTTTGCGGCACTACACTGAGGGTAACTACAACCGCTATGACTGGCTAACAGCTAACACCGAGCAGAACAAGCTATTTTGCTGGACGTGTTTGCTTTTTAATACCAGTGTGGGAGCATGGAACGACACGGGTTAATCATTGGAAGTTCGACTCTTTTTACTGACTCTGATCTTTTACTCTCGGACAGTAAATTGAACAAATCTTTTTTTGAGTCATTGCGTTCATTTCGTTAATTTTTACAGCGGGTGGCGCTGTAGCCCTCTTGTGGGCCGCGGTTCTCAAACAACATGGTTTGCTTCAGCTGACAAAGTATAATAAACAAAATGCCACAGAGCCTGGTTGGCACAGTCAATAAAATCAGAAGAGAGCTTCCTCCGTGCGTAAAGACGCAAATGCCGCTGTTCACCCACCACACAGGTGCTGAAAAGTGACAACGCATCACTCACTGTCTACCAGGGCATTTTGATCACTGTCCACACAGCTGTGACCATCACGAGTGGGAAAAGAACTGCGTTGTGTTCACATGAACACAAAAGCCCGACACGTCGTGGTGCGTTAGCCCCAGAGGTGGGTAGTACCGCGCTACATTTACTCCGTTACAAATACTTTTTGGATAAGTTGTAATTTTAGGAGTAGTTTTATTGCAACATAGTTTTACTTTTACTTGAGTATATATTTGAAAAAAGAGCGGTACTTTAGTTACTACTATGACAGACAAAATCTTGCCAATCAAATGCAGCCAGTTGAGTCCCTCTGTGCCGCGGCACCAGCTGATTTCAGCTCCAAGTGGACTTAAAACACACCATGCAGTGGCTCGTTGTATACTGTGTCCGACACCGAGGCTCTGGTCTCCGGTTTCTGGTCTCCTGTCTCCAGGTTTCTATTGTACATGCCGGATGCCGGGTTTCAGCTCTCAGCTGTCAGCTGTCAGCTTATACTTTGACCGTGCCGATGTCTCTGATTCGGATAATCCTAATTGTTCTTACTTTTAGTTAGGGTGATGTATTTAGTTTCCCAGAGAATTGATGTATTATTGTTTAGGTTCAAGGGCTATTTATTTTATTATGAAGACCGTAGTTATTGTTTTATTTAAAATATTATTATTTAACAGATCTTAATTTGAACATTGCTGTTTCATACTATGTTGTGTTTATTTTGTACCATTTGTGCTGCTCTGAATATTTCAAAAATAAATGTGGAGAAACTCAGTACTTGTACTCTTGAATACTTGAGTAGTCTTTTCACAGCATACTTTTTTACTCTTACTCAAGTAATTATTTTTACGAGTACTTTTACTTCTACTTGAGTAATTATTATCTTAAGGTAACAGTACTTTTACTTGAGTCATTTTTTTGGCTACTCTAACCACCTCTGGCGAGCCCTGACAGGATCGGCAAGAGATGGGGAAGAGAAAGCAGTGAAATGCTTTGATCTAAAAAAAAAAGGGGCTTTTATCTGTAACTTCAAGAGCAGATTCAATTTCTCTTTGTCAATTCACATATTTCCTCACTAAAATTCACATTTTGCGTTATCATATTTACTATCTCGAGTAGCTTGAGTGTTAATGATAAATTGATCACAATTTTAGAAGTGGTGAGGACAAAACTGTTGATCATAAATAGTGCTGGTTGCTGAATGACATAATGGAAGAGGTGGTGGTGATGCTGCAGTAGCCATAGCTGTTATAATGCACAGTGGTGTGTGTGTGTGTATGGTTGTAGCAGATCAACTGGCTCGTTAGTGTTAGTGCACATAGTGCATGACGGTGTATTTTGTATGTGATTGTGACATCAACATGTATTGGGGTGTGGACACTGTGTGATGATGAATGATTGCAGGTGTCAGTGGACATACAGTGGACAAGTCAGGCCCACCCCCATATGGCTACTTCATGTTTAGTATGATTGAGTCGGATGTCACCATTATAAGATTCTAACAGTATTGCACAAGGGCTGGTTAACATGTAGATTTGAATGGAAATAGAAATGCAAAGAAATCACTGTAATATGTAAATGACGAATGGTGAATTTGGTTGGAAAGAAGACACTGAATATATTTTTTACTCAGCAGAGTAACTGGCTGTGTGGCAGTTTTATTAAAATAGGGTGAAGAAGCAAAATATCCATATTTCCATTTTCATTTTCCGTTTCATGCATTTCACTGTAGATATACAGTAAAATGGACAGTGGCGGCCCGTCAGTAGAGGGCGCTAAGGCGCCGCCCCACCTGTCTCACATGAAGAAAAAGATAGGAATCACATAAAATAATTTTACAAAAACATCTCTCTCTGTGTGTGTGTGTCTCTCTCTCTCACAGCGATCATCATATCTGATCTTTAATTGATCACCCACCACTTCAATCTGCGTCAGCTGTTCTTTTCTTTTGATTCGTGTAGTGCCCCCCCCCCCACCACACATCCTTCCTGTCTCTGCTCTAAATACCATGTAGTTTTTGTATCTTCTGAATCATCTGCAGCTGCTCATTCTCTTGTCTGTATTTTGCTGTAACTAAATAAATGCTCTTTGATCTTTCCCAACCCTTGAAACATTGTTCTTCTCTCCTGGGCCAGACATCACGTGATTTGAAAGTTGAAAAGGACCCCAGTAATTTCATAAATGATACTACTGTATACTCACTTCCTCTTTGAGGACCTCTGACTCATCTCCATCTTTGGAAAGTCCCAGCAAGAAGTAGTGGCTGACTACGCGGCCCAGCACTGAGGTTTCTTTGCTCCATGTGTTTCGAATTACATCACGGGCCTTTCTGTTGTAAGGTGCAACTGGGATAATAAGAACCAAGAATGGGTTTTCTTTCCAGCATCTGTCTGGTTCGTCCACTATGAGGTGGTACTCATATGGGTATGCCACAAAGCACTGGTCAGTTGAGACCTGCAAGCAGAGGAGGTTGCTGTTGTATGTACTGTGTAGTTTATAACAGCAATGTGACATAGTAAAAGAAGGACACACAGCATGGATTTATACGAAATGCAAAGGTTAGGCAGAAGAACCACTGCAGGTTTTGACGTGCTTAGTAATTCCTGATACATGTTATCAGGTTGATGTAAAATTGTATGATTGCATTTTTTATTTGATTTTGAAAAATATAGTGATTATGACAGGTTTATAGAAACTAGACATACACCCAAGTAGCTTAAGTGTTATTTTGCCATGTCTCATCACTGAATACACACTTTTAATCATGAGTAATCTGTTTGTTATTTTCTTGGTTAATTTATTATTTATTGGTTACAAAAATATCAAAAGATAGTGAAAAAGAGAAGCATAGAAAAATTAACACTCAAACCCGTAAAGTGAATATCAAAATTGCTGGTGTTCATTTATAAGTCAGTTTATTTGTTGCAGCTTTACTGTGTGATCTGTTTTTTACATTATTTCAATAATACAAAGCATTAGATGTCGTGGGCAATAGGTTTGCAGTATACAATAAGGGATTAGTTAAGTGGTTTATCTCTGTAAAGGAATAACATGATGCTTTTAAAGCTTGAGTCTGTAATTTGTTAATGAACCACTTTGTATGTCATATGATGAAATTCTCTTTATTTCTAAATAGTCAGCACTGAAGTTTTCTGGGGAAAAAAATTGATGTAGCAGGAGTGTGGGAAATATTGCATTAGCAGATGCAACATATCATATCCTGTCCTCCTAACAGCTCTGTCATTAAAACTCAGCCCTGAAACAACGACAACGACTGTCAACATGATGTCAAGCTTTCAATGAGAATAGACTGCGGACTTTGAAGAAACACCGGTCACAAGGGAGTGACGCTTACCTGTCACCCAATCAGCTGACTGTTGGTAGGGTCTATATCTCTACTTGTACCCTACCATTACTCTGGTACCCCAAGGCAACGGTTTACTGAAAAATGAAAAGTTTAGGGCCGGTTATTTTGGTGCTATTCCCATAGGTGGCACTGAGGAGGGGCTTGCCCTTGCTTTTTTTCTGACTAATCAGATTTTTGCATTCTCTTTATTTTGCATTAAATTGTCAACAATTCTTTTATCAATAATATCAAATATATTGAATTCTGTTGAATCTATTACACAAACTCCTCTTTCAAGTCTCCGCCGCCTGAAAATCGTTTCTGAGGAATAGCAGCGGAAACCCATCAGAATCAGAATCAGAATCAGAATCAGAAGAGCTTTATTGCCAAGTATGATTTGCACATACAAGGAATTTGTTCTGGTGTCATTGGTGCGTAACAAGCATACAACATTTTTAAAAAAAGTTAAGTGAAACAAGTGCATCTTGCACATGTAGTGACGTTAATGTTTTTGCCCTCAACCACAACATCTGCTTCCTGTGATTGCTGTGGGCACAGGGCATCAGTCTTATCCACTGAGCCACTCCACCCCAACGGTATCTTTGAATCAGCTGTAAGGCCTCAGCCATATTTACTGCTTTCTTCCCACTCCAAGTCTTGGCATGTGTGTGCATGCCCACAGTTCTGTTCATACTTTAACTTTTTGTTAAAGTATGTGTTATGTGTAGCTGCTAGAAGTCACCCTGCATCACCTTTTTTAGATCCTACATGATGGTATTAGCATTCTGCATTTTCTGACAACCAGTAAATAAAATGCTGTACATTTTAAATATTTGTTTAAAATTATTACCACCTCACTTCTTCCATTCCAAATATGTGCACTTGATCCCAAACTCTCCAGTGGCAGGAAATCTGTCTCTTTCCCTTGTATTGTTTGAGTGCTCAGTTCTACATGGGTAAGTGGGGACTTCCCTACAAACACATTTCCAAGGTTACCATTATCTTTAGTGTGTCTTTTGCCAAAAACCAACTGAAACCGAAAGTGTTGTGCTACAGGGCTGTATGGTGTGAATGGGCTCAATTTGCAGGGAATAGGTGGAGGACGAAACTTATGCTTATGTTTATTATTCTACTGAATTCAAATTACGATTTGTTATTGCACACACACTAATAAGACATTACACACATAAGGCAGGTGCTGGAACAATGGGTGTCTTGCTCAGCGGCACTCCAGCCCTTGACCCGTCCAGGGATTTGAACCAGCGACCCTCCAATTATTTGCCCAATTCCTTTCCTCTCTGTCTTTTTTCCCGAGGCAACTTTATTTATCAGACTGTAAAAAGGATTTTCACAAATAAGGTTTGTAAAATCACTTGCTAATTTCAGATACAGGTACAGAAAACAAAACAATTTAACATATTAAATAAATCTAGATATCGTTTGGTATATTTAGATATCTAAATAGTGTATATTTCAGGTCAAGATTTGTTCATTTAGTGCACATTTGCACATCTTTCCTAACTTTCCTAACCAAAATCATTAAACTGTAAAACTTGTTTAATTAAAGTTCAGTACCACCACACTTCATGCTTCAATTTACTGCACTCTAGGGTTAAAAAAGCAAGAGTGACACTGGTTTGGTGTAAATAAACTGTGGGGGAGGGGGGCCCGAATCAAATTCAGCTTCAGGCCCCATAAAGGCTTGGACTGGCCCTGGTTCCCAAACAAACTCCACTGCCATCAGCATGACATGGAGGAGAAACGCAGACCAGACACTGTTTGTCTGGTCTGTGTTATCTTCACTAAGTCTTCACTGAGTCATTATGAGTATTGATTTCTAGTTTTCTTTCTTCATGACGTGGACACAGGAGCCAGTAAGTATACTCACACTGCAGCCTTCAGTAGTCACGTTGTTGTAAGTCCTCCAAAAGTTCCAGGGCCATGATAAGTCGGTGCTTGAATTGTGAAAAATAAACATTAAAGTTCCCGTCATGAGGAACAGCATCAAAAAAAGAAAACACCTCCTAGCTCTGGTCCATGGAGTCATTTCACTGCTGAGACAAAAAAAGTGAAAATGGACATGTTTAATGCCTCTTAACTGCAACCACAGGACAAAGCTGGAACCAGGAAGCACTTTGCTAATAATGTCAGTGTTATTCATTAGTATTGATTTATTTGTAACTGTTTAGAGACAGGAAAAGGTTCCATTAGGATCTGCATCCACTAGAAATGACCACAACCCATGCTGGGCACTAAAATATTCATTATGACAAGTGTGATGTATGCTGTCACTGTGTTCACATTGATTTTTAAGCTGATGATGACTGGACATGTTTTATGAGCATCACAGTAACACAGTACACCAGTCATTATCAAAAACACATACACGATATGAAAGAGCAATGATGCTGTGTCTGGCACTAAAACAGTGGTATCTACTTTTATTTGACAGTAAACAAACCCATGTATAATTCAGTGAACTCTTTCAAATGTGCCCAATGCAGCAACCTCATATTTTCTGCCATTAAACGAATACCAGTTAAGTTCTGCACTGTATTTGACCTGAATGCACCTGCAACATGCATTTACAGTGTTAAGAGGAAACCCCCAGAGTCAAATATCCATAACACATAAATGACATATTTAACAGGGTCAGTTACTGCAGCATATTTGCAAGGTACTGCAATTTATTAAACACCTGATAATCCTTTTATTTTGCCGTTTCATGTTATAATTACACACATTGTATGTAAAGTTTTTATTTCTATATTTTACCCTGACACGGGAGGTTAAGTTGTCACGTGGAACCTTTGTGATTCTCTGTCCCCCACGTTCACTTCTGGGGCTCACCTGGTATTTAAAGGTGTGTCTGGCCCTTCCCTCTGTACGTGCTGTGCGCTTGCGTGTGTTTTATAGAGGGCACATTTCCCTGTGTTTCACATTCTTCACAATGCGGACCGCAAAACACACATATATCACGTGTGAATACACTAGAAACAATGCTGTCTCGTCAGTCGATGCGTTAGGAGACTAGTAATAACTATTTACACTTCTCATAATACTTGGTCAGGGGGGTTGAGAGGGAGATAAACAATTTACGAGTGTCGCTGAGAAGAACCTCAGAAACATACGGTGCCAAATCGCTCTTGTTTCCTCGTCGACCACTTTATTAAACATTACATGGTCAGAATTCATTCATACACGAATACTGACATTAGCTTCAATGTTTGCGAGTAGTACAAACTCTAATCAGTGTCCCAGAATCATTTCAACAACAGCCAGACAGCAGCTCCTATTACAAAGCTTCCACACTGAGCCTCTGAGTCACTGCACATGAAATAAACCAAATTCAAAATACAAACTTACCATTTGGAAGCAGAACTCTCCAGTTTTTCCAAGAGGCAGAGTTTGTTTTCAGAGCTGAACGCACGCAGCAAGGTCGGTCTCTCTCTCTCTCCCTCTCTCTCTCTCTCTCTCTCTCTCTCTCTCACACAGACACAGACACACAGACGCACGCGCACAGCAATAACGAGGATGTGACTGTGTAACTGTCCGACTGCACTGTTTGTGTTCTGTTCCAAGGCTCGCACACGCCACTGCCTCTTTTCCGACAGTCGACTGCTCTGCCAAGAAAATATTACATTACAGAATGAGCAGATCAATGTTAACAAAGTTAAATATGAATACACGCATTGGATTGGCTCTGACACACACACACACACACACACGCACCATAAAGCCTGATGTTTGTGTGCTGAGAGCATATGAGTCACCATGCATTCAGACTCCTTTAATCATTAATGCCACACAGTTATACCCTAGGAAAACACACCAGTGTCAACACTCCCTATATATTTATTCACACAGACTACTACTTTCAACATTTGCATTAGTTGTAGCCAATTTAACACTAAACTAAACTAAACTAAAATATTATATTCTACTCACGGTGCTGAAAATACCTGTTGTCCAGCTGGAGACAGAGGAGCAGGTGGTTAAACAGTGAACCATTTGGTAGGGTATTTTGTCCACTTTGTTTATCTGCACATTGACACATTGGACAATTTCCGTTAGTCTATGGTGATTTGATATCAACAAAGTCAAAAGTGAGGTCTTCTTCTTATCTGTAGAAGCAGCAATATGCAACTGTGTCCACCCATGAGCAACCATGTTCATAAAAGTTAATACATTAGTTTTTAATGATCAATAGATTTTTTTTTAGCACTGAAATGTCAAACACTACTTATGATGGATTGATAGTAAATTATTTAAGAATGAGTATTGGTAATAATTCATTAAATACTGTACAGTTTCTGTTCTGTGAAAGTTTATTTTCTGGTTCTTAATTTTTAACTGTGGAAACCCCCGTGACTTGATGTACAATGTAGAACATGCTTTTTACCCACATACCTGAAACTACCACTGTTTTTTCCAACCCTAACCAAATGTTTATTGCAGCAACACAGTGTTTTTCCATCAATGTAAAAAAGTGTTTTCTCTGGAGAGAATGCAAGGCAGCAATTGTATTTCCTGATAAAATAGAGGAATTTCTGCAAAACATTAACCTCAAAAGCACAAAGATGTACCCTGTCAACTGTTTGTTAGCTTCTCAGTCGATCACTTGTCAGGAAACTGAAAGATTCCCACAGAGCAAAATGGTTCCTGTGGTTTGGGTGGCTTTGAAAGGCAGATGTTCACTTTCAACACTGTACCATGTTTCGCTTTGTGACCTGAATAATTTTCAGATGATGAACCAGCCTCAACCACAAAACAAAGCAGAGCTATGTAGGATTTTTACCACGATTGAACAGCTTCTGAGTCACTGTGATGGTTAAATGTCTCGTTGTGGGGAGATTAGGGGCTGTTTCCACTCCCCCTACTGTCTGTTAGTCGAAAACCAGTGTTGCAAGATCAGGGCTGCCGACCCAGAGTCCTCGGAAATAGGAGGTCTTGCGAAGTCTCGGCTCTTGCAAGAAACAAAAATTGTAATCATTGCGTAACAGGCAAAAGAGAAAACTGTTGTTGGAGAAAGCAGGGAAGTAAGTCTGGCCGAGCGAGGGGCCACACAGAAGTAAACATCGGAGTAAATTTACGGTGTCATAAAATGATGTTCTAAAAACCCCCTTCCAGACAAATGCACATTGTTCTTGCATAAATACAATTCTGTCATGATTAGATGAATTTAATCTTTTATTTATCACATTTTTGTGTTCATTTTATGCATATCTATTTAAGATTTATTTTTGTTGTTTGCATTTGTATTGTACGTTTAGCACTTTGATGAAAAATGTATTTTTTTTTTAACTGAGTATCTTATGAAATCAGACATTACAAAAAATAATAATGCAAACATTTTCAGATACACCAGGCTGCAATAACCCCCCCCCCCAAAAAAAAAAAAAAAAAGAATCCTGTGTTCATGAAGTATATTGAAAATAATTCATTTTTGGTGTCTTTTAAATCATAAAATGCAGGGTTATTAATGCATTAATATTTGATATTATGGAAAGAACAGAAGTTGGTCTAAAACCTAAAAAAAAAAAAAAAAGAAATATAAATGTACTATTTTTATAGCAGTGTACTTTTACAACGCCAAATGGTGCTCTAGGTGTGTTAACGTTACTTTTTTGAAGGCGCATCTAAGGGTTAACATCGCATAAAAGGAATTCTGACTCACAGTAACTTTGCAAGTAATTGTGGAACTTTGATCTTCAGAGGGTCTTGGTTTCAAATTGTCTTAACCTGCAGAAACTATGTTACAGTAGAGTTTGTGCCCTTGATGCTTAGATTGTACATTTCTAAAGTTGTATATTACAACCAACTGAATATCCTTCACCTCACTGTCCTGTTCCATGTGCAGAGGGGAACATACATACATGTATGGTGACCTACATGTGACAAAAAACCCAGAAACACGACGTTCTGAGAGTCAGTGTGTGTCAGACTCTGTAGAAGAGAACCTGCTCCTGGTGTAGATATATTAGAGAAATAGATTGAAAGGAATAGTGAATGCCTTGCATTTGTATAACATAGCATTTTAAACTAATTTACAGATCAGAATAAGGTATGAAATAGTATGCTAACAATGTAAATTATGAAAACATAAAAGCAAAACAGACATCACAGCCATTGCCTTATCTCAGATTTGTGTTCAACATGATTGTATTGATTATTGGTGGACATTGATGATGTTTGTGTATAATGTACACAATGATTGAATCCTCACCTTTTGACCATGTACACGTGGTAGACGTCATGGTCTAAGAAAAATGGTTGTAATGAGGTTTCAACATCCAGTGGCTGACAAAATCTATGGATTTAAATGTTAAACACTGACAATGGCGACTATGTCTCTGACTAGTGGACCTAAAGGTCTCATTCTATGGTAAAGAAAAACAGTAGTTCTTTGATTGAGCTGATTATACACGTCTGAGAACATTGTGGTTATGTTTAATTTCTGACGATCAAATCTTAAATCTTGAAACTTAAATCTGACATATTTGACCTTTAATTCCTCTGTATTTAATGTAGGTCAGCACAACCTCAAACTGTTTTAAATTCACTGTAACTTCTTTCAGTGCAGCTCCGATTAGCCCGGCAGAGTGTGAAACCACTTTAATTGTCTAAGAGCTGGAGTTCGTCTCCCCTAAGCAGAAAAGAAGGTCTAACTGAGCCATCAGTACAGCCAGCAGAGCTATTAGGAAATCCAAATGACTGCAGGAGAAGAGGAAGTGAGCAATTAGTGAGGAGTAATTATCAAAGAGACGAGGTGTGGGAAGGAGCTTCACGCGGGAGACTGGAGGAAAAGTAAGGAAACAGCTGGCAAGGCAAAAAACAAGGTGAAGACAGTGGAGAGTAAAGAGAAGAAAAGAGGCATAATAGAGGAGGAGAAAGAGGGCATAATAGAGAGGAAGTAGAAGAGGGAAGAATGCATAAAAGAGGAGGTAGAAGAGGGAAGAATGCATAAAAGAGGAGGTAGAAGAGGGAAGAATGCATAAAAGAGGAGGTAGAAGAGGGAAGAATGCATAAAAGAGGAGGTAGAAGAGGGAAGAATACATAAAAGAGGATGTAGAAGAGGGAAGAATACATAAAAGAGGATGTAGAAGAGGGAAGAATGCATAAAAGAGGAGGTAGAAGAGGGAAGAATGCATAAAAGAGGATGTAGAAGAGGGAAGAATACATAAAAGAGGATGTAGAAGAGGGAAGAATGCATAAAAGAGGAGGTAGAAGAGGGAAGAATGCAGAAAAGAGGATGTAGAAGAGGGAAGAATACATAAAAGAGGAGGTAGAAGAGGGAAGAATGCATAAAAGAGGAGGTAGAAGAGGGAAGAATGCATAAAAGAGGAGGTAGAAGAGGGAAGAATGCAGAAAAGAGGATGTAGAAGAGGGAAGAATACATAAAAGAGGAGGTAGAAGAGGGAAGAATGCATAAAAGAGGAGGTAGAAGAGGGAAGAATACATAAAAGAGGAGGTAGAAGAGGGAAGAATGCATAAAAGAGGAGGTAGAAGAGGGAAGAATGCATAAAAGAGGAGGTAGAAGAGGGAAGAATACATAAAAGAGGATGTAGAAGAGGGAAGAAGGCAAAGAGGACAAAGAAGGCCTAATAGAGGAGGCACAAGAAGAGCAAAGGCATAAAACAGTAGGTAAAAGAAAGCATAACAGCTGACAGTGCCAGATTAAAGACATCAAAATGTATAAAACAACTCATATACTTTTATTTACTCTCTGTTAAATTATGTCAACCAATATATCCAATGAATAGTCAAAGAAATGAGCAGAAATCAAAAGACAACCACTATACTGTATATTGCCATTGAATATAACAACTCAAATAATTAATTAATTATTGTATCAAACAACCTCAAATATCCAGAATTCATTGGTTTCTAATAAGACAGTGACAGTACCTTTTTGTAAATTCAAAACATTTGTTCACTTTGCTTAAATATTATGGTAATAAACTTGTATCATTGTTTTTTTAAAGCTCACAAAGAAGAATGTGGTCTGATTCAGCTCATGACCGCTGGTGGTCTGGACTCCAGAGTGACGGGTGTAAAAACATCAGTCCCATCGTATTGTTGCACTGTCATGAAAATACGTCCAGCCATAAAAAGATAAGAAGAATGCATGAAACCAAAACGAGGCTCTGCGTCACAAACTTGGTGAGTGTTAACAAAATGCAGGACACATTATCACCGCCATGTATAGGTCTATGCATAACTTATGGCAACTGTACAGAGATTATTATAACAAACAGATATTAAAAACAAAGCCTGGTTAAAAAAAATTCTCAACAACGTTCTAAAAGGACAGAACATTTGAAATAAAACCAAACCAAATAAATAATAAAATGCTTCTGGAGGTACACCTCCTTTTTTCCCTTTATCTGTTTTTATCATTACCGCATGGTCAGACAGAAAACAAATATACCAACATAAGACGTTTATTCTCCTCCATATTAAAGAGGCTGTGACAAATGACTGTGTCATTCACTCTTTTATCTATGTTAATTTGATTATTTTTTATCTAAATGGGTGGTCATGCAAATAGAAAAAGCCAAGTCCATTAAGCCTTTAGCTCGGCGGTCAAAGTTGGTAGATCACCTCTGGGACAGTTCGTCCCTCGATGTAAGGACCAGTTGCTGTTAACTGGGATACAAGGTGGTAAACTGGCTGGTATTCTTCCTCTTAGTTCACCAACTAAGTAGCCTTATTCAACGAGTTCATAACTAGCTGCCTTCCACTAACTGTACTTTCTCAGTAAAGCAAGCTTTCGCCGTTGCTTTACTGTGATATTCTTGTCGGGGTTTCGTCCCCTCAACCGTTTCAGAAACTCAACCATCTCAGCTTCTGAGGGCCAAACCAGGTAGCTACGTAGCTAGCTAGCATGGACTTGTATTTCAAGAGGTTGACTTGTATTAAGGTAGACCTGAACCAAGTCAACAGGTAGATCATTATTCAGAGATCTCAGCTAGGTAGAAGACTTACTGCTATTCAAGTCACGGGTTTGCTTTTCATTTGACAGATATTTCCAAGTAGTTAAACAGTTGATAAATCAACTGGTTTCCACACCTGGTGTGCGTGTGTGTGTGTGTGGACGGTAACCGCAGTTGGCTTCCCTTTTTGTGCTCCGAGGTCCAACGTGGTAGTTCCTAGAGTCCCACGTCATAGTAGAGTTCTATTGCCTGTGAATCCGTAGTCCTGACTGCTGTATCCTGGATCTTTTCCAGTTCACAGAATATCCATATCTGCCTACACCTATATTCCACCGATGGCATTGTGTCTTAGATATCCTTTCTGTCCATCATGGCTACACATCATACACACCAGTTTGTATCAGTTTGTTGCCAGTTCAAACCGGTTTACCATCTGAATCCGTCCACTGGTACAGAATCTGCAGCCATTACATCCAACCGCTGTGAGCTGTGTGTCCTGATGTCATTTCAGAAGTCTTTTGCTCACAACGTTGGATGAAATGCTCCAAGATGAGTTCTCCACCTGTTCACAACCGCTTTCTCCCAACACCAAGTCTGTACAAGGTCCAAAAAACAGATGAAAACCAGTAGACCAAGTCAAGTCCAGAAGCCAGTGAAAAAGCAGTCTGTAAACCAGTCTGCATCCAGTACTAGTTGAGCACATCTACCAGATGTCAGAGCTTAGTTCTCTGCTGGTGAGAGGTACGAAGGTGCTGTTTAGGTGAAGCTCTGGCTTTTTCCCAAGTGTACTGCTCTGAGAAACCTGAAAACACACAGCACAACAGTGATGAACAGGAATCTTCCCTCAAACTGCAAGTCTAAGACAAAATATACAATTAAATTAAAGAATGAAAGAAAAAAAACAAACAGGTGCTGTATTTACATTATATACTGAACTATTGCATGCAAGTATAGCACCATGTCTCATACATGACAGCTGTACAGCTATGACAACTATCTCCCAGTCTGTTAGAATAAACAAACATTTGAGGTTGAATCATATAAAAGTGAACATTTCCTTTCTACATTTTTTGTTATCCAAACAGACCTCTTGTTCCCCAGTGAGCTGCTCTGAACCCCTGGGGAGAAAAGAGTGGTTTCATTTTTAATGAGCTTAAACTCACGAGAACATGCACACAAGCAACAAAAAAAGCAAACACTGCAGAAGTTGGATGCAAGAAACTATGAACTGCAGAACCACACTGTCTTTTCTGCCCACCTGTCCATTCAGCAGTGTCATAGGGATGTTGCAGTAGACGTGGCGCCCCCCAGGTCCCAGAGTGGAGAACTGCATGGTGGGAGGAGGCGGGAGAGGTGGTGAAGGCTGTGGGGGAAGCTGGAACTCGTAACTGCGGCAGAAATGCCTCATTTGACCTCCGCCCAGTGGCAAGGTCATCTGGTTGTAGTCCGGAATCTCTGTCGCTAAGGAAACCTGCAGTAAATAATAAAATGTGAGATAAAAGTGTTTCATCTTTGTGAAAACTGGCTTTTGGAATTGAAACAATATTGTTTGCTTGATTTAAAAAAAAGTTAATGTTTTAAACTGTTTTTATTTCTATACTTGATTTTTTTAAAATTGATTTTGTTTTAATTTCCAATGTATTTACTTGCTTCTGTAAAGCACTATGAATTGCCTTGCGTAAGAATGGCGCTATACAAATAAACTTGCCTTGCCTTCTAAGAGGAAAGGGTCACATGATAGATAGATCATATCAACTCCCAGAACAACAGTGAAGGAAAATATAATCCTTGACAAACTGTACTTTCACCCACACAGACAACATTCTTTATTTATATAAAATATTTCTTATTTCATTTAATATTGTACAGTAAAATGCCCCCAATACATGCACACTGTGCAGATATTTTTTTATGATGATAATTAAACTGATAGTGTTGTTATTTTTAGATACCATATTTTCATATTATAACCCAACCCTAATGGATGGAGACACATTACTGTTCCAATTTGTAAGCACTTTTGAAAAAGCTAACTCAAGTGTACATTTTTAATGATGCCAGCAGAAATCCCATTATATTTTTATTTTGAGATGTATTCATTTTGGTACCATAAGGCCTTTTCCCGTTATATTGTGCTGCGTCTATCAACTCTGTGCTGCACAAGGATATACATATAAATATTTTTTTTTATTTGGCTCTCCATCTTCTTTGGAGAAACGTCTAAATAGGTTATATTTGACTCATGCAACAACATGTGAGGTAATAACATTACTGTGACCTGATGATGTCCATGGCGACTGTCGTTGGGTGGCACCAGAGAGGCAGAGGTGGTTGTCATGGCAATTGTGGAGACAGTGGTCTGTAGGTCACCAAAGAGGCCCTGTTCTCCAGAATCCATCACCTGTTACCACAGAGACACAGATTAATAACACTATAAAAAATAATTGAGGTAATTTAAACAAGTAGATTAGTGCTATTTAATGTTTATGCACTGTAAAAATATTTGTGTAACACAAAGTCACTGTTCATTTTACTTGTGTTGTCATATTAAGTATTTTTTTGTATGAATGCATATATATACAAAACTGGTATGAGCAGTTTTTTATTGATACATTTGCTACACCTTAAATCTGTGTTGGGTTTCAGAGAATGTGAAACAGGTAAAACCATAGCCATAGTTTCTGCCCTTTTGTCTGAACATCTTTCCTTTGGTTGCTTTTAGGTATTTGATTCTTGTCGACACTTTTTATTATCCAAGCAAGGATTCAGACAGTTCATAAAATGCCATCTAAAAGGATAGTGATAGGTCAAACACACCAGTTTCAGAGTCTTTTGTGTGTCGCTGAGTGTGATGGATCGCCTGACTGTGTCAGTGTTTTTGTGCAATTTTTCAGCAAGTAAGGAAATATGTTTTCCTAGCCCATAAGTTAAAGTGCTCTTCACTGTGGTTTATCAGGCTTTTTCATGGACAAGTAACTGCACACCATCAGATGTCAAATATCAAATTGAACTGAAAAGATCTGTGAATCTGAGGTTGTTTTATCTTGAGGATTTATTTGATATGAATGGCATTGTCGTGATCGGGTACAGGGGCAGCTGGTGCGAATCCCGGCTGACACAAGGGGAAAGTCGGGGTACACACTGTCCATCACAGGGCCACATAGACAAACAACCATTCACACTCACACCTATGGTCAATTTTGAGTGTCCACTTAACAGCATGTTTTTGAATTGTGGGAGGAAACCAGAGAACCCCCAAAAAACCCATGCACTCACAGGGAGAACATGCAAGCTCCATGCCATGCCGAGTCTTCGAGCTTTCCTGCACAAGAGAAGAAGGGACAGAGCCCACTTCTACCTTTGAGTTCATCCTTGCCGTTTCACCCATAGATATATATATGAAGGCACAGGGCGGCCATCTTGCCACAGTCAGCTCGCTCACCCATAACATGTGTTGTAGTGGTACATGGACTTTTTAAATAACCATAACATGCTCAATTTTCTACCGATTTTCAAACGGTTTGTTTTTTATAAACGTCAGAGATGTAGTTATCATGACGCTACATATTTATGAATAATTATAACCATTGGCTTTCAAATAACATGAAACAGAACAGAAAGTTGCAATGAATACATACACACATATGGTATTTATGATAAATCAATATATGGGCTACTAAAACTCAGGATACAGAATGGCATAAGATATATGTATACTTTTATAATAGGAATATTACTAATATAATATAATATAATAATATTGTTCACTTCACTTTCTCCCTCTCACACATGCTCGAGCAGTCACGTGGTAGTGAGGTTGCCACCATTACACACATGTGTAATACATGTTCCTGTTCAAGATCCGTGCTCATTTCCACTGATCGTTATAAGGGTGTAACACTGCCAGCAAGCTACACAACTTTCCTCCTGATTCATCACTTCCTTTTACTCTTTTACACTTACACTCCTACTCTTTGTTTACTTCCTCTTTCTCTTTCACTCCATGCTCATACACACACACGCACACACTCTCACACACACACACACACACACACTTTGACACATGGGAGACACAGACTGGACAGTGAAGCCAGAGACCAGTATCTGGCAAAAACACTTGTTACAAATGGATTGGTCCAATCCATTTCCAATCGTATGCTATCTCCAATTCAGAGTGGAGCAGTGTTCAGATCGCCTGCCTCTGCTTTTGGATCAGTTCAAAAACTACAAATCTTTAGTCTCTCACATACAGTTCACTTATGGCTGGGTGCAGGACCTTTACATCTTGAAGCTGGAGAACAACGTGAACGCCGTCGTTCGGAATACGTGGAGCTAAACCTAGTGGCATGTGTGCTTGCTTTTCAAACGTCTGTTTTAAAAGTCCAACTAAACTACAAATGGATGAGGGAGAGTCCGTATGGAGACAGCAGAAGAGTCCAGGCATGCGATCTTTGTGCCTGCATACTGTGCAGGCACAAAGTGTTGGTTGGGAAAGCCAGTATTCTGATTCACACCCTCACTTTCTTTAAAGGCGACATAGAATGCTTGTATCACACATATATGTTAGTTATGGAGGTCTACTTACATATATTAACTTGTTTTCATGATTAAAAACCTCCTAATCGCTGCAAACGAGCCGATCAAAATATCTCCTCACTGACGCTCTCGTCAGCCGCGCTGTTTCAGACCAAACAGTTGCTGTGATTGGCCAGCCAACGAGAGCTTTCCTACTGTCCTGTGATTGGCCAGGTACCTGGAAGTGACGTAATAGATAGGCCAGCTCTCAGATACACAGCTCCCCCTCTGGCACGGTGGATGCTCTGCATCTCAGCAGCTACAACGAGACTAGTTCTTCTTCTTCTTCTGCGGTTGAATGTACGCAACCGGATGTGCCCGGACTAGTGCCCGCACCGGGAGGCGCTACGGTGGTGAGGATTTCTGATGACGACATCAAATTAAGGAAGTGTCGATCCGCTTCACAGAGCCCAGGAAAACAATACAACACTATTTTCTCAGCAGTGGCTGAACTGTTTGTTCTGAAACTTTAGGGTTTCATAAACGAGGTAATGACGCAGATACACACACAAACGCAGCGTTAATTGGAGCTTCCGGTCTATGTCACCTTTAAATTGTGAATATCATAGATATTACGGCTCATTTAACTCCCTTTTAGACTGAATTAAGCAATTTCATTGTTTTTCAGGGTCATGGTGTTTCCACAGAAAACTAATTTCTTCATATTTGGAAACTAACAAAAACTACACATTTCAACAAAAAAGATTCAGCGACACAGTTTTCAGTGTCACAGTCTTTTCTGATTTAGCCTCAGAATCATCAGGTAGAACCTGCTTTTCCAACAAACCAGTGAGCACAGCTTCTCTGATCTTTTCTGCTGCCTGCTGTCACTATTACGCCAATCTGTCTTTTTGACGGTTTTCCAAATAAGATTTTCAGTAAATGAGTCCAACGAATACTCCATGATCTGTGTAGTATAAAACTTTGTTAACTAAAATGTGACAGCTAATAAAAACAGGTTTACTTCATGCAATGTCCCGGGCAAGCACCCAATTGTTACATTTCCCCAGTAAACTAATTTCTTGATATTGGGTCGCAAATTAGGAAAGTAATAAATACTACACATTTCAACAAAAAGGATTTAAAATAAATCAGGCCATGGTTTTTTAAAAGGTCACCTGGTGCTGCTTACCCTCACTCCCTACTTATACTCCTTTCTCCCACGTTCTGTTGCCAGTTTGTCTTAGGTGTGTTGTCAGCGTCTGTGCCACTTGAAGTTTGAACCAAGTCAGAGATCTTTTGTTGTGTAAGTGTTAGCTCATGTTCTTGTTTGTTTTCTCAGTCATTTCAAGTCAAGTTTAGTTTAGCGTTTAGCTTTTTCCTGAGCTGTTCCTGCTCACATTTTGTTTGCTGGTTGAAGGAGTCAATAAAGCGCTGTTAAAACCTTCTTCTGTTTCTGGCCTTGTGCATTTGGGTCCAATCTTTGTGAGAGTTCATAACAATTTATTTTCCTTATTATGACAAAAATTAGAAAAAGAACTAATGGTATGGACCCAACCCACTGAGCTCACAACACAAAACTATAGCCAAGCTGAGGGAACACCTCACAGGTGCTGTGACAAGGTTTTGGTCTATCTGTAAACCGCTATCTACTTAAGGTGTAGATTTATTTTTTTAAGGTGTAGATTGTTGTTTTTTTAGGTGTAAATTGTTGTTGTTTTTAGGTGTAAATTGTTGGTTTTTGTAGGTGTAGATTTTTTTTTTTTAGGTGTAGATTGTTGTGGTTTTTTTAGGTGTAGCTTGTTGTGTTTTTTTTAGGTGTAGAATGTTGTTTATTTAGGTGTAGATTGTTATTTTTGTAGGTGTAGATTGTTTTTTTTTAGGTGTATATCGTTTGTTTTTTAGGTGTAGCTTGTGATTTTTTAGGTGTAGCTTGTTTTTTTTTAGGTGCAGATTGTTGTTGTTTTTTAGGTGTAGATTGGGATTTTTTTAGGTGTAGCTTGTTGTTTTTTTTAGGTGCAGATTGTTGGATTTTTTTAGGTGTAGATTGGGATTTTTTAGGTGTAGCTTGTTGTTTTTTTAGGTGAAGAATGTTGTTTTTTAGGTGTAGATTGTTTGTTTTTTAGGTGTAGCTTGTTGGGTTTTTTTTAGGTGTAGATTGTTATTTTTTTTAGGTTTAAATTGTCAGGATACCTGGCGTCTGGAAAGTGTCTCTCTGCGTTTAGCAGGCATTTCGTAGACCACCTGTTTCCAAAACTTCGAGGAGAGCTCATTGCTCTTAGGTCCCCTCCACTTGATGATGGATAAAACCTGAAAATAATGAAAGGGAGGTTAGAGAATTTTCTTTCTTTCTTTTTCTTTTTCATTATTTTGTTTTGAACCACAAACGTCTTCCTCCTCCACTCTTGCCTCTCCCTGTTTACCTTGATTGTGTGTTTAAGTGCCTCAACCTCCTGGTAGTTGATGACATTCTTCAGGTCGGCACACTCTATCATGATCACCTGGACACACAGAAACAGTGTGAGAGGGAATAAATATGATCATCTCCAACCAAATCAACTCCCCATGTAGTTCTCTCAAAGTACAACATCTAGGAAGAGAAAATGACACTTATCATCTTGTATAAGATTAGCGATGTCCTGTTCATTTTGTGCTCCTCACCTTGATTTCACCAGTAACCAGCATAGAATGGAGGCGTGTCTCTATCTGGAAGATACTCCACCCTCTTTTGGCGACAAACTCGGGAGTCAAAACGATGATGAGACGTCTGCTCTGCTCAACGCTGCGAGCCAAGTCCTCGATATAGGCTATGAGATGTGGATACAAGGTAGAAGAGGTAGAGAAGAGAGAAGAATAGCATTTTTATTTTTTTTTCTTTAAAAAGGTAAAGAGCAAACCTTGACTAAGACGACTGAGTAGTTACTGAGTTTTGATCCACAGTCCACCGGCTCAGAATAAATCCCACTAATTGTTATCTGAACATATTGTTCTGCACCTGTATGACATGCTGCTCATCAGGGCTGGCACAAGCCTTTATGAGGCCCTGAATTTAAATTAATCGCTCAAGTTTGAGAATAAGATAGAAATGAGAATAAGAAATAGAATAAAATAAAATAAACTTAAATATGTGCAAATCTACAGCTTGCAGTTTACAGTAAATGAGGTTCATGTTTAACTGTTTCATACAGGCAAGCTACATGAATATAGATTAGTATAATACGAGTGAGGAGGCTGTGTAAAAATGTGTTTTTTATAGAACACAAAATAAATGAAACAGCCTTTAAAAAAGCACTTTAAACACTCTCCCACATTTCACAGAGAAGCAAGATGTACTAAATACTATATTTCTATTTATAGTTCCTGCCACAATCAATGGAAACTGACTGTAACCATCATGGCCAGTTTGTATAACAAAATTCAAACATTACATCCTGAGCTGAAACCAGGATGTTTTAGCACAAAACAGGAAATGCTTTGCCCACAGTTGTAAAAACAATGCCATTTTGGCAGGAAATCTGTCTCTTTAGTCTCTTTGCCGGCATTTTGTATGGTTTATGTTGTCTTTACTTATCTTTATTTATTTATTTTTTCAATTTTACTAACTGTTGTTACTTCTTAAATGTGCTTCATAAATAAACTGGATTGAATTGGATACAAAAAGTGAAGATGGTGGAGAACTGTTATGCCCAGGGAGCCCAAAACAGTCAGGGACAAGCAAAGGGTAGAGCATTTTAATGGATCATCAAAGATCCCATAAAACAGGCTTGAAGGAAGCAGAGAACAAGGAGTGATAATAACCAACAGGCTACAGATTCTGCTCGGATAGTGATCACTCTGTATCAGGTACAAAATCTACTGCTACTGTAACTTCAGTGTGTTGTTTATATTACATGCTTTTATTACTGCTTGTCTTGAACGCTGTCTGCTCTGACTTTTTCCAGACACAGCAGAGGAATATCAAGGGTCAGCTATATTTAGTCTTATAAACCATGTCATCTATTTCCTAACATGGTTGTCCCACGTCCCGTTGGAGTTCCATAAATGGTAAAAGAAGGAGAGTTGGCTGCAGTGAACTGTATTGCTTTCTCAAGTGTTATCATACAGTTATCTAGTTTGTTAAATCATGGAAATAATAAATCTTAAAGGCAGGGTGGATGATCATTTTCTGGAGCAGTTGCCTAAAATCCTCTTCACACCTCGATAGTAACCAATTAATTAATGCATTTTCACAAAAATGAAAATGAAAAATGTCAGTCACCTGTGGAACGGCAGGCTTGAACGAATTAACAAATGAATTGGATCGTGATGCATCAATCAAACTGCCATCTGCACCCACCCATGCACGAAACACACATGCTTTCAGTGACGACAACTGAAAGCCCAAAAAAAGGCTGCAAAGTCATGCCGTGGTCTTTGTGATCTATTGAGAGTACATGTTGTTTTCGTATATGGGGTTAAGAGTCACCGGAAAGTACCGAAAGTCCCAGATGCAGCGCAGTGCTCGTGAACTGTGTGAAACCAACGCTCTTCATGAAGAAGTATAGCGCGTTCCTGTGCTCTGGAGGCGTAGCTTTGGAGGGAAGTCTGAAGAGAGTGGCTTGGACTTTTGAATTAAAAATGTCACCTGCTCAAATGGTTTTTACAGGATCTCCAACCCTACCTTTAAGTGGTGTTGCTGGAATAATGAATTTCTCTTTCGATAAAACAGATTACAAAACAAAACATAAGAAAAAGAAAGGGGAATCCACATTAGAATCCTAATGTAGTATCTGCTTGACTGTGAATCCTGCTGGCTGCACCCTTCAAGTCATTTTGCTCATAAATGACAGGTGAGATTGACAGGAGTGTAAGGAAGAGTGACAGAAATGCCTGTGTAAGGTTTTTGCCGTTGTGCTGATACTTTGACATCAGCTTTTACTGAAAACTCAGGGAGGTGATGTGAACTGGAGGAGTGAGCAAGTTATGAGATCACGCAAGAAAACGACAGATCTGAGCTGGAGCTATTTATCAATATAAAGATGAGTCAACACAAGACTTAAAGAGCTCACTTTGCAATGCCCCATTTCCATTTAATTATATGTGACATTTTGAGTGTTTTCTGCTGGGTGAAAAATAGAAATGGCTCATTATTGTTATTTTTTCGATTCGGAGTGAAAATCTCTGAAAACTGTGTTGTGTGAACAACACATGTCTCGCCCGCACATCTCCCTGCTTCACCATCTCTTCACTTGCTAACTAAATTAATGACAGACTCTCCACAACAACACATTGCAATTTCACGCTCAATATAAGACACACAAATAGTTTGCACATCCACATATTCAGTCCCTTTCTTTCTCCTCTGTGGTTTGGTTTTCTCTCTTTATCCTCCACTGTCTTCTCTCCTCACAGTTAACCTCCTCATCACTTCTTCTTCTTCCCACTCTCTATTTTTAAGAATGACCTAAATCTCTTCATAGAAAACAATACAAACCGATGATGTCATCACTCAGCCCTTTCTCTTCCTGTTGTTTGTATCTTGCTCTTTTGTTCATTTCATTGGGTTAATGGAGTAGATAATTGAACGGTGTATTTTAGGCCGCATCGCTGTGTCAATGGCTCTGATGAGCAGTAGACAGGCTCCTCGCTGAGTCTGTTGTTCACACTACGTAACCTTTACTTCACATGGAGCTTGGACAAAGTAAAGCGTGTCGTTATGCACAGTAGATATTTGTTTTTTCCGGGGCACAGAGAGGAAGCCTCAGTGTGAGCACAACTGTGATTGTTCATCTGTTTTCAACATGGTGTTGTGTTGTGTTTGCTTGTGGCTTTATTTTAGGCTAAGCAGATGTAGAGCAGACTGATTCACTGTGAAGCATATTTAAGTACATTTGCTATATTATTGTTTTGTTTCATAATGTATTTTAGGAGACAATATTAAATAGTACAGAAACCATTATTTTGGAGCCACATTATAAAGTAACAGATTTACTGCATTCTTCTGACGTTTTTAGGGCATGTTGAGAAACATTTTGTCAAGAAAATGCTAATACACCTGGGATAATGGCTCAATACTTTGCATTATTTTGATAGTTTGGAGGGATTAACCTGCAAACTCACAGACTAATGATATGTTTTACAGTGTTTTCTTTTTTAAAGCAAATGCAATCCTCTGGAGCACACACTATGGCAAATAAATAATAAATAAACATGGCTCTCAAAGTAACCACATATATGGAATATATTTGGAACTAAAGCCAGTAGAACAAATGGATAATGGTAAATGAATGAAGCCCACATTAAATCTCAGATGCTTTAGTCGTGTCTTTTTGTATTCCATTAGGAATTTCAATTAGGAATAGTACCAAAATAACCAGCCCCTAAGAACCCTCCATACCAAAAATGATATGGAGTGTCAAAGGCTCCACCCACGACAGTCAGCTGATTGGGCGACATACTTTGGTCTTATTTTTGGATGGCATTCTCTTCCACGCCCCCAGTCTATTCTCATACAAAGCTTGACATGGAACTTTGGGAAATGTCTCACGAGTTGGCTTCCGTCCCACCCTCTCTCTTCTATGATGATGGAGAGATGAGGAAAACAAACTGACCTCGCAAAGAAACTGTAATCCGTGACTGTAATGGAGGTGGTCTCTAAATTAAAGGTGAAAGTTGTTTTCTTTTACAGATACTTTTTTTTTTTTTTTACCTCTACTTGATTATGGTGATGTTGTGTATGTGTGCTTGAAACAGCTGCGTACAGTCCTTGACTCCGGTCTACCACTGTGCTCTGAGGTTTATCACTGGCTGTAGCCGCCTCACCCACCACTGCATACTGTATGCTTAAGCTTCCATGCCCTCCCTGAATGTAAGACACTACACACACTGGATGACTCTGGTTTATAAGGCTCTTCTTGGCTTGGTTCCTGCTTATTTATGCACTTTTTTTCAGAGATCCAAAAGCCATTATGCCTTACGTTCCAATTACATTTTGCACCCATCTTGTTTTGGACTGAAATGGGAAAAAAAGCTTTCAGTTTCTCTGCCCCCTCTGCATGGAATAACTGAACTAAAATGATCAACATTTATTTCACTGGGATCTTTCTGCTCCAACTTCAACGACAGAGAACAGGAATCCATTTACCTGCACTTTTATATTTCGAGGTTTGTTTTGTAACTGTTTTCTCCCTTAACTATAACGTGTGCTGCTATATACTGGAGAAAGCTGGGGATCACAAAATGCAGCAAAAAGGAGCAAAAAGGACTGGGCAAAGACACATGGAAACATGGACGCTTCAAAAGGAGAACAATCAAGGAGTGAGGGGGAGGAGGCCACCCGGGTACGAGGGGCGTGGCCATCAGCCAAGGACATGGAGAATATGAGCTAGGGGCCGCCAGACTGATGCAATGGGGAGATACTTTAGGCGAGTATAGCATTTGCTCCACACTCACACTCAATCTAACTCTCTCACTCTCTCTCACACACACAAACACACACTTTATTTTATGCATCTGTTCTATTTTTGTATGGTATGTTCTTGGATTATTTCAATGAAAATAATTTAAATTTATAATAAAAAGAAAAAAAATGAGTTAGGCTTTATTGGGTTTCTCACATTCTGACTCCTTGGTGTCGTCTACAGCACCTGTAGACCTCCCTCTCCACATATGATAAAAAACAAAGTATATACCCACACAACCATTTGGTTTTAGTTCAATAGCACCCTTGGCCAACAGTAACAGTATGGGAATCTATGTTTTCCCATGGTAAAGGAGTGAGAATTGAACAAGCCATGATCGTGCAAACGGAGGAGGGTGTCGCTGAAGCGAATGTCCGTTGAATATCCAACCTGAAACACATTTTTTATTTTACTAATTTAATAATTCTTCCTCGTTCATCTCGGCGCTAGCTCGGTGCTGGCTGTGAACGCACGCACAGTGTGTGAAATCGATGAATCTTACGAATTCAAAATCCTTTTGTATTCTCACAGTTGTCGAATCTTATTCATATTGAATAAATCACAACCGTGTGTGTGTGCGCGCATCTTTTTGACAGTTATCTAACCCTATAGTCAATATTCCAATCAGTCAGAAAAAGCATGAAGAAGAGCCTAAATGGGTATTCAAAAATAGTGTCAAGTTTCAAAGAGTGTCTGTGTGACATGGTGCAGAATTACAGCTTGATGATTATAATTACTCAGTGGTCTTACATTCCACTGCTGTGGAATCCACTTGTGATTCTGTCTATTTCAGATCAAGCACAATAAAATAACCTCTTCAGCGGTCACCATGTTCTGCATTTGTATTGCGTAACACCCATACCAACACAAAAGGGTAGTGATGGACACAAGTTTGGGAAGGACGCATGTAAAACAGACACAAATGGAGTATAAATGGGCCTTTGCCACTTGTACTGAGCAGTGACATTTGTGCAGAGGCCTCTGGGAAATGGAGTTTAGGGCCAGTAACTCAACAACAATCTTTATCAATGCTTTCAAGGACTTGTCTAGACACAAAAGTGAACACATGATTGCTTCATTCATTGTCCCTCTTTCACATAGACATGTCAATATGTGAGTATTCAGGCCTAACTGCTCTGAATGCTGTTGTGAACATTTTGATCGTGGCGTTCATGCTTCATATTTAGTGAATGCACATCTATGTTTGTCAGTGTCAGAAGGCAACATCTTCTATACCCTCATTCAGTGTCCTCAGTCTCCCGAGGGCTGGACTTAAACCACCATGTTTTCATCTTGATAAGAAAAGATCACTTTCCAATTTGGACAATTGCAAAGAATGATTTCACTTGAAACTTATTAAAAAGATAATTAAAGGGATAAAACACATACAGACACATGGATGATGTGTGCCAACATGTGTATGTGTGAGGACATTTTATCTGGGCCCCACAACCTTAAAGGGCTTGTTGGGGCTTAAGACCTGGTTTTAGGGTTAGGGTAAGGGACTAGGGAATGCATTAGGTCTATACCACATGTCCAGTAAGACAAAATCACAATAAATCACATGTATAAACACAAATCACATATATACATGCACGACTATGGTACAGGGTTGTGTATCAGTGTGTGTATGTGGTTTGATTGCTCATGTTTGTGAGTGTGTTATAATGAAGACCCACATTCATTCTTATTTCTTCTGACAGAGTGAGGAATTCTGGGTATTGGGAGCTGCAGTGGCCCGGAAAGTGTGCATGTGTTGAGTGTTTGTGCGGTGACAGAGGAGTGTGTGAGGTAGATAGATATATAGATTGATACTCACTACTGCTGGGTATTAGATCTCTGTCTGGTAGAAACAGCTTGTAGCCGTAATGTTTCTCCAGAACATCTGGCAGGATCTCCAAAGCTAACGTTTCCTCATCGCTGCTCGACCTGCCAGTGGAGAGAGAGACAAAACATGTGGCTCCAGGTTTAAAATCAAACAGATCAATATCTTTTAAGGTTAAGCAACTGAAGAAGGAAACCGATTTAAATCATTGTGGTTTTACACTGAATGTGAACCAATGAGTTCCTGTAATGCTGCTCTATCAGCTCGTTATAACTCTATCTCTCTGTTTCTGAGTAAAGCATTACATTCTTTGTATGTTTTTGGGTCGGTGGTCACATTTCCGTGCTGCACACATATTGAAGCAGAAAACAATGCAGTGTGAGTAAAGTGAGACAGCTTCATACAGCCACACTGAAAATACCAAGTTTCTGAAGTAGATTTAACAGCTAAAAAAACCTGGACATACAGTCAGACTTCACAATTGTATCTTAATTACAATCACGGTATTGGCTTCTCATGAATGTAATGTGATATTTGAAAATGTCTGTTCCACCAACACTCTCCGAACAGCAGCCTAACTGAGTGCTACTGTATTTGGACAAGTAATGCTTCGTTAAAAGACAGGTTTACAACACGTGAATTCCCAAAGAACTGTAGAAACACGCATCAGCAGACTATACTACATCGCGTCTTTCTTTTCTCTCACTCACTCTGTGTGTAATTATGTGTGAGAGTGGTTAGGAACGGAGTAGAGCAGTGTTTTTCAACCTTTTTTGAGCCATGGCATCAAAAACACCAAAGATGTAACAATATCATAGCCTACAGTATATGTATAATGATAATTTAGTCTCTCAATTTGTTTATAATCACTCAGTGTGAAACCTGGGGCTGTTTAAACGAACACAAAACTAATATCCTGGCATGTATTGAAGAGAGGCACATACTAAGCTCTTCCTCATCAGCTCTCAGTCTCTCATGCTTGAAAAGCTCAGCTCTGATATGTTAAAATAGATGTGTCTGCCAGAACGGGGAACTCCTTGGCAGCACTCAACCAAAATCTGTCCAACAGTAAATCAGCAAAGCTTAAGTTTAAACCACGGTCCTGTCAGACTTCAGTTAGTTCCCAGCTAACAATTTTTGGTTCCCAGACCGTTCTGGTTGTGGGAATGTTCCCTGATGGTTCCCTGATGGTTCCCCCTAGGCCGCCTGTGGTTGATATGAAAATGTTTCTAACGTTAAGTGAGTGCTATTTTTTGGTTGTTACTTTTCTACAACCTTCATGGTAGAGGACTCTTGGTCACAGACTGTAGGGTCTAAGAGCCTGCAGACAACAGTATTTCATCAAATGTGGAGCTGGAGTCCAGACATGGTGAACCTGGCAGAGCAGTGAAGACCAGCAAGTTCTCTACAAATGTCAGAGCCACTGATGAAGACGTGCACAGAGACTCTGTATCTCACCTGCCCAGAGAGTCCAGGTCCACTTTGGTGTAGGACAGGTAGGCGTCATATTCCTTATTATCTGTCAGGAGGGAGATGCCAAGACAGAGACAACACAAGTATGGTTTAGATAGATGAACAATAAATAACACGTTGTTAAATGAACTTGAAGCACGATCACATCAGTGGATGTTTGAGCTCCATGGGGTTGGACTTGTCAAAGCTTTTAAGTATTTAAGTTTTGGCACATATTTGAAAATACTTTTGCTCACATGTTATGATGATAGTATTGAGTGTATAATAAAATGCAATGAAGATGTTGTGAATGAAATTGTAATATTTCTCTTTTTTTGTTGAAAGTTTTCTATTTTTCAGAATAAAAAAATATTTAATAAAAACAAGTATTTTAAGTTGAAGTCAATATATCAGTCAATAAAAGTAAGTTGTCATTTTTATGATGGAGTAAAATATACACTTACATTGATTTTGGTGGAGCTTTAAAAATAAAGATTCACATTACATGTAACTGCTGAGTAATTTTTGTGCTTTTTAAATATAACACATTATCATTATAAATGAACCATAATTCTTTCACTCAGTTACACATGTGACTGGTTCATACCATCCTCAGTTTCATCACTTCCAAAGTGTCTCCTGTAGCAGAGCATGATCTCCAGGTTGTAGCATTTATAAAGTGCCGTCAGGATGCCCAGCAGCAGCAATATGACGCCGAGACCACCAGCCAGCTCCAGGCGATACATGTCTACAGTCAGAGTGGAGTCAGGGGGAAAGAAAAAGGAGAATTAGATTTGTATCAATAGAAACAAGTACCTCACCTTTTTCCCCCTACATGACAATGCTTTATTTTTCATTCATTCAAGACAAGGTTGGACTTAGCCAAGGCTAAAATGCAAACTATGCCACTTACAATAAAGAGCAGTGTATGTCTGCTTTACTGAGCTCTTCAACTTGATAACATCACAGTCATTTGTACATTAACCTGCTCCATCTCTTAAAGGAAAAGGCTGTTGGAGTAATATTGTCATGCTTGAGTTCACACTGCACATGTGTATAATGATGCCTGCAAGACATTCATCCATTTATCCATTCATACATCGATCTTCTACAGCTTTATCCTCCACATGAGGGTCACAGAGGAGCTGGAGCCAATCCCAGCTGACATGAAGCGAAAGGCAGGGTAAACCCTGGACAGGTCATCAGTCCATCACATGTCCAACACACAGAGACAAACATTCACACCAACAGTCAATCGAGTGTGTCCAATTAACCTAATCCCCAGTCAGACTGTGGGAGGAAGCCAGAGTATCCAGAGACAAACCATGTGCACACAGGAAGAGCATGTAAACTCCACACAGAAAGGCCCTTTATCGCATCAGGATCCAAACCGGTGACCTTCTTGCTGTGAGGCAACAATGCTAGACACTGTATTGCCGTGTGGTTCACCTGCAAGATATCTATTTGCATAATGATGGAAGCTGAGTTCAGGGCTGCTTGCCAATGAATTAAAAATAGCAGCTATAGTCAGTCACCAGCCAGAGATCCCATATTGGATCTTCAGTAGGAATCCAAGCTTCATGGACACAGTCACAAACACACACAAAAAGCTATTTTCTAGCTTGTAAAAGTCAAGCACTCGACTAAAAACATGTTTTAATTTACATACTGGACACAAGTCCCTATGTAAACAAATATATGTCTTCAAATTTTCTGTAGGTTCTCGTAAAAGCAATAATACGTAACACACACTCACACACACAGAGAACAGCAGTGTTGTGAAGAACACAATCTAAAAACAGTGCAATAGCTCCTACAATGATTATCATTTTAGAGTATGAGTTGTCATGTTCTCCTCTGGAATAGTTTTTCGCAGAGTTCTCACTGACCCCGAGGTCAGACTGTAACCAGTGTGTCATCAAAACTGGAAATCAGCACTCAGCAACTTTGTGTTGCCACCTGGGAGCAAAGCAGCGCCTATAGTCACCTGCTCTGAACTGTCAGGGGTTATTATGCAAGGTGCTGAGAGTTCTGTAATTGCCCGCTGAGATTTACATTTTTTAAACACGGTATGCGCATCACTTCACTTCAGCCTGTATAGGGTTATATCACAACAGTGAAATTGGAGAAGATTTGCACTGAGGATGTCAGTTTGTTACAGACATTTCAGTGTTCAACATGAAAGCCAGCCCAAGGTATAAGCAAACTAAACGGCTGCTTAACAGGAAATCAATAATAACAACAATTGAACACATCTAGATCTCTTAAGATATAAGTTTTAAAGCTAGTACCTTTAATCCAAGTTCAGTATCACCACACTCAGTGCTTTCACTCTGGATACAATAAGTTTCTTCTCGCGGCCTCATAAAGGCTTGGCTCTTTATTTCCCTGTTAAGCATTAAACTGGAATAAAACTCGAGGTGCATTAGAATCAGTTATTTTCTTTGTTCTCTTGTCAGTTTTATGCCTGTGTGACAGGCTGTTCCCACGGTTTGAACATTCATTCCTAGTTGTTTCTGTTATGTTTTTTTGCTCTTTCACAGAGTTGTTACTTATTATTATTTCAGTGAAAGTGTTGGACATTTTGTGACCACAAAGACTTTCAATTATGAGCTCAATTTTAATAACATAGCGCTGTAATAGCGGGAACCTTGATACAGGCAGTGATGTAAGACTTATTAAGAACAATGTAAAACCATTAAAGCCTATTAAGCAGAGTGTCCTTAAAGTGGCAAGATTAAAGCTACACCTTGTGCATCAGAATAGCCTGTGTCAATATATTTTATTATTCATGCATTAAAATGTAATTGCTTCTTTTTGTAGCTGGTCAACGTGAGCTCTATTTAAAGTACGGTAAGGGGAGTACATTTGAATGGGAGAAGGATCCTGCAGGATAAATGTCAACTTGTTTCCCTGTCTGAGTTTTCATGTTGCACTGATTTCTGTTTTAAATCATATTCACTCTGTTGTAAATAACTCTTTCTCTAACTCCTTTCTTTTTAATTTTCCTTATATTATTTATCCGTCTTTCTTCACCTGGCAATAAACCTGACTCTGATTCTGAAATCATTCCTGAAAATATCTTTTATAGCACACAACAGATGACAAAACCTGCAACATTATGGACTATCAAATAAAAATAAAGATTCATTATGTGTTTTATGCAGACAAATTCAATCATTTTCGAGCGACAAACTTTCTGTATTTTTCATTTTTTTGCCCTATTTTATAATATATGTTGCATTATTTGATTTTTCTCCTTAATGGATGATTTCTTATTAATGTTGCCGTCTTCTTTCAATAACAAACCTTCTGAATGGCAACATTAAATGTCAACGTCAGGAGGAGAAAGAGCTCTTTAAAATATGTTTCCTGTGGTAAATAAACTGCAGAGTGGAGAAAGATTTAAGGGCCAAATGTAAAATGTGCAGCTTATATAGTTAAAATGAGTTAATTCTGCTTTTCTTTGCATTCATCGTTATGTTTACAACTATAGTTCCACAAGTATGATATAACTGCAGTTACCACATTTCACCAGTAGACGTCTCTCCAGCTCTACTCTCCATGTATACACAGTGATGGAAGGAGGTGGGACAGTGACAGAGGAAGGGTTATACAGGAGTGGTAGGAGATGGTGGTCCAAAAGGAAAGATGTCAATAATGAAATAAATAAATCAATACATTTAAATTACTTCCATTCATAATGAGACACATTTAGAGGCCATGCCTTTCTACACCTGTATTTTCTTCTCTCAGTTCTCCACCTTCCCTCCATCATCACTTCATCTTTCTTCCTCAGATATTTTCCCACCAGTAATGAGTCACTTGCTGCCATTTCTATATATCAGTGCACAGTAAAAGAGGAAGCAGAATTTAAAACAATGTGTTGGATTTTACTTGTTAGATATGACCGGTGATGGCTTTGCATGGAGAGAAATCTAATTAATGTCCAAAACTTTTCTTCCTGTCATGTGCATTTTTTCCCCCTTTCTTCACAACCAACATTGAGTGTCAATGACTCTTTGTTAAATATCCACAGCCGCAACGTTTTCCTCTTTCATTTTTATTCTTATTTCCATTCTTAATCAGCATATTCTGCCAAAATAACATCAACTCAGAGTAAATCAAAAACCTCTCCATGGGATAATGAAATACTTCGACTTGTAGCTCCTCTAAAAGCCACCAGTCAAGACTGAAGTGGACACAAATCTTCATCATGCTGATGAGATTGTATAATACTAAAAGAAGAAGAAAAAAGTTTTAATCTTGGTTTTTGTCACCAATCATAAAGAAGAATCTCTTGACAGTTTCTTTTAAAGCATTACTGAGTTTAGTTCACTCTCATATTTGATGGGCCACATAAATGGGCCTAAACATTTTTTTGAAATAAACTAAATGTAATACATAAGCATGTATTTTTCAGTTTTTTTGAATAATGCAGTAGTTTTGTGTTGAACTTCATTGAAAAGGGGACTAAAAGATAGATTCCAGAACATAAAGTAACTAAAGTAACTGCAGATTTAAGCTGGTACACTGACATGTGTAGTACAGTGTTTACACAGTACTACGTGTCATTCTTCATTAGACCAGAGGGGTATTCCAGAAAGCAGGTTCAACACACTCTGAGTCTATCCCTGAACTCTGAGTTGACTTACTCTGAGTCGGGAAACTCTGAGTATCCGGTTCCAGAACAGCTGATCAGAGTTAGTTCAATCAACTCTGAGTATGTTAACCTCGAGGTACGCGCGTGCACAACCACTATAAAAAGCCATCATCAATGGAGCCCCGATACCACGAGTCACCATGACAACCGAGAAAAAAAAAAAAATCAACTTATTTCAGTGAGAAGGAGTTGGAGATCCTTTTGCTGGGCTACGGAGAATATGAGCACATATTTCGCCGCGAATGCAACACAGCTGCAGCAGCGAAGGAGAGAGAGACCGCATGGGAGAAAATTACTGCCCGAGTCAACGCGTAAGTTTGAACGTACTATTCCATTGACGTAACATTTACCCGTAAGATCGTAGCATAGTCTATAGTTATGAATATAAGTAGGAAAGAAATCTGAGTTTTTCATTTAGGTGCAATCCAACAGGAGAAAGGAGGACTTGGAAGCAGCTCAAAATGAAACATAAAAACATCATTCAAAAAGGTAAGGCATATTTTGCTAGGCTATGATTGCACCTCACTTTGATTTATTTTTTTATTTTTAATTGACTAAGGCTATTAAACGTAACGTAAATATTAATTCAGATTGCAAACATTGAGTTCTGCTCAGCCAACAGAAAGAAGGCAGAGCCCCGAAAAACGGGTGGAGGGCCACCTCCACCACCTCTGACAGAGGCTGAGGAGCTGGCTCTCAGCCAATACAGGGGTCGCCCTGTGGCTGAAGGCATCCCCGGGGGAAGCTCATCTGAGCCTGTCACCCCCCAGGACACAAGTGCCTACATTAGATGCAAGTATACACTTATGTTTTTTTTTTTTTTTTAAATAAAACTTATATATATATATATATATATATATATATACATATATATATATATATATATATATATATATATATATATATATATATATATATATACGTACACATACATATATATACATGTACACTGAAGTGATGAGCATAGATAATGGACAAACTAGCACATTCTTGTCCTTCAACAGAACATGGTTGGGCATCACCATGAGGAGGGTCCATCAACTTCTAGAGCACAGCTTGACACAGTGAGATTTTCGGTCAATACCATGTTAAATCTGTATGTAGAACTGCAGGAATTAAATTAAACGTCCATATGTTTCCGAGTTGCCGGTAAAAGAGTTGTACAGGGTGCACCTAATGAAAACCATTCAAAAAACCGAGAAAGAAATGGTGTACCTGGACCGGCAAATCAGAAAAACAGACTTGGAAATTCTATTACTTGAACGCCAGTTGAGGTGGGGGCATTGTCATGGTGAAACAGGTGAATATGTGAAATATGTTAATAGTTGGAACTATATTACAAATCCTGACTGTTGCTTTTGTACTTTTAGTGAATAAAGAAGAACCAAATCACATGTGAATTTGTCTTTTATTTTTAATCAAAACGTCTAATCTGGGTCGGAAGATTCTCTCACGACGTAATGCATTTCTAATCAATACGGCTTCAATGTCGATTGGATTTCTAATGAATGGGCAATCCATGTCTAACTGCTTTCTTCGTGTGGGAGAAGACAGGTAACAACTCTGGGTTTCTTATAGTAAACCTGCCAGCGAGCAGGTTATGTTCACAGAGTAAGTTACCGCAGTAACAGACCCAGAGTTTAAGTTACCTCTCTTTCTGGAACGGATAACTCAGAGTTTCCCTCATCTCAGGGTTAACAAACTCAGAGTTCTCACATAACCCGCTTTCTGGAATACCCCTCTGTAATCCAATAGGTCTGGATTACAGGCTTTTCTCTCTTTTTAGTCCAAACCACCCTATTGACATCATTAGAGTTATTACATATTTCACATTATGGGAACATACCCCATGAATACAACTGAATGGAGACACAGACAATAAGCAAGAACTCTTGAAATATTGCATACATTTTTAGGCTTGAGGGAGGTGGAAAAGGTAGTGTATCAATAAAAAGGTAAATGTGTTGAAGTGTAACAGTTACACACTCTGTGTTCAACGTCTACATTTACTGCGCTGGAAAAATGTCAGGCAAGAGGACGAATGTGTGGAAACGACAACAATCCTCGACTTCCTCGGCAAGAAGCAAATACTACAATGATGCACGGGAAACAGCAACAAAGATGTCCCTTCTGTGGTGACCTGGACTTCAGTGCCACCTACTGCTGATCATGGTAAACCAGAACACCCAATATTCACACCACAGCAGTGAATGGAAACACACAACATACGTGATACATTCGATTGGAAAACCACAGTTTCTTTCACAGGCAGACTGCACCCTGGAAATGGATTCCCACCAGAAAGTAGTAAATTGATTGTATCCACAATGAGCCAGAGACAAAATAGCTTGTTTTGCTTTTTCTAGAGTAAATCTTGTGGTTCATTTTCAAACGTATTGGGAAATTAGCAGGATATCAACAGTGAAAACCAACATTTGTCTGCAGTTCTCAATCAGTCCACACCGTATTGCCCCAAAGTGGATTTTCTCCTTCCAGATACATATACTGTAAACTCATGGCAGCCAACGGTGACTCAAAAGCTCTTGAGTGAAAGTCGCGCCTTCTGCTTGTCATTTTTTCTCAATCCCTTCTTTCTCCTGTCAGCTCTTTCCCTCCATTTTCCATTCTTGTAAGACTCTCATCATGGCGGCTGAGAGTAGTGCTTTCTGCTCTGTCAGTTACAATAAGTGGATGTGTGTGTGTTTGTGTGTGTGTGTGTGTTTGTGCATCTGTGCAACAATGATGCATTAACCTATTACCTTGGGTCAGTGCAGGGTGAGAGCACACCCTAATTCAATTCAATCACACGCACTCAGTGCATGAAATCAAGCTTTGATAACTTGTGCTAACTTGTGCTTTGTTTACACGCTCGTGTTGCGTTCACAACCTTAAACTGACTCTATTAAGCCGTGTTTCCATTGAGTGGAGTTTTTTTTTACGTTTCCATTATAGGAATAGTACCAAAATAAGCAGTCCCTACCGTTCCGTTTTTTTTGGCATGCTTCCCTTGGAGTACCAGAGTAAACTGGTTGGGCCACAGAAAATGCCACTTTGGCTATTCTCTTGATGTCTTGTTGAGACAAACGGTCACAAACCGAGCAGGAAAAATTTGGGCTGAATGATTTTGAATACATTTAGAAATTACTATTATTTTGAATAAAATTGCGATTGCAATATGATTTGCGATATCAGAGTTCTGGTTATTTTTACATAATTATTGTCATTTTCATTTGAATCACATATTTCAAATGATTAGTGACGAGTGATATTTGTGCAGATCTGTGAGAAACAAAGATGTTTTCTTCAGTCTGTAGAATATGATGTGTATATGTCAGAACAATATTGAATCTAAAACACTTCCTTTCTTGAGCAATTATTACTCAGTCATTCAAACTGCTGAACTTTCAGTTCTACTAGCAGAATCCACTTCTGAAACATTTCTTGTGGGTGCACTTCTTAGCATTTTCAGTCAAACTCCATCTGATGCAGCCATCTCACTTTACTAGTGCAAGGCCACTGTTGTGCTTCTGCTTCAAATCCATTAGTTTATTAGTTTTGACATAAAATGCATCTCTTCCTGAGTGGAGTGTGGGAATGTTGTAGGAACACAAGATTCAAAATACTACTATACTGTGAGACATGTTATGTTGGCAATGACTTGAATGTAATGGACAATCGTTCATATTCAAACATTTTACATTGCAGCGTTTAAGATTAAGATCTCGGTCATTTCTAATCACATGGTCTAAAGCACATGCAACACTTTAATTAGCACATTTCCAAATCAACTTTTGCTGGTTTAATGGTGGAAAAAACAATTGCAGTGTCAGACACTTAGTTCATAAGGGTTGTAGATCATAATCGCTGTAGTTTGGGTGTAACATAGAATAAATCAATCACAGTGCTAACTCCCATTCCATTTAAAAGCTAGGTGAGCTGGGTAATCACTATTTGCCAGGTGTAGCATTCATTTTTTTTTACACACCATTCACATGCTGCCAACACAACCACCAGGGGCAATTTGGGGCTAAGTGCCCTTAGACACATTGGCATGACTAGAAGACTAAACATTCAGTTGGAACCTGATTACCCACTTATCCACAGCTACACTTCTTTGCTGCCTCAAGATCAGAGCTCAAAAATAATAATATGTCTGGAAAAGTGATTGCAAAGCCACACAGTGGCACATGTGGCTAGCACTTGTGCCTCACAACAAGAGGTTGCCGGTTTGCTTCCCAGTCCAGACCTTTCTGTGCAGAGTTTACATGTTCTCCGTGTGTGTGTGTGTGTGTGTGTGTGTGTGTGTGTGTGTTGGGGGGGAGGGGCTGTACCCTGCCTTTGTCAGGTGGGCTTGGCATGAGCAGCCCTGCAACCCTCATGTGTAGGATGTGTGGACTATGTGATTTTACAATAGATGATGGTTAAAGGTCTTGGCAAGGAACGTCCACCATCACTTGTTTCCAGTCACATTGACTACAGAACATTATACTGTGGATATCACCTTTAAATTAGCATTAATTCATTGATTTGTGGGCAACACATAGCAGCAGAATAAATGCACTTAGAACTCATCTGGAACAAGTTCCATATACGATAACCTTTGGGTCATCACTTTTGAGGCTCATACAGCAGTACTGCAGATAACTGCTCATCTAATTCATAATGTATATCTTGGATCCTACATGTATGAATGGTAATACTTAGTCTCGAATACAGGCCCATGCTTTCATACAATCACATTACACTAAATGCCTCCTACGAGACACTATGTGCTCACACACATATGCAGAATATGGTAATTACAGGCAAACTCATTATGGGTTTAACGTGGAACTTTGCAAGTCTGGTCACCTTTTTGCTTTTCCGCCTTTTTCTCTACAGAGCTCCCCTACAGTAAAAGAGTACACATTTATTTTATCACACATCATATCCTCACTGATGTAAAAGCTAATGTTGACACTCTCTTCTACTCTCCTGTACTCGTGCATTTGTTTTCCACAGAGCTGGTGAACACAAGCCGTGGAGCCTCGTCCATGCCAGTCAGCATCCATTTTCAGGAAATGAGTTGCTCTGCCATGATGAACGTCTAGAAAAAAGCTACTACGGCCTTGATCTTATAGCCTATACCTGGCTAGGGGGTGTGTGTAGTGCCTTGAGGCAATTTGTGTTTCTTGTGAGTCCTAATGATTCTGAGGATTCTGGGTCATCAGCCCTGATCTTGCAAGGCTGGTTTTCCACTAATATACGGTAAGGGGAGTGGAGACAGCCCCCAATCTGCATGCAAGTCATTTAACCATCACAACAACTTTGAAGCTGTTAAAGTATGGTAAAAATCCTGTATAGTTCTGCTTCAATGTAAAGCATTGTATGCAAATAGACACATAAGCACCTACTCATGAATTCATCCTGGTAATTAATGTATTAAGACTGGCGAGCCCAGGATTCTCATCCTCATGGCCTATGAATGCTACTCTGTGTGATTCTTTGAGTGTGCGTTTGTTCCTGTGTGTGAGTCCCTGGGGTGCTAGTTAAGTATAGTAAGATGGATTTGACACCCAAGGCACTCAGCAGGAGTCAGATGGAGAGAGAAAAAAATACTTTTTTTTTTTTTTGTTTTTAGTCCCCTTCTCTCTTTCTCCTTTATTTCCTCTTTACTTTGTCTCTCCTGATTCTCTCACACAGCCCTCACCCTCCCAGTCTTTATTTCTCTACATGCATCTACTCTACTTCTCCATTTTCATCTCCATTATTTCTTTCTTTTCACCCTCGCTTTTCTGCATTACATACACTTATTTCATATAGTGTCTAGTCAAGGGATTCTCTTTTCCAATGGGATTTGAAGTGACAGGGACAATTGTTGTCCTCTTCCAATTCTGTTTTCCAGTCTCTTTCTTATAATTGTGCTTGGTTCTGTGTTTCTCTGAGCCATGGCCTCTGATGGTAAGCAAAAGCAAGATCCAACAGGACTGCACTAAATGTTTTTGGAATGTAATGGGAAAAACGCTGTTCATAAATGGCATTAACAGCTTAATCTCATCACTGTCTCAGTCGTTACAACTCTGTTACCGTTACTGACAATACAATGTCAAATTAATAAAAAGTAACACAATAGTTATTTGGCCTGGTAAAAAAGTTACACTTAGAATGCAGTAACTCACTTACTATTTGGGAGAAGTAACTATAACTAATTACATAATTAAAAGTAATGTGCCTAACAATGACGGTCGTTTTCGGGTTTTCAATAAGCCAGTATGACTATTTACAATAAGCTGTTAGCCAGTGATGCAGAGAACAGTTACAGTCGAAGACTATTTGAAACCAGGAGGATAAAAATCAATGTGAATTTGCCAGTTTAAAGAGACAGGATTTGCAGATGTCTGGTGGGAGAGAGTGGAACTTTAAAAGTGGAATTTTCGAGGATGACGTCAGACATTATACAAATGACACATAGCTTTTCGGGAGCAGGTATCTAATGATTGAATTTAAGGAAGACCCTTTACATCTTCAACAATTCACAATGAAAGCACAGTTAATACCTTAATTATCTTGGAAGCTGTTCACATCCACAAATATTTACTGGGCCATAAAAAGTGGCATAAATTCCAGAGCTGGAGGGATATTCCTTGTTAACAGAGCCATTAAAAGAGATGGGATATGTCCCAGGTAACCAGAGCAGACGTACTTTTATGTTTAGTGAGCCAGACTAAACAAATAAAGCACTTCTTTTGGGAGAACACGCTATGGAAGCTTTGAATACAGATTACTACTGGTTTATGATGTGACAAGCCTTTTAAAGTTAAGTAACTACATGTAAAATGTGATGCAGGCCACTGACATATGTTTACATTTTACACTGTGTCCAGGACGAAGAGACAATATACAATGTGCCAGTTTTATCTGTATTAATAGGTATATTTAACTGAGCTATGCAACGCTAAGCTATATTTTTTGGCTGTCCTGATATGTAACATGGTTTCAGACTTTGCTGCCATGAATGACATTGGAAGGGTTGGGCAAACAACTCATAACTCAGATTTTGAGTTTGTTATAAGAGTATAATGTTTCAGTATTAGCAAATGTACAGAGCATTTGCTCTTCCTCTGTTTAGAATTGTTTATTTTTCTTTCAAGTTGCTAAAAACAGCAATGGGGTACCACAGGGCTCCAATCTAGGCCCCACATAATCCCTGGATTTATTTCAGTGTTTCACTATATACTTGTTTGATCAGAATGATTGTGATGTTTCTCCTAGTTGTACATATAAACAGATATATACTAACATGTTGTTTGTGATTTCCACTGTCACTGTCTTAAAAGGGAACAACAATAAGATGATAATATTTTGGTTGTCACTAAATTTGTGGCAGTTTATTTCTAACTAATGGAGAAGAACATGGGGAATAAGGAGGGAGAAAATCATAAGGAAGGAGGGGGAATGGCGAGAATAATCTACCTTTCTTCTGTAGTATAGCACTCCCACTGCGCCTCCCTATATGGTTCTCCACATAACAGGTGTAGTTGGCCAGGTCTGCCTCCTCCACAGCATCAAACGTTAAAGATAGCTGCACTTCCTTCTCCCCCAAATGCTCCCTCAAGATCCTAGACAAACAAAGACAAGTGAAGAGTAGTCACTGAGAGCAAAACACAATTGTGTCTTTAAATCATTTAAAAAAACAAAAAACAAAACAAAAAAACCTTTAAGTAAAAGGAGGCAGTGAAAAACACATATAAATCATTAGGGGCAAATTATGTTTCCTCTCTCTCTCTCTCTCAGAAAACTAAGTAGAAATCAACAGAGAGGAGATTAACAGAGATACGGAGGGATAGAGGGCAAAATGTGAGAGATGAGGAGGAAAGCAAATTTGTTTGAGGCAAGTCTCCCAAATGACTCCTCTAAAATTCCTGTGAGGAAGAAGTGAAGAGAGAAGTGAACAGGAAGCAGAGAAGTGTAGTAATCGAGTGTGGAGCAGAGGAGAAAGCAGATGAAAAAGGGAGGGCAGAGGGACATGGAGGCAAATGTAGAAAGCACTTGCAACAGCTGGAAAAACCTTTCTCCTTATGGTGGGGTCAGACTCCTCTAAATGCCTGCAAGGAGGAGGAGAATGAACTGATGCTTGGGTCAGTCCTTCCACTTTTAAGCTTGATATAAGGTCAGGTTTAGATATAACCACTGATATCAAAGATCATTTGAAGTGCTCAATGTAACATCCTCCAACTTAATAATAATAACAATCCATTTTATTTAAAAAAGAAAAAAAAAACCTCAAGATTACCTCACAAAGAAAAGGTAAAAAAAAATACTGGAAAAAATAGCTGAACAAAAAAGTAATGTAAAGTGTTTGACTTGACATAACAAACATGTTTAAATAACTTTGACCTTTCCAAAAAACATTTGCTCTTCCTCTTTTTACAATAGTTTATTTCTCTTTTTTGTCTTTAAAGTTGCAATAATAGCAGCTACGGGGTACCACAGGGCTCTACAATGTTTCCTGATCATCCTTACAATGCACAATCCCTGGCTGTATTTCACTGTTTCACATAACTGGGTACAAGAAAACCTGATTAAAAGTGTAGAACATATGACTACACCCAGTGCATTAATTTGAATTGGACATAATGGATGGTGGGTATAACAGGATTAATGCACCTGCACTCTGGTATGGAACTGGTGTCTGGAGGTGTCCCTCAGGGTTATGTGCTTGGTCATCTTTCATTCTTCCTCTTCCACTACCTCTTACTCTATTTGTTACTCATTACTACCAAATAAAATCAGAAGAAGTTGGTAATGGTCTGTATTTATATAGAGATTTTCTCGTCTTGATGCGCTACACTACAGTTTTGCCATTCACCCATTCACAAATGTTTCATACCCACTTCAACATGGGGTTAAGGGCCTTGCTCAAGGACAAATATAGACGAGCAGAGCCAGGAATTGAACCCACAGCCTTCAAATTAAAGGACAACTTGCCCTACCACTGAGCTACCATGGCTCAATCCTTACTCCTCACTTGTTTAATACTTTTACTTCTAAAACTTAGAGTATATTTAATATCAGAAAATCACTTTTGATACTTAAGCACAGTAAATGTTATTTACTTTAAGACTTTTACTGAAGTCATATTTTTCATAAGTGACTTCAACTTCTACTTCAAAGTCATTTTCTGGTAAGATACTTGTATACTTTTGGGTACTTTGTACTGGTCTTTTTCACATTTGATTAATTTCCTTCTTGCTGCTTTGTTTTTTATTTTTGTGGCACAGTTGCTTTGTAATTGTTAATTTGTTGTTTTTGTATGCCTTTGAATGTAATTATTATAATCATAATTATCTTTTAATGAAGGCATTCTAGTCCTGAACAAAAACCCTGCTGCCATGGTGAAACCGGCTGTGAACATGTTCAACTAATACACCCACGGCAGACTTACGGCACTTTGAGAAAATTGGAAAAAAGGAGCACATTAATCATAATAACAAACGTCAGTGATCACAGATAAGAGCTTCAGTTAGTGTAAATAAAAAGAGTGAGGTTCCGACAAGTATTTGGATTGTGCAGCTGATGAGAAACAGGTAAAGACATCTCTTTACATCATGGACATTATGGACCTGTGGTGCATTAAAGTGAATATATGAAGCAAGAGGTGACCCAAGTTGAAATATTGTAATTGCAAATTCAGTGCACATGAAAGCAGTGTGAACTGTCATCGCTGAGTTGCAGAAAAGTGCAGTAAAACTGATGACACCACTCATATGTACTGTGACTGAGCTTTATTTGGACGTTCATGTGGAATCTCAAAAGAAAAAGGTTATCTGTGGGTGAATCTGCAATTCACATGAGGTGAAATAATGAGGTAAGTGTGAACAGATCTCTCACGTACTGCAGGGAAACATGTCATGTTAATTGCACGTAGTCACATTACACAAGCAAACAGACACCTTTGGACACAGTTCACAGGACGGTGCAGCAGCAGTCTGAGTGGAGGGAGCTAAACATGGACAGATTAATGTGCATCCCAGCAGGTGTCTGTCTGCTGTACTGTGATTGACGAATTTGGGATCATGATGAGATTGGATCAGAGCTGGCCAGAGGACTGCACAGAAAGACTGAGAACTCATCAGGCAAAGGTTAATTTAATACCACGGGGCATGCTTAGTTTCAAGTTTAAACACTAACACTCATGCACAGCCCTGCTCTCTTTATCTACGACGAGTGAACATGTTCAGAGGCCAGTAAGTGGCCTGGCAGTGACAGAGACTATTTCTCAAGTAGAGAACCTTGGTTGCAGCAGCAGGCCCTCCTGCTGGAGTGTCACTAGAATAACCTCTGCCTGTTGCTGGGATGACACTGACTTCTGACCTCTCTGTGAGGCGAACAAGGGGATAGAGATGCACATGAAAAAACATTCACATTATCATTGGTGAACTGAGCCAAGGACAAAACTTAAATCATTTTAAAATGTTTTCTAGCGGTGAAATCTTCAACCACACGATGAGGGAGATAATGCATGCGGTTAAAATTGCGAGCTTCATGTGAAATGACACAATTCTTTTTAAAATTATCTTTTGTAGGTTATGACGCTATATCTTTTTACAGGATGTCGTGCAATTGGAACAGTAATATGAAAACGTAAAAGAAAAAGTAATGAAATGAAAAAAAAAGAACAGTGAGCATAGATAGACGTTGTGAAGGTTGTGGGTTTGATTCCCGGCTCCGCTAATCTACATGCCGATGTGTCCTTGGGCAAGACACTGAAAGATGATGTGCTGCATATAGTAGATGTGCTGAAAAGTGTGAGTGAATGGGGTGAATGGATGAAAAGCAAAGAAGCTTTGAGTGGTCATCAAGACTACATTAATGCTATAATATATAGTGAAGCTGGTTTATTCATGGCAGGTCACATATAAATACAGACAATATACTATTTTGTGATCAGCTTTGATCTACAGTACACAACTGTGGTTTTAATATGTAATGAGGGGTTAAGAGTAGTAGCATTATGGATGTCATTATATTTTAGATTTAACTAAATGCCACAAAATTGCAACCAATCTTTCCAAACTGTAAACTTTCTTACAACACTTATCTAAGAAGATAAAAACCCAGGTTTGTATTAAACTGATTTTGTCTTGGCACTGATACATCATGTGATAATAATAAAAATGACAAAACTATACAATTGCTGTACTTAACTCTTTAAGTGCCTTTGCACACCAGATGTGTTTTTGTCCAACTTATTTGTATGTTAACAATAATTTATCCAGTCAATGCAGCTTTCATATCATCAATGGACTGGAGCTTCCTTTAAATCTTCAAACTGTCTGACAGACATGATAAAGTCAGTCATGACATTTGCTCTCCTCTCTCCTTCAGTGTTGGCTGAGCCCAGGTATTTCCTTTCCTTTCCTTTTAATTAAGTGAAGTGACAGAGAACCAGCTCATCATCATCACTACATGCTGAGTCCACCTGTTTCTCTGTCTTTTTTTTTTTCTGGCCATCATGATTTATTCACTTAATCATTAACACTTAATGTGAATAGTGTCGGAATGTACCTAAATAAAAGCATAAAAAGAACGACATCATTCACATATTTACCCAGTGTGTGACAACATGAGAGTTCTGTTTTCCAAGGTGATCCAGCAGGTTACCACTAAAGATATTTGATCCCTCTTAGACAATCAAGGTTTTTCCCAATAGAGACCAGCGTAATTGGTCCCAGTCGGAGAGAAAATGAATTCAATTTAACTTTATTAATAGTATTCATAATTCTTTTGGAAAGTTGGGAAGAAATGTGTCAGAGAGGCCTCAGTGAGTCATAAATCACAAGAGAGTGAATGAATTAGATGCTGACAGTGTGAAGAGTGCAGCCGTAGTCGAGTCCTTTCACAAATTAATTAACATTAGAGACCTGTAAACTTGAGTGGGTGTAATTGATACTCTCTGTTTCACTAAAGTGATTTCAAAAAAACTTGACAAAACTGGCACATGTATCATATGTATACTATAAACCATGACATTGACATCACTTTGGTTAGTTTTAATGAAAGAAAGGGAAACATGTACATGTATTTGCTGCCGATGCTGCGCACGTGTGTGTGTGTGTGTGTTTACCTGACTTCACTTTCTTTAATGTGTCCTGCTAGTTCTTCAACAAACTTCTCCCCTTTCATCCAGTAGATGATGGGCCTTCTGTTTTCCCCGCTATAGCCAAAGAAAGCCTTACAGTCCAAACTGAGGGGCATACCTGAAACAAACAAAACATGACAAACTAAGCAGTCACACCTCACAGTCAAATTCCTTCGAGCTAAGGGAAAAACATCGAGTTAGAACAAATCATTTAAATAAGGAAGCACAGACATAGACTGAGCCTGCTGCCCAGGATGATGTCTTCTATGTGTTTGCCCAAATGGCAACCGGATGTGACATCACCCATAAGTATCTGAACTCTATTTTGAAGCCTCAAGATTTATGATTTGACCAGTACCATGTTAAAGTTTCGCAATCAGAAATTCATAGATGTGAACTGCAACAATACTCCACCGGCAGTGGTTCTCAATCCTGGCCACTATCCTTCATGTTTTAGATGTTGCCCTGCTCCAACACACCTGATTCAAAGGAATCAGTTACAATGAGGCTGTTGCAGAGCTTGATGATGAGCTGACCAGGATAGGACCAGGACCAGGACTGAGACTGAGGCTGATACCAGCTGTCAATCACTCTGGTGTCTATTTTTCTCTGAATCAGAACATAATTTACCAAACTGACATCATGTGCTGCTGAAAAAGACCCCATACTGAGGCCATTAACTCCCCAGGAAAAACGTTTTCAGAAATTATATATCATGTGAGAACTTGTGTCATTTTCACACTTTAATTCAAACAGAGAAAACAGCTGAGTCACCCCTTGTTAGCTATTTAATATATTCTTACTTCCTGGTTGGCCTCATCAAGCAAGCTGGAAGACCATGTCTTTCTGTTAAGTTGGTACACTCATTGTAATGTGTAGGAAAGTACAGACTTGTAATGGAGGCCAATTCTTGGATTACAGATATCAGTTATATTGGATGCAGATCTTTAGCTAACACAAAGCCTTTTGAATGTAGTGCTATCTGGAAATCTGCTATCACAGATCAAGATGCAGGACAGACTTATTCTTGTCAGGGGACACACTGATTTAGGGACAGTGAACTTTACAACCTAAAATGTAATCTTTTATAAGCTGTTTGTGTAAATTATAAAATTACATTTAAGGGATGAAAACAAAACATTGTTGACAGTGTCTAAATACATTTATTAAATTACTGCTGGTGGGAGTAATACCAGCACCCGCGCACACTCTTGTTCACATTTGTGTGTGGGCCTTATCCACACATGTTCTCACACACCCTACTGTAAGACCTTGAAAGCACCACACTGTGATTACAGCTATCAGTGGTGATGATGGAGTATTAATGAGCATTCAAATGAGCGCTACCTCACCATGCAGTCAATTAGCAGATAATTATGATAGACCGCAGTATTATCATAATGATAGCTCTATCATCACAGTCGAGCACCGTCAGTGAATTTTACACGTGTGTTTATATTTATTGTCAGAAAGGCGGTTAAAAATTAAATAAAAATGTTAGACATTTACGGTAGTTACCTCCATTGAGCGTGAGTAAGAAACCCACATGCAGTTATATGCTGGACTTGTTCTTGTGTAAAGTGACCCATAAATTACCATTTTAAAAAAAATAACTTCCAAAGGTTTTAGATCAATGGGGGTAACACATTTCACAAACTGCTTAGATTGAGTGAACACGGGCTTTTATCTTGGCCAAGGGAAAAAGGCAGCTGTTTCAAGTGGAAATGTCTTATTTTTTGTTGTTTGCTTCAATTGCATCATTTAATGTGACTGATGGAAAAAGAGAAGACGGGTGTGTTTGTCTCCAAACTGAAACATTTTAACAAATAAAAAAAAAAAACCCTCAAATATCCTGCAAGTGTTTGCCTTTGCATGCACCATCCTGTCACATGCACACACACAGAATATGCACACACTGGTAAACAGAAACTAAATAACCTAGATTAGAGTGAAATTAGTTTAGCCTGAGTGTATGTGTGCGTGTTTGTGTGTGTGTGTGCTTCACAGAAATTGATTAGCACCCTGAGGCTGTGTTTGTGTTCACCGCATGTTATCGTGATTAAATTCATCAGTTTTTCCTTGTACTAGTGTGGCATGAGCGAGTGTGTGGAGTTGGTGGTTGTGCAGGTCTCTCTGTGTGAGACAATCTTGAGCAATCACAACACACTTGTCCTGAAATCCAGTCTCGAAATCATTGCAGCAGGTCACTGCATGCTTGGGTCTAAAGCAGCAGGACCAACACTAACTCTGAGGGGCTGAAATGCTGTGTTGTTGCCCTCCGTGTCAAAAAGAAAGACTTTGTACAAGTGATTGATGGGAGCTTTCTCAAGCTGGTGCATCATCACTTCACGCTGCTGCTGAGTGCGATCGCACCTAGACAATGTTTTCCTTGGTGTGAACACAAGTGGAAGAACTCACAATAAGTGGAAGAACTCACACTGCCTAATACTATGTCAAAGATAAGTCACATGACACAAATTGATTCCAGTCCTTGTATCCATAAACATATATATGTCAAAAAATAGCAAGCATGTGTAAATGTTGCATTGAGAGTGAGAGGGATGCCTTTTACTCTTCTGCTGCACCGGGCTCATCACAGCACTTTTCAGATCTTTAAGGGATCACAGGGAATACAAAATTATTATTATTATTATGGACAGCCCATAATACCAGGGCTGTTTGAATCCTAAATTCAGACTAAAAAGGCTTTGCTCTGCCCTTAGTTCATTTTCTAATGCTGCCATCGAAGCATGAGGAACTGCTGCTTATCAAACACCAACATCTGTTTTCTTTCTGCCTGTCTCTGGTGCAGAAAATGAAGGAAACAATCATTTGCTCTAAACATGGATGTTTAAATGAAGTCACAGCATTGATTCTGGAGGTAAATGTCTGTCATACGCAGTACATATACATACAGTTCAAACGCGATCAAGAGTTAGTGCTAAATCAGCTCTCATTTAATAGGAGTTAATCACATTGTTATGTATAATCTAGAGCAGCGTGGTAATGCTTCCTTCAGGACCTTTGTGGAGTGTGCACCCCCCCCGTCCAGGTACTGTGGCTTTCTCCCGCAATCCAAGGACATGCAGAATGCAGATTGGGCTCAGGTTAACTGATGGACTGGTCAATTTGTCCAGGGTGAACCCAGCCTTTTGTCCAAAATCAGCTGGGATTGGGTCCAGCTCCCCTTGTGACCGTTAAAGGATAAGTGGTAGAAATGATGGATGGATCCATAATGTGTAATATTAAAGGTTTGCCCTTTCTTTCTTTCTTTCTTCTTTTTTTATCTGAGGTATGATAATATTTTCTCATATGCTTCCAAAATTTTTACCATGTATGTGCCAACACATATACAGTAGATGCTGTCACCCAGTGCAACAGTGGCTTCCTTCATCAGCTCTATAGCAAATCAATCAATCAATCAATCAATCAATCAATCAATCAATCAATCAATCAATCAATCAATCAATCAATCAATCAATCAATCAATCAATCAATCAATCAATCAATCTATCAATCAATCAATCTATCAATCAATCAGTCAATCAATCACACGGGAGACTTAAAACACATTGAAAGTTGGTTAAGAGACTGCACAAACTCTGACAATAATAATAATAGTAATTGTCATTCATTTTATTCATAAAGCATTTTTTAAAACACTCAAAGACACTTCCCAGATAAAAATCACACAAAGACACATTCGAAGAAATAAAAACCGCATGTAGAAAACAACATCATTCACACATTCAAAGCAGTTTTGAATAAGTGAGTTTTCAGATGTCAGCAGACAGTGCTGTATAGTCTCTGATGGGTTTGTGTAGAAATGTCTGATGTTTCCTTTATAGAGATTTCTGTCCAATTTAGAAAGAAAGCACATGCATGAAATGAAAACTGGAAACAGAAGCATGAGTGATAAGTAGAGAAGTGGTGTCAGACTGCTTTTGGGACTAAAGGGAATCTAGACTCTAAGAACTCCCACAAATCACACAAACACAGAGCATTTACCATGTCCGTCTTGTCTTCGCGATGAGAAAAAACTGTTTGCAAATCAAATACCAGACAAGTTAACATCAGCGACTCTAACTTCATCAAGGGCCAGTGTTCTGTCAAGTTTAATTTCTGCAGCCATTACAGTCTTTGAAAGAGAAGTGAATTCATGAAACCCCTCATTAAAAATTTAATATTAAAAAAGTATAAATTATTTATTATTATTTAGGGAATATTTCTGAAACACTGCACTAATGTTCAAAGGGCATTAGATTCAAATCTTGAATCTAATGCGGAGGTTGTTTAGTCTCTTGACATGTTTCTTAACCCATGTTCAATGAGAAGTTGTAAAAAAAATTACAGTTATTAAATTAAGAGTTAAATAAATAAAACACATCTAACACAACAACTCACACTTGTATGAAGTTCAGATGCTTCATCGAGTTTGAATAACATATTATTTTAGTAATTGAAATTAGAACTTTGACGAGCATCCTGTTGTGACTGATATCAATCCTGATGATGAAAAGTTCCCAGAACTGCTGTGGAAGCTAATCTGAGATGTTTCTGAGTCATGAACTGTGAGAGGAAGGAAGAGAGGATGATGGGAAATCATGTTCTTCAGCATCTTTTTCCATCAGTACTGAAGCTGTTAATCACGTCATTAGTCTTTTCCACTTGTCATTCTTTAGATTTCCCTGTTCTCGCCTTGATTTTCATTTCTCCTCACTAAAACACAGCTTTCTTTTTCTCCCTGCTCTTATTCACCATCTTCTTATTCTGAACAGTTTCACATGTATGCTACTCCATACCTAAACCATGCTGCAATTTAGCAGGGGAAAGTTTTCGTCCAATAGATTATTTGACATTCAGATTAGGATTTAACAGAAAACAATGCTTGCTTAAAACACAACACAGATTACAGAATCTATTTAACCCTTTTGTCTCACCTCAAATGTCATTTTTTTGGTGTTTTGGTGGCAGCTGCATGAAAGAGCCATTCTAACTTCTCATGAGGTTTCATTTCTAGGAAATAGATTTAACAGATTTAAGAGAAAAACAGTTTGTTGCTCACCTCATGGGCCTCTAGTTTTATAGACTTAGAATTCAAATTTTGAAATGTTTAGTATTTTCATACACACACCAATTTGTGATAGTGGATTTCACTAAGCACAGTTCCCTTTCACTTAACCATGGGCAGCTGTGTTTCCACCAAAATGGCTGGCCCCAACCGTTCCATTTTTGACACCCTTCTCTTGGGGTACCAGAGTAAAATGGTACAGTATGGTCAGTGTAGCTCCACCCACAACAGTCAGCTGATTGGGCAACATAAAAACGGTGTAAATATTCCCTGGAAGTCGAGGCAAACACCCACAGTCTAGTCTCATACAGAGCTTGACTTCTTGTTGAGACAAACAACCACAAACCAATCAGAAAAAAAGAGCTGGTGGATGTTCTCCATTGTTGTCTGTTGTGTTGCGTTCAATGCCATGGTTTGTTGTCGTCGCACTGGTACTAAGTCACACTACGCGCCCATCGGGCACAGCCCACACCCCACCTACCAAATAAAGCTACTGTTCTCAGTCGAAACACAACAATGACACACGGCTTTACCATTCCATACTGTACTCTACCAAACCAAACCATACCGTGATTGAACATTGAAGGTGACTGAAGCCTTAACTGACCAACTACAACGAGAAGTGCCCAGGTCTATTCCTCATCTTTGATTCTCGTCCAGTCTTCCCTAAAAAACCTTTCACCTTTTCACATGGAAACAACTCTTTCACAGGTCTCTTGTCACATTACACAGTCCATGACACAACAGAACAATATTTTTACTCTTAATATTGCAGGAAAAGAGAAGTAAATTTGAATTTTTTGAGTGTTACAGTATATGTGTGTATGCAGAGAGGAAATGAGAAGCAGCAAGAACAGATAAGAGTCAGGTGAAGGATCGTAGGGAAAAAGTAGGACAGGCCTTAATGAAGGAAATGAATCACAGAAATGTGGTGTTACACACACACACACACACACACACACACACACTGAGTCCTGCATTGGTTCACTTGACAAGTACGTAGACCAGAAGAGGACCTTATTTAATAAACTTGAAATTCCAGACTTAGATGTGATATATTTTTACATTTCATGTCATCTGTGATTCAGCCCCTTCATTAAACCATGACCTACTTATTACCAGATGAACGTTAAACAAGGGTGATTGAATTGAATCGTCATTTTCCCCTGGAAATCATGTGGTCGCAGGGGTGCGACGTTCCAGTAGAGATGAAAAAGTTTTAATTAGCGTACTAGATCATCTATAAAATCATTGTTACATACCGATTTAATTCAAAGTAGTTAAAGACTGACAAGGGATATTAATTTAGAAATTTATACAATATGAAGTAATTGATTTGTCCTGAGGAAGGTAAAAAAAAAACATACGATGTTAGGTAAGAGTTGGAGATGGAGAAAAATACTGAGACACTAATGGTGCTTTTCCATTATGCAGTTCTAGCACTACTTGGCTATACACGGTTTGGTGTCAGGCACGTCATAGTACCTCCTCAACGTGGAAGGGGTCGCCATAACATGGCTGCACGAAAATACCATTATGTCGTTTTATACGCGACACAAACACGAGCAAAGCAGGCAAAGCAGTTCTTTTCGGTGTACTGAATCATTACAGTTAAAGAGATTAGTTCAGTACTTCCTGCATGACTGGAGCACAGACTCAGTCTCACACAGTCACTGAAGTGAAATACAACTGAACGGGTTGTGATTCGGCTCACGATCGCCAGCTTTCAGCAGAGCTGTCACTAAATACACCAGACTCTGTTAAATATTGAAATTTTAGATATTTCCTTGCTAAATGTTGGAGATTAACGCATGTTTTCAGCATTTTTAAGTCTTTTTAACTGATCTACAGTTTGGCATTGTTCGCTATGATTCTTGTGTTGGATGTCGCACTCATGACTCTTCCAAGACCAATCAACAGGCGGCAGTCTGTTGACGTCACATTTTGGTATCGGCTCAGCTCGCTTGGAACCTTTACCAGAGCAGGTACCAAAAATAACAACAAGCTGGGCCATGCGAGTGCCATGTTTCTTCAACTCCCAGTCTGTTCTCATACAAAGCTTGACGTCTCGTTGAGGCAAACAGCCACAAAACAAGCAGAAAAAAAAGAGCTACTTGTTGTCTGTTGGGTCCCATCTGATGTCATCGCACCATTACGATGTCATGCTACATGACACGCCCATCGTGCATAGCCCGCACCCCGCACTACCATGTAAAGGTAATGTTGAAATGCAAGCCTGACCCAGGGCTTTACCATTCCAAACTCCACCACACAGTACCAAACCAAACCGTAGCATGAGGGAAACACAGCAAAAGTGCATCTTACAGTGCTGAAACAGAAGGAAAAAAAACAACAACCTCCCACATTAATGTAAATTGCCTTGACTAGAGACTCAAAGCTGCAGAAAAGACATTGAAGGTTGTCATTTAGTCAGCGGGTCCATCATTATGGTCAGACATGGCAGTCCACCCTCAGAGTGCTGCTAACATGCCTGAGGATAATGACATAATGCTGGAGTTCTGCAGATCATCTCTTTTTTCTCGGGCAGATTTGTATGTTTTTGCATCTCTATAATGAGCTGTCAGCACCACTGATGGCTTAAACAGCAGATAACATGCCACCATTCTTTTGCACATTTGTTCAGCCTATATTCCCTGTGCTAAAAAAAATCTTCTTGGAAGGAGGCTTGCTTATCTGCTCCAGCCCCATGTTTGTCTGCAAAGGTTTAAGCACTGACCCAACTATAACTGTGAATATGAAGCACACAACCAGTGTATGCATCTGATGGGCACAAACCCAGGAGGGGCTTAACAGGCGATCAGCAACACAGGGGCACACTGATTTAAGGGTTTATATGCATTCATCACATTACAGGTTGTGTGCTTCTCTTCTTAGCGCAGCTGCTTCCTCCTGACAGCGAGCAGTGGCCGGTCAGGGCTTGGATAAGCACACTGTTTAATTGTGGCAGCAGCAGCATGCTCCAGTCACATGGACTTAACCAAGTGATCCTTTCCACTTACTTTAAAACACTGCAACACTGGCTGGAAAAACACAAATGGTCCTAATAAGTCAAAGACAGCTTCTCTCGAGCCAGAGTGTAACCAGTCTTTTATTTAAGGTCCCAATTATGAGATTTTTGCTTAAACTCTTGTCACATACTGGTGGTTTTCAGTCTTACAGGTCTGGAACCCTCAGTCTTTTACGAGATACCGCGGGTGGAGAATACAGTAAGGTGACACAAATAACCTTTAACTGCCACACAGTTCGTTTTTCTTTGTTTGTTTGTTTGACAGACATGATGTTGGTGATAGATTTACAGTATGAGTGAATAGGATGACATCAGAATGAATCACCATAAATCCCATTAACATCAATAATCTATTGGTGGTCCAGAGCTTTTATGATGGTGCGCTGAGTGTTAAGTCTCCACCAGGATATCCTACACATAATCAGCAGCTTGGGAATACAGAGACAAACATCAATAAAGAAATAGAATGACAAACTAGATAAAACTCATATTTTCTAACTTACTAACACATTGCAGGAAAAGTGGTTTAGGAATGCATCGTTTATGTCTAACCAGTTGTTTAATAGTACTAAGGGAAATATACAGACACTAAGGTTTTTACTTGGATCACTAACACCAAAAATATGTCAATTTATTTCAACGTAAGCATACATTAACAAAGTGGACATTCTGCCTTAAATATGAGGCTGATAACATCTCCGACAAATGAAGTGACAGAGACGCAGCTGAGACCAAAATAACCTTTAAATCATACAAATTCAAGTGTGTGTGTGTGTGAGTGAGTGTGAGTGTGGGGGGGGGGGGGCAAAACTGGAAGACGGCGTCCGTCTGCTTGTCTCTTCCTGTTTCTGTCTCTCATAAGCACAGGACCAGGTATGGGATGTACAGAGGTTGTCTTGGTAACAGCTGAGTTTTTGGTCTTTGACTCCAAGGGAGAGCATCTGCACATGAAGAAACAGATGGTGCCTTACACATGTGCAGAGTGCACACGCACACACACACACACACACACACACACACACACACACATATACAGAGTAAGAGAGTAAGTGGGCAGCCCAGCTGTAACCTGGGAGGCTGTTCACTTTAATTTCCTCTATTTACTCTCATCCTGCCTTTTCCAAACTATGAATCCTTGTTATTATTAGAGACGCTGAAAATGGGACGGTGACGCTTCTCCATAATCCCGTCCTTTCTGCCAACTGCAGTTCTGAAGATTAAGATGTCATTCATACTGTGCCTATAGAGCTGTGATTACATTTTTACTTGTGAGAAAATAATGAGTTTCTGTTAGAGGGAGACATTTGAAATATATAAACAACATTTATTGGTGAAGTCTTATGTTGCAGTTGAATTTTGTTAGATTAGGTAAGGTAAACTTAACCATTAGAACTTTTTTCCACTACTACGCTTAAACATGCAGTATTTACAGAGGCTATAGGAATGTTCAATAGTGTCTTATATGTTTTTTTTTCAGCACAACCTAGACAATCTGAAAAAAAAATCACCTGAGCAAAAAGTACTCAAAATGTTTAAAATTGGATTGAATTTGAGAAATTTGAAAATACGTCACAGTTCAAAGTTCAATTCAAATTTTTATGAACAAAAAGAAAAGAAAAACGGTCTATTTTGTGACTTCCGCACAATTATTGCTATATTACCAAAAATACAATATAAAATGAATCATAAAATCAGTTTAAGTTTAAGTTGTGAAATGCATAGCTGACACTAAACCTAATGACTTCCACCATTGTATAGCTCATATCTGCTATGTTATAGGGACCAGTATGTGCCCTTTTACATTTCTAAGATTTCCCATGTAAATTGTTGCTTTATGCTCTGAATAAGAGCTCAGAAATATCAAAAGATGTGTTATTTCCTCCTTTCTACCCAATTATTTACTGCACCACCCCCTCAGAGGTTTATCTTCTGACCCTCTGAAGTGGCCCTCAAAGTGGGAACGACTTCATGAAAACGCGCTCGATATTGGTTAGATAAAGAACAGCAGTGACAATATTCTCAATATTAAAAATGTAATAATGTCAAAAGCTGGGGTGACGACACTTCTTTGCTGCTCAGTTTCCAATGTGATCCTTTATGTTTAATCAAGATTACTGAATTTTATTGAACGTGTGTGTGTGTGTGTGTGTGTGTCTCTGCGTGTGTGTGCGTGTGTGTGTCCTCGTGTGTGAATGTGTTCTGTTCTGATGGAGCTTCAGCCGCTCACTTCCCTTTTAATAATAACAATGATAATAATAATAATAATAATAATAATAATAATAATAATACATCACATTTATATAGCACTTATATATAACAAAACAAAGCAAAGGACAGGACTGAAATAAAACAATGGGAAATAGACAGTTAGGTGTAAGCCGTTTTGAACAGGTGGGTTTTGAGTAATGATTTAAATGTCTTTTACATGCTGAAATATCCACGTGTACCCACACACCCACACCCACACACACACACACACACACACACACACACCTCGTCTCATCTGTCCACAACAAAAACAGTCTGCTTTTGCCTTCAATCATAATAGTAACTGCATTATTTGATTACTTTTGGGAAATCATGGGAAAAAGATGAAAAAGTAAACACAATTAAAGTTTAAAAGAAACTCCTGGTTTAAATTGGTCTCATAATTAATCTTTTTTTTTCATATTTAACATGTTTGCAGTAATATGAAATTCTGTGAGCGCTGTGCAGATTTTCAATATAATTTGACACTGCAATCCTGCGTGGGAGACTGAATATTATCTGATAAATATGAGCTGGAGAATCACTTCTCGAAATGTTGAGGCTCATTTCCTGTCAAACAGGAAATGAAGCTGCCACAAAGTTTGAAAGAGACACATTTTATTATTATGAATAAAGTAAATATTTTTTCTCCTTTTACTGTCTGTCTTTTTTTCTGTCACTCTATATCTGACTTCTTATCACACACACACAAACATTCCTGAGGTGAATTAATAACTCTCCCAGGAAAAGTAATAAAAGGAAATCCAGTTTCCCGCTCCATCCATACATGGCCATTTAATGACAGTTCTAATTAACCAAGTCCTTTATGCTTCTCTACCTGACATTTGATTGGCTGGGGGGCTGGCCTCGTTAAGAAATGTTTTAAATTAACAGATGAAATTAGATTAGAGATTACAGCAGATATGCTTGACAAGGTTAATTAAATGACCAGTCATGAGGGGCTTGTTTTCAGTTCCTAGACAACGACAGATTCAGAGCTGATATAGTTTCTATCTGATTCCACGGTGGAGAAAACACTCAGTACACTTACATGAGAGAAAAGTTTTAATTATTGTGTTCGGCCAAATAAAACACTGGACTTCAAAAATACAAAACTTCAGACTACTGCACCCACATGATGCAGTTGGGAGTCAAATTATTACTGCACATATATAGTTAGACGCAAGGTGCTTGCATGTTTAACACTGCAACACTGCATTCAAAACACCATGTTACAGCTAATCCTATTCAGACCAAGTAAAACTCTGCTTTGGCTTTCACTCGTCACTCGGAGTTTGGAGGATAATTCAAAAGTGGACTTTCTGAGCCTCTATCCCTGAAAACATCTGTTTGCAGCTGTGGACACTGCTGGAAACATACACATGGACAAAAGTATTCAGACACTTAACCATTACACAAACAGGGACTGTAGTGACGTATTCACATAATACATATACAGTATTTTAATACTTCTAGGAAGTCTTTCCTCAAGATTTTGCGTTTCTATGTGAATTTGTGTCCATTCATTCATTCATGCTGTAGAGCATGAGGTCAGACACTGATGTTGGATGAGAAGGCCTGGCTTACAATCTGTTCCAGTTCATCCCAGTTGAGGTCAGGGCTCTGTGCGGGCCAGTCAAGTTCTTCCACACCAAACTCTGTAAACCATGTCTTTATAGTCCCTGCTTTGTGCACTGGGGCACAGTGGAAGCATAGCATTGCCCAAAATGTCTTGGTATGCTGAAGCTCTAAAATTGCCCTTCCTGCTACTGCTTCAGGTTCAAAATGACCATTGAGTCAAATCTAGGGTCTGGTTCATGGCAATTTTTAAAAGGTTATGCTGCATCCTTTCATATCATGTAAGACGAGGGACTCTACGTATTCATGGATTTGTGTATAAGCTTCAAATCCAACCCAACTAAGTAAACACTAGCTACTAATGGATATAAGGTCAATGAAATAGCATTAAGAAACTTATGTAAACTAAATCAAGAAACAAGAACCAGAAAAAAAGATGGATTAAAGAAATTCAAGTGAACCCTCAGGAGGTTAGGAGTGTTAATTGTTTTGGTCTCAGTGGTGGAGATGGTACGTTTGAGGGTTTCATGACAGAACTGGGTGGCAGGTGATGGCTGAGTGACAGCAGTTACTCAAGGGTCCCAAACATCGGCGGCTGTTCTACTTCTCCGGCTGACGGCTTAATTCGACCAAGAAGAAGTTCATAAATTCAAATTATAATTTGATCCCTGAATCGTTGGAGCCATCTGTGGTTTGAACAGCTGTAGGCCAATAGATGACTGGACAACTTTAATTTCAAATATGGTTTCAGGCTGCTCGTGTTATTGTTGCATCCCCAGTAGGTGAGGGCAGGAAGATGGGACGGAGCTTCTTGGGGCTCTTGCAAGTGTTGGAAATTAGTTTTTTATTATGTTAATCTATCATCAATATGAACCTATTTCTGCAAAGGTCTAAAACAGCCAGATGTCTGAATGCTTTAGGATTGTACTCTGACTGAGATACACATCGTTCCTTACATGATTCAGTTTTCATGCAGTTTGTGGAAATGAAAAATTGTCGTATTTCTAAACCTGGGTATTATTTCCATAATTATAGCCATTGTGACTATTGCTCATACTTACAGTGCATTTGCAGAGGTGTTTGTAGAGATTCAAAATGACAGGCAGACCAAATGCACTTGATTTCTTGGAGGCACTTATTCACTGCAGTTTACTGTGAAATCAGTTGGTAATAGCTAAATAATAGCTCAAGGGAATTTAAAAACTGTTTGAAATCCTTCGCTATTATTGTATAGTGCATTATATTTAATAGGACAAGACACAGCCTAAATACACTGGCTGGTTAACATAATGGTAATCCATTATGAAGGACAGGAAGAAAGGACGACATCCCATGGGACAAAATAATGTTATGTAGAGAACTGGCAAAGTTGCCATAATTTGCAGTTCCCAAACCTCTGTAACAGCACTGTACTGTGGTCCACATTAAAAATAGTCATTAAAATAAGACCCATAGGTTGAGAAAACACTTTTTTTTTCAAGAAACTGTAATGAATTAACTCCACAAGCCTAATTGCCCTTCAAAGTTGAACAAAGTGTATCTGTGTATCACTGTCCTGAGGTCATACACCCACTTTTTTAGTCAACCAAGATGAGCAGTGTTACCTGTTGTTGCAAAAGAGTGAGTTTTTTCTCGAAACCTCTTCACCTCAATTACACGTCCCAAAGTGACAGAACAAACTATTCCACTTCAGGCCCCTGGTTGGTTTCTCTCCTCTGTCTCCTGCTCTCACAGCTGTTAATAAAGGTGTGAAAATGTTAAGTGGGGTTGAAAAAATGTTCCTCCCTCAGAGACCTAACAGACATGAAAACAAATGCACAGTTGTACACTTTTAAAGAAACAGGGCAGACTAATGGAGACAAAAGACATCTTATTTTATCCTCTGTTGCACACAAGGTTTTTTTTTTCTTGTAAGATTAACTATAATTATTATTCATAACAAGAATGGATTCTCAGATTGAATTATGATGATCATGTGGCTCACCATGTCGAGTGGCAGGACATTAACCAGGACCAAATAAAAGTCAGTGTATTTTAGAAATTCTCTGAGGATGTTATCAGATTACACAAATGTCAGAATATTTACGGCACAGCGTGAAACAGGATGTATTATGCTGACACGAAACCAGGTCTAGTGTCTGCTGACAACAACCTCTGTCTGAGTATCACAAGAACTTTGTGAAGCCAGACTGAACGTCACCAGACATATACAAATCCAAATCATGTGCCATTAGTAAATAGTTGAGTTAATAATGTGTGTTTTTATGAGATAACCTATTTCTCTTAATCAAAGTGTTGTAATCAAAACTCAGTTTTCATACATTTAAAGCGTGTTACTGGCTCTCTATATGTCGCTGTCTTCATACACAGGGTGATACCACTGGTCACTATCGTCACCACAACGTTTGAACTTATCCTAAATCAATCTGTGAAAAATGAACTGATTGTTAATCCATAAATCAATACACCAGATGATGACCAATTCCATATGTTAAGATAGTGCACTAATCTTTGTTGTCGGGGCTCTGACTCAGCCATACTCCTCTTATGGTGCAAAATCATCAGCTTTGGTCATGTGACATTGTATATATGTTATTGAGAGGCTTTATTATTTTAAAATACAGTTTAGATCTACAATGTTATACATGACATACATGTACAGCAGAATATTATGTCTAAACTAATGATATAGGTGCTGGTGGGTGGAAATACCTCTGTCTCTCGCTCACTCACACACTCACACACACACACGCACACACACTGCTCTCACTGTTCTCACTGTTAGTTAGATTTTCAAAGGGGATTTCTATTTAATAAAAATCCATTTCTAGCTCCACAGGACTCTGATCCCACAGAGAGAGAGAGAGTTTGAAGAAGGGAGGAAAGACAACAGGGGAAATAATTAGACAGTGATGGAGACACTGAGATCACAGTCGACCTAACACCACAGACTTTTAGTCACTTCTTCAGAACATGGAAGAAAAACAGATGTTTTATAAACATGCTCAAATGATTTTAAATATCGTCTCTGTCTCTTAACATTACAGTCACAGGATGATTGAATATTATTGAATATGGAATATTTTGGTGTTGCAAATGAGGGAGATTGATGAGCCACATTATCAATATTTCTGTATGTTAGCTTGCTTTGCTTTTCCATCGAGTGAAATGGTTCAGTTTGGTACAGGAAGTTCAATGTCGTTGTTCATTGTCATCACCAAGGTTATAATAGTTTGGGAGTTTTGCTTTGGTTTTTATTTCGTTTTGAGAATTAAGAACTAAATACAATTTCAGAATTGATTTTTAGAGTGGATTGGGGGTGGGGGTAGTTCAGTGGTTAATTATGTGCAGAGACATCGTGGTCACAAGTTGTACTCAATTCCCTTGTAAATTGCTTTGGATAAAAATGTCTGCTAAATGACATATAATAATAATAATGTGCTAGGTTTTATTAGTTTTTATTTTATGTAAATGCTTAGCTTTAGCTTAGTTTATTATTACAAAAAGGTCATAATAAAACCAAGCAAAATATACCATTTATAAGTTTATTAGGACAGATGAACAACAATCCCTGAATCAATAATACAACATTTGCAACATCATAGTGCTAAAGTTGGATGCAGTTAGTGTGGCAGGTAAAAAAAATATACAGTATTAAATGAATTTACAAAGACGAAAATTAAACACATTTTCACTACAAATGTTTAGTTTTACTAACTCTAGTTCTTTTTTCTATTTCAGTTAATGGAAAATGTTTTTGTCGTTTAGATATATTAATCTATTTATACATGTTTGCCACCTTTGTCTAAGAGAAGAGCAACAACAGGAAACAGTTTTACACACAACAACAACAACACTTGCACAAGCTTTAAGTAACAGCTCTTGACTTGAGGGCAACAACACCTGTGTTTTCATTCGTCTGCTAATATGTTCTTGTTCTATACAGACAGTAAAACTGTTGACCTTGCCGCCTCAGGCCTGGTTTCTCTCCCTGCTGCTGTTGTTGTTGCCCGTGCAAACACAGTGACACAGATGTTTCAGTGACCGTCTCACTTTTGTCAGATACCTTTCTAACTCTTTCTCTTCATCCCCGCCCTCTCCATCACTCACACCTTCTCCATCAAGGTTGCAAACAAAAGCATATTCATGAGGCTGCCAGATGACAAACGAGAGGCAGAGCAAAAGAATGAACAAAATCCATTCTTCACCACACTTTCATCGCATATCGATCCCCTCCTTTTACCTGCAATTATTCTCTTGATTCCTTTGATGCACTTTCTCCTTTCTCTAAACTTTCAGTGTGCCTCTTTTTCTCTCTCTCTCTTTCTTTCCTGGCTGTCAACAGCCTATTTATATCAAGGCACAGGGAGATTTGTCTCTGTTCATGTGTCTCCGTGTTTTCACATTATGACACTGATAAAAAGGCTAAACACCTTGCACTCTATTATGTAGTCTGGTGTGTGTGTGTGTGTGTGTGTGTGTGTGTGCGATGTGATATGAGTGACAGAGATAAAGAGGATGTGTACATGTACTGACAGTGATAAAGAGGCAACTCAGATACTCTCACAACAAAAATAATACTGTGTGTTCCAGGTATTACTCATGTTGTGGGGACCTACATCTGTGTACACACTCACATTTTGAGGACTTTCTTTCTTATGGGGACAATGGCCAAATCCTCATAATGTAAATGATTAAATTTTAAGGTGAAGGCATGTTGCATGGTTAGGGTGAGGTTAGGGTTAAGGTTAGGCCACTAGTAGTTATAGAGTAAAACTCCAGGAAATGAATGTCAGTCAAAGCAAGGCTTATTTTGCTCTCCGTCTTCCTTCTCTCTCAGGCTAATTTTAAATTTCATCTTGGCTTTGTTTGTTTATTCCTTCTCACTTTTTTTCAGCCCCCTTGATATTCTATCCTCCTTCTATTCGCCCCCCCATAATTATTTCTGCTTATCATTTCCCTCACCATTGCTTCTCTTTACTTATAAGTGGCTCTATAGTCTTGGTTGGTTAGTTGGTCCCAAATATTGGTTGGATTTATGACAGTTTTTGGATGGAGACGTTTATAATGCACACAGGATGCACCCTAATGTTTTTTTTCACGTAAGATATTGTGATTTGTCCAATATTTGTATTCTATAAGTCTTCATTCATCGGATTCAATCAATGCCATTTACTATGCTATGCTATGCTATGCTATACTAAACTATACCATAATGATAATCAAAAAAGTGAGATGGAGTGACTGACACATATTTTCCAATAATCATTTAGTTTATACTATTTATTAGGGTTCGAGCAACAAGGTTGCAAGAAACCTATTGAAACTGGAAGGATTATTATTAGGGTTCGAGCAACAAGGTTGCAAGAACCCTCTTGAAACTGGAAAGATTATTATTATTAGGGTTCGAGCAACAAGGTTGCAAGAAACCTATTGAAACTGGAAGGATTATTATTAGGGTTCGAGCAACAAGGTTGCAAGAAACCTATTGAAACTGAAAGGATTATTATTAGGGACCGAGCACTCACACAGTGTGCGAGGACCTATTGTAATTCGAGCAACATAAACCGCGCACTCACACAGCAGTGTGCAAGGACCTAGGACTGTGCACAAACACAGTAGTGTGCAAGGACCGAGGACCAAGCACTCACACAGTGCGCGGAGGGTCCGAGCCCACGCAGTGGGCGAGGACATATTGTTATTCTAGGAATTATTATTATTATTATTATTATTATTTTTCTCCGCATGGAATCTCGAATTTGACCCCCTGAACCAGCGTGAAAACGGACGAAAATTGGCACGCACATCAGAACTGCCGAAAAATTTGATAAATTTGTGGAATTGCGAAAAACCAATGCAAAATGGCTCACTAGCGCCCCCACAGGTCACTGCCTATGGAGCAGGCAAAATTTAGTTTTACCGAATTTCCCGAAACTTGGTGGGGTGATTGTTCGGCACAAGCCGAACAAAAAATCCTTTTGACACCATGACCTCGACTCAACAGGAAGTCGGCCATCTTGGATTTGGCGTCCATCTTGGCGTTTTACAAGTTTCGTAACTGAACGAACTTGTCTGAGGGCGTTCATCGTAGCAACGCGCAAAACGCGTCAAATTGTTCCAAACCCATCCAAGATCAAAAGTTATAGAAAACTTTCGCAGATTCAAAGGGGCGTGGCCACGGCAGCCATCGGAATTTTGGCGAATTTCGGCGGCTCGCCACGAAACAACACGTGTGCTATAACTTCGCCATACTTTGGCCTATCCACACGAAACTTGATACGTGACTCGAGACCCCGCCCCTGAACACGTCTACGAATGCGAACTTGACCCCAACACGATGTCGGCCATTTTGATTATCGCGTTTCGCCGCTAAACAGGAAGTGCCCTGTAACTCGCCCAAAAATTTACCAATTGGCCCAAAACTTGATATGTGAGACCATGTGCCCGCCCTGAACACGTATGCAAGACATCACCTGCACACAGGAAGTAGATCCTCTGAAACAGGAAGTGCCCTTTAACTTCACCAAACATTGACCAATCGGCCCCAAACTTGATACGTGCGACCAAGGGCCTGCCCTGAACAAATCTGCAAGACATCACCTGCACACAGGAAGTAGTTCCTCTGAAACAGGAAGTGCCCTTTAACTTCACCAAACATTGTCCAATCGGCCCAAAACTTGATATGTGAGACCATGGGCCCGCCCTGAACATATCTGCAAGACATCACCTGCACACAGGAAGTAGATCGTCTGAAACAGGAAGTGCCCTTTAACTTCACCAAACATTGACCAATCGGCCCGAAACTTGATACGTGGTATCAAGGGCCCGCCCTGAACACGTCTGCAAGACATCACCTGCACACAGGAAGTAGGGTGCCTGAAACAGGAAGTGCCCTGTCATTTGCCCATACATTGACCAATCGGCTCCAAAATTGATACGTGGTACCAAGGACCTGCCCTGAACACATCTGCAAGACACCACCTGCACACAGGAAGTAGGTCGCCCGAAACAGGAAGTGCCCTGTCTTTTGCCAAACATTGACCAATCGGCCCGAAACTTGACATGTGAGACCAAGGGCCCGCCCTGAACACGTCTGCAAGACATCAGCTGCACACAGGAAGTAGGTCACCCGAAACAGGAAGTGCCCTGTCATTTGCCCGTACATTGACCAATCGACCTGAAACTTGATATGTGAGACCATGGGCCCGCCCCGAACACATCTGCAAGACATCACCTGCACACAGGAAGTAGATTGTCTGACACAGGAAGTGCCCTTTAACTTCACCAAACATTGACCAATCGGCCCGAAACTTGATATGTGAGACCAAGGGCCAGCCCTGAACACGTCTGCAAGACATGACCTGCACACAGGAAGTAGGTCCCCCGAAACAGGAAGTGCCCTGTCATTTGCCCATACATTGACCAATCAGCTCCAAAATTAATATGTGGTACCAAGAGCCCGCCCTGAAGACATCTGCAAGACATCACCTGCACACAGGAAGTAGGTCCCCCGAAACAGGAAGTGCCCTTTAACTCCGCCAAACATTGACCAATCGGCTTGAAACTTTATATGTGAGACGAAGGGCCTGCCCTGAACACGTCTGTAAGACATCACCTGCACACAGGAAGTAGGTCGCCCAAAACAGGAAGTGACCTGTAACATTGCCATACGTCGACCAATCTGCACTAAACTTCACATGTGAGATGAGTAACCCGGCCAGAGCCCACGTTATACATGACATGCCGGTAGAGGGTGGCGGCCGCGAGGTCCCGTCCAACGCTGCTTGCAGCTTTAATTATTCTTATTATTCCCCCAAATGAATCGCCTTTTTGAGGCCTTTCCCATACCCCAAAACTCACCAATTTTTGTGACCGCATCAATCCTGGTGTAAATTTACGTCTGAAAAAGGTTCGGGGAATGTGCGTCGAAAATTGAATGTGGGAGGGGCCAATAAGTGCGGCGCCACCTGTCCAAATTCACCATGACCAACACAATTATCGCACATGCCCGAAATTCGGTACACATGTGTAGTGGGTCAGGATGAAGAAAAAATTACATTATGACCATGATCCAAACCCAACAGGGAATCCGCCATCTTGGGTTGATTGGCCATTTTTTGGCGATTTTGGCGAATTCGCAGCAATGGTATTTGAACTAACTCCTCCTAGAGTTTTCGTGCGATCACCTTCAAACTTGGTGAGGTCCCTGTGGACCAGTTGAGGAGCTCACGGTATCAAAAGTTTTTTCAAATGTCGCACGGCGCACGAGATAGGGGGCGGCAAAGTTCGTGATGATTCTGATGTTTCGCATCAGAAAAACAAAACTCTTATAACTTTGCGATGGAAGGTCCGATCCGAACCAAACTTGCTATGATTGATGATGGGCCATGGCTGAAGACGTCTATGAAAAAACGGTGAAGTTTGAAAACAGCGCCTCCTTGTGGTGAAAGAAAATACACAAAAAAAAAGTTTTTTTACGATTTCGGGAATAACTTTTACACAGATAATCGTACCGCACTCAAAATTGCTGACAACAGTCAAAACACATGGTAGATGATGTGTGATCAATATGACGACAAATCGTTTAACGGTGTTGCCATGGCAACAACGCAAAGTCGGATTTTTGGGACAAAAAATCAAAGTGCTACAACTTCGGGAATCCTGGTCCGATCTGAACCAAACTTGCTAGGATTGATGATAGTCCGGCCCTAAAGACGTCTATATGAAAATATTCAATTTCGAAAACAGCGCCCCCTGGGGACAGCAGACAATATGACAGCTTGTATTTCAATTATCTCCTCCTAGAGCTTTTGTGCGATCACCTTCAAACTTGGTGAGATCAATGTGGACGAGTTGAGCATCAAAAGTTATCAAAAGCTTTTTAAAATATTGTATGGCGTACGAGATAGGGGGCGCCAAAATTGGAGATAATAATAATTTTTCATAACAGACAATGAAACTCTTATAACTTCGCGATGGAAGGTCTGATCCCAACCAAACTTGCTATAGTTGATGATGGTTAGTTGCTGAAGACGACTATGTTGCTGAAACGGTACATTTTGAAAACAGCGCCTCCTGGTGGTGGTAGAAAATTCTAAAAAAACAAACTGTTACAACTTTGCCAATCCTGGTCCGATCTGAACCAAACTTGCAAGGATTGATGACAGTCCGGCCCTGAACACGTCTATATGAAAATATTCATTTTCAAATACAGCGCCCCCTGGTGACAGCAGACAGAATTACATTTATAGTTTTTGATGCTGCTCCAACAGGGATTGTTGTATCCACTTGAAACTTAGTATGTGGGACCCCAGACCCTTCCTCAACATGTCCGTAAAAGGTCACCTCCCTACAGGAAGTGGAACGTCCGAAACAGGAAGTAAAGTCTTACATTGTCCGATTGACACGAAACTAGATATGTGAGTTACTGGACCTTCCCTGAACATGTTTACGGAGACGCCGTTGACCGAACAGGAAGTCGGCCATTTTAAACAGGAAGTGCCCTCTAACTTTGCCGTACGTTGTCCGATTTGCACGAAACCTTTTATGTGACACCAGGGACCTCTCCTGAGCATTTCTGCAAGAGATGACCTCCCAACAGGAAGTGGAATGCCCGAAACAGGAAGTAAACTCTAAGATTATCCGATCTGCACAAAACTTGATATGTAAGACAAGGGAAGTTCCCTGAACACGTTTACGTACACGCACTTGACCGAACAGGAAGTCTGCCATTTTAAACAGGAAGTGCCCTATAACTTTGTCATACGTTGCCCGATCCCCCTCGAAATTTGGAACGACATGAGCGGGGACGCCGCTGAAAATAACTAGTACTGAAAATAACTAGTACCGCGCGCGGTGAATGAACGGGTGAGAGCGCGAGGCACGCGGGGAGCCGTGGCACACGGCGACCCGCGTGGGTCGGCTCGAACCCGTTCAGAACCGCGCGCGGTACTAGTTATTTTTACTATTTACTATGCAATACTATACTATACTGCATTGTACTGTACTATACTATACTGCATTGTACTGTACTGTACTATACTGCCTTGCACTGTACTGTACTATACTATACTGCATTGTACTGTACTATACTATACTGCCTTGCACTGTACTGTACTATACTGCCTTGCACTGTACTGTACTATACTATATTGCATTGTACTGTACTATACTATACTGCCTTGCACTGTACTGTACTATACTGCATTGTACTGTACTGTACTATACTGCCTTGCACTGTACTGTACTATACTATAACACTGTAATGAATGAAGTTCACATGACTTCATTCATTTGTATATGCTTGTATTTGTATTCTTATATGTGTGAATAAAATGAAACTGCACGGTGTATAAGTGTATTTTACTTGACAGTATTTGATTTAACTTTTTATTGTGTTTACATATTTTTACAGATTTCTTTATTATTTATTCTGTATATTACTACTTTTTAAATTAAATAATGCTTACTCAAAAAGAGTGCACACAAATGACTCGACACCATACTGTGACTGTGTTTGTGCAAATGGCAAATAACATCTTAAAGTCTTCTGTGGTCCCACCCTTCCTTTATTCTCCATTTTACAAAGTTTCTTTCCTTAATAACTTAATTTCTCCTTTATTTTTCCAGCTCCTGACAATCTTTTCTAAACTTTTTTTTATTTTGCCCTTTCCCCCTTTAATCCTTCCCTCATCCTTTCTGTCCTTTTACAATCTTTTAATATTCCATAGCTCTTTCCCTTCCTCCCTTATACTTCTATTTCATACCCTGTTTTATTTCTTGGTCCAGTATCTTTCACTGTTTTATTATTTTATTATATTCTTAACATACACTTTTCTTCTCCCTTAATCCATCCCTTCTCACCTTATTCATTTCTACACAACAATTATTGAGGTTTAATAACAAAGACGAGGTTTTTAATCACTCTCAGCTGAAAGGAAATATAAGTGAATGGATTTTTGTTGCAGATAATTTGACACTCTGACGTTCTGGGTGAAGATGATGAACAACTGCAAACTCAAGAATGAGTAAATCAGAACTATAAAGACCTCTCTTGCATTCACTTCATCCTTTACCCATCCCAACTCACGTTATCTCTGTGTGACAGTTTGAAAGGGAATAATGACATGACGCACCACCATCTTAACGCACAAGAATGAAAAGACTCAGTGAGCTGAAAGGGAAAGACAAAGGGACAGTTAGAAATATCTGAAGCAGCGGAGGGAAGGAAGACAGGTGGAGGGGAAGAGAGATAGAGGCAGACATCTCGCAGGGACAGAAGAAGACGGACATCGAGAGATAAATGCAATGGGATGAAGAAGACGAGAGACAGACAGAGAAAGGGAGGAGAGGGAAGAAAAAAGACAAAAAGCCTGCCTCCTCCTTATCTCACCCTGCCTTTCACAGCCAACCCCACACTGACACTTAATACTCCTGTGTGTGTGTGTGTATGTGTGTGTGTGTTTGTATATATTATTATTTTTGTGATCATTAAGTCATTCTCAAGTTATTTCATCAGTTAACACATAAATCATTAAGTTGAATTTCATTCAAGAGTGCGGTATAAAGTCAGTGAACTTTTTTCAACAGTCCATGTCCAAAAACATCTAAAATGGACATCATCCATAAGAAATCAAGCTGAAATCAGTCAGAACCATAGACAGTTAACCACCAAGCGGAGACATACAACAATGGAAGTCTCTTCAACCTGTCAGACTAATGTGTCCAGCAGCAAATAAACAATGACAGCTGGGGTTCATTACTTAATACAGTCATATCACATTCACTCATTTACATGCACATGAAGCTGTGGCCTGTAGAAGGTAAGCTTCTGGCGAGTTTCCACCGGCTCTACTCGCCTCGGCACAGTTAAGTTGTGTTTCCACTATAGTACCTGGTTTTTAGTACCTGCTCGGGTGAGGTTCCAAGCGAGCTGAGTAGGAACTATGCGTGACGTCGCCAGGCTGCCGGCCATTGATTGGTCAGAGAGCCGAAATCAAGCTGAAGTCTGGTGCGACTGGCAAGCTGCATAAATGCTGCTTCTGTCCAGTGACTGTGTCAGACCGAGTCTGTGCTCTGGAGACGTCCAACACAGGAATCAAGCCGAACAGTGCCGAACTGTAGATCAGTTAAAAAGACTTCCTAAAATCCTAAAAACGTGGGTTAATCTCCAACAATTACCAGGGAAATGTCTAAAATCTCACAGTTTAACTGAGGAGTCTGGTGTATTTAGCGACAGAACTGCTTATCACAACCGGCATCACAAACCCTGCCACTGTATTTCAGTCCAGTGATTGTGTCAGACGGAGTCTGTGCTCCGGTCATGGAGGAAGTACTGAACAAATATTTTTAATTAAATTCTAGTGATTTGATTCAGTTACACTGAAAACTGCTTTACAAGTCACTAGTCACTTGTTTGTGTGTCGCGTGTAAAACAAAGTCACTGCAGTTTCTCACAGCCGTGCAGTGATGACTCGCCCACGTTGAGTAGTGCTTGTAGTGGAGATGCAACCTAAACCGTGCCGCGTCGTGCCGAGGCGAGCCGGGAACATAGTGGAAAAGGGCCATTAGCTTAGCTTAGCACAGTGACTGGAAACAGGCAGCTCTATTTAAAGTTGAAAGGAACAGTTTGGGATTGTTTGACCTATAGTGAAAAACACTCAGTAAATACATTTTTATTTTGAGCTTGCAGGATATCACAGCATAAAGTAACATGCATGTGTTTATGTGCATTTTCTAGATATTGGTTATATATTAAATTACATTTTAAGTTACATTCCCCAGTCAGACTAGTCACAAGAAAAGAAAAAAAAAATGTCTGTGATAAATATTTTAAACAAACAAACAAACTACACCTTTAACTGACTTTAAATCCCAGCTCCTCTTCACAAAACAGAATAACTACCACAATCATAAATGTCTTAATATAACATGGTCCCAGTGAGAGAAGGGAAAGATGCTGATGCTCTTATGTTGTGGAGGTTATAAAGCATCTTTTAGTTTGTTTGCAGCAGATAAACAACACTGTGGAGTAAAATACAGAGCTTTGTGTCAGTCAGTCATTTAAACTGTATGTGAGACAATACGTGTCCCTGCTTTGGAAACATGGGTTTATTGAATATTTTGTTATATGTTAAATGCCTGCTATTTGTTTTAATGGTACGTTTCATCTTCTTATTTTTTACTTGCTCTCGTTATCTTGTTAAATTTTAGCCTGTGAGTCATTTTAGGAGTAAATGCTCAGTTTGTGCATGTTAAAATAAAACCTTCATTCATTGTATGCAGTATCAGCGACTGAACGCAGGGTATAAATGTTCAATAATGACGCTGCATGCACACATGACACCCACATATTTTAGATGTTAGAGAATGTTAGACTTTTAAAGCTTGAATGTATCAGTGAATGTGCAAATAAGTTCTCAATCACTGTTATTATTTATATCTGCGTAATCATAACTCAATTTTTAATTGAGAGCTCTTGTAGCCCATACACTATCAGCACAATCTGATAATCAGTTAGCCCAGTCAATTGTGTTTATAACCTACAGCAACACCTGATAATACGAGAGGATTATGGAGGCGATAGAGAGGAAGACAGACACATACTTTAATAAAATAAAGGGGAAAAGGAAACAACAAATGTTTAAGGGCGGAAATAAAGAATGGTGATGAAGAGGAGGAAGAAAAGTGAGAGGAGGGAAGAGGTACAAGAGGGCAGATGAGAGAGGGAAAGATGAAAATGAACAACACAACTGTGTTTGCTGATATGAATCTCCCTCAGGGTAAAACAAGATGATAATTAAAAATGTACTGCAGGGTCACACTGACTCTTTGTGTGTGTGTGTGTGTGTGTGTGTGTTGTATTAGTAAAGGAGAGTTTGTGTGTGTATGGTGGGGGTGTATAACAGTGGCTGGGTTTGAGGTGCACATTAAAAGGTGTCCCTGCTGTAATCAGTGCACAGAGGCCTTAGGGCCGATTTATAACTACATCAAGTTTAAACGAAAACAGAGAGAGAGAGAGAGAGAAATGAGGTGGACTGAAAGAAACAAGACAATCCAAATGAGCTTTATTAACTCAGGGTTTAGATTCTTGTCTTGGGCTGTCACGCTCACAGCAAACTTGTCACAACCACCACAGAGTCAAAGTCACTTTCGCCTCACCCCAAAAAACAAAAACAACAAAAATGTCATCTCGAGAGAGGATGGCAGTCCCCTAACACACACACACACACACACACACACACACACACACACACACACACACACACACACACACACACACACACATATATATATTTATTTACTACGGTGGCCCTGAGAGGTCAGGGTGCTGCAAATATCACAACGCACGTGTTTCCAGGGGACACTTTAAAGCGATGCACACCTGTCTCCACACCTGCAAGGTTGAGGATTAATCAGAGGGCTGTGGTGCCGGATGTGACGTACTAAGGGCCGTAGTGTGCAGGCCCAAGAACTTAGCTGAATAATATAGCTGCCAACACCTACTAAATATAGCCTTTACTGTGACATTTTACTTGTTATATGGTTATCTTGGCCCTAACCCTAACCTTACTTCTTCTCCATGCCTAACCCTTAACACCGGGGTGCTCTTTTCCCCAAAATTCTTATTGTAATGAAAACGTCAGAATTTCTAGCTAGGGGAATAGTTGCCGGTGCTGGCTTTTCGTTGGCATCTGGCCCTCAGTACGTCATTTCTGGCACCACAGCCCTCCAAAAAATCCTCAACCCACCTGCAGGCAGGGGGATCTCTCTGCAGAGGACCTGGGCATGTTACGGGCCACATATTTCTTTACATTACATGTCATTTAGCAGACGCTTTTAACCAAAGCTGGTTGTACTCAAAGGGAATTGAGTGAACTTGTGGTGTGTGTTAGACAGTATATTCACTGCACTACACCACAGTAGTAGTAATTTGATATTTTTAATAGAGTTGTGTTTGTATACTGCCCAATTTATACCAAAACAATACAATTTACTGCTTTTTTAGATAAAAGAGATACAATTAAATTAAAATTAATTCAAATTTGGCCCGGCCCTCCACAATATTTTTTATATTTTTTACAGAGATCCCCCTGCCTGCAGGTGTGGAGATGTGCACCACTTTCAAGTGTTTTTTGTGGGGTTTGCAGCGTGTTTTTTCTTAATGTGTTGTGATATTTGTGGCGTGTTTTTGTTAATGTGTTATGTTGTGATATTTACAGCGCCCTGACCTCTCAGGGCCACTGTAAATATATATGATAATATAATAATATATAATAATATAAGAACAGCTGATCGGAGAAGGACAACATATAACTTATTTTAATGCTGAGACAGATACGGTTACAGTGGCTGAGTTTTATATTTTACATCTATTAAGTATTGTCTGTAATTATTGAAACTAAGATAAGATAATAATTGATTAGTGTCACAGATGGTACAGGTAATAAGTAATAGACAAGCATTTCCACATCTGTGAATATATCGACTATTAATAATATAATAAATATATATATATATGTATATATATGTGTATATATATATATATACACATATATATAATATACTATAGACTCTATAGTATACAGTCTATATAGACTCTATATAGTAGGCCTATATACTCTATAGTATAGAGTATATAGGCCTACATTAAGTAACCAGAATATTTGCAGTGTAAACCAGGATTGCACTTGAGATGAATGAGCAGTGACCATCCAACAGTGTATCAGGGAAACTCAGTATAGTTTATATTATCCCATATCACTGTCTTTACAAATTTGTGGCATAAAAAAACAGTCTTATTCTGTCAGCTTTTTTTTCTGATTTATTTATCAGATCTTTCTCGTTGTCAAAACAGCTCATGGGTTTAGTTCTACTACTGAACGGTACATTTTACATTTCTGATGCTGATGTCAGTCGCCAGTCCAAACATCTTTTTCTCTCTATCTGAAAATCAGCGAGTCACAATGAATTAGAGGGAAAGACTGAATTTGAAAATGTCACGGTTTTGACAGTCAGTCAGTTTTCATCAGTCATTGAGACAGAGCTACAGCGAGTGTTCAGCACAATAGGACTGTGTACAGATCTGCACATGAGTCACTGTGAATCGCCGACCGTGGGAGATAAAAGTACAGAAACACAGCAGGACTGGAGTGGGGTAGAGTGCACACAGGCTGAGAGCAGGAGAGTTCACAGAGGCAACATCTTTCAGCTGTCTAACCCAAAACGCCAATCCCCGACCAGCCCCAGGGCTGCTGTGCTGCAGATAAACCTGACCACTTCCCCACTGACAGAGGTAATGTCCCCCCAGGATTTGGTAAACCATCACTTTATCAAGCCTGCAGGACTGTGCGTCATGTGACACCCACATGCCCCTGAAACCATATCATCACTAAATAAATGATGGTAAATAAGTTATTGTGTTAAAGGTGAGATCGAATGCTTGTATCGCACATATATGTATATGTATATACATATATTAACTTGTTTTCATGGTTAAAAACCTCCTAATCGCTGCAAACGAGCCGATCAAAATATCTCCTCACTGACGCTCTCATCAGCCGCGCTGTTTCAGACCAAAACCACACCCCCAGAACATGGACTGTGTTGTGATTGGCCAGCCAACGAGAGCTTTCCCACTGTCCTGTGATTGGCCAGGTACCTGGAAGTGACGTAATTGGTAGGCCAGCTCTCAGATACACAGCTCCCGCTCTGGCACGGTGGATGCTCTGCATCTCAGCAGCTACAACGAGAGTAGTTCTTCTTCTTCTGCAGTTGAATGTACGCAACCAGATGTGCCCGGACTAGTGCCCGCACCGGGAGGCGCTACGGTGGTGAGGTTTACTGATGACATCATCAGCGTAGGGAAGTGCTGATCCGCTTCGCAGAGCCCAGGAAAACAATACAACACTATTTTCTCAGCAGTGGCTGAACTGTTTGTTCTGAAACTTTAGGGTTTCATAAACGAGGTAATGACGCAGATACACACACAAACGCAGCGTTAATTGGAGCTTCCGGTCTATGTCGCCTTTAAAGTTAAAGAAAATAATGTGAAATGAATACTGTTCAGGATTTTTCAGGCGTGTCTAAAAATATGGCTTGGTGACACACTGGGGCCAGTTACCATAACTCCTCCTCAGATGCTGAAATTATATAAAAACAGTGGGCTTTTACTCATGAGTAATTGCTCCAACACGACTGCCTTTGGTTTGCTAGTGAGCTGAGATGTATTTTCTTTCTGAAAATGTGTCTTACCTTATTTAATTAAAACAGGTTCCTGTGGGTCCTTGAAATCCTTGAAAGTTTGTGAATTTGAAAAATAAAATTTCATGTCTCTTGAAAGTTCTTACATTTTGTGCAAGAAATAAGTTAGGTTGATATTTAGGTGATAACTGTTTCATGCCCTGCATTAATTGATGCACATAGATTAGACCTATACGCAGAGCAAACATCAAGTCGTAATTACTATCGGTGTTGTGGACACGTTCCACTCTCTCTCTCTCCGTCATTGGCGTGAGATTCCATGCAGAACAATGAGTGAGTAACGTCAAGTAAAAGACAGCAAATGACGTGATGCCTGGAAAATGCAAATTCCAACATCTCAACAGTGGCTTGCCCAATATCCCAAGGGCAATCACGTGTCCAGATGCAGAGTGTGCTGCAAATCAATAAAAGTGGATGTCATGAGCGTAAGTGCTAACAAGCGTTAACTCTCATCTTAAACTGTCAGCACTTCAGGTCCTTGAATTTGAGGGATTTGGTCCTGGAAAGTGAACCAAGGTGTGGGTACCCCGTAATTCCTACACATGAGAACATGAAGTAAAGAAGAAGAACAGAAAGAAGAGCAGACTCCTGCTGTGAGGCTGCAGTACCACTGATGGAGAAAGAGGGAGACAGAGAGCAGGACTGCAGCTAAACCAGCTCTGTGTTTGTGAACAGCATGTTGGTAAACTGTGACCACATGGTTTGATACTAGAGCGATTATATTAGTATTCTGTACAAACACTGACAAACGCCATCCTGCTACAAGTTCCCGCTAACGCTTGTGTGTGTGTGTGTGTGTGTTCACTTCCTCAGGGAATGTTGCTCTCTTAGCAACTTTCATGTGGGGTGACAAAGTCACAGGAGATATTTTTTCCATTGCTTTACATGCATTAAAACATAGTCACAGAGTATCTCAACTGCTGGTCTACTATACTTTGGAAGGAATTACATTTGTATTAAAGTATTTGGCACCTCACAGTGATTTCCAATTCAGCGCCAATGTAGGGAGCAGTGTGCTCATTATGTGCCAAGGTGAGATGTAAAGGCACAAAGGTTATTATATCATTCATGCAGTGATTTAAAGGAACATTTTGATTATTTTACATTTTCAGCTGGTGATTAAGAGTCCCAGTTGCCCAACTCTAACCATGATCATCACTAACCAAACTGAGGAAAATGCTTTTTTTGGAATAGTTTTTTTTTCTCTCCCCTTTATGACTAAACTCAGCAATGAGTGTGAAAGTAGACATTTGGTGGAAGATAAGTGTGAAATGCAACAAGTCCCTGGCTCAGAGATGAACCGTGGATGTTAGGAAACAAAAAGCGTTTTAAGAATTCTGGAACAAGCCACCAAAACTAAAATAAACAGCTTTTTGGCTAAAACGTGTCGTTATGATGTTGAAACCAATTGCACAATGTGATGGTGCTAAAATAAATGACACAATCCACATTTATATTGGTCCAAAATAAGCCAAGCATAAAGTGTACATTGTTCTGTACTTTTCCAAAACAATAATATAGTTTGTTTCTTCTTTCAATAACTTTGTCATTCAGTGTATTCAGTGGTTTGGGTGAATAACTTTGTATCAATATCTTTCTGGATATTGGATATATTAGATATGGAATCCATCCACGAGAATTCATGTAGGAGCGAGGAGGCACATAAGAGAGAAGAAGGCAGTACTGTAACATCACAGATGCTATAACTGCAGTGATAGCAGTATTCATGCTGAGGGGACAGGGATAAAAGGGATAAAGACTCTCCTGTGAGATATTAATGGGCAGAATTTCATATCAGCCAAATCTGTGAAGCATTTGAAAACAAAGATATACTGTACCTCTGCTTAATGACAACAATTATACTCCATCTGAGGCTACTTTTGTTCTCTCCTACAAGTTTCTGATGCCTTTTCAGATGAGCTGTAGTGAGTTAAGACAAGCTGAAGCAAATTAAAACACATCCCGTTAAATCCTTGCATCAATTGTGGTTCATTTATGGCTAAAGTCAAGTTGTCCATGGCAAGGTTCAAGTGGGGCACAGGAATTTCAGAACAGCATAAAACAATTCATAGCAAATATGCAGGCATTTAAGAAATGAGGACCACCTTGATCCAAGAATAAATAAATAGATAAAAGTTGTTGCTTCTTACCAGGTGTGATTTCTATTACCGTGTCTTGCCTCTCCGGGGGGAAAAGGACCTTGGGAGGCTGAGTGGTTTGGAGTGCTGTAAGAGAAACAGAGCGAGAAAGATACAGGGAGGAGGGTTAATGGTCAGAAGTAAGAGTTTCAAAGGAGCTTTGGTGAATATAGCACACATTATTTGGGCTCACTGTTCCACACAAACCAACAGCAACATTTATTATATCCATCCAACAATTCATATGAAAGACTAACTTGAATAGAAAAGAAAAAAGCATGTCTTACTTTCAAAAGGTTAGTGTATCAGAAGCCGAGAGAAGAGGAAGATTACATTAAGTATTTTATTCATTCACTGCTGCAAGCGACATCTTTGAATTTCAAAATGTCTTTCTCTTCTGTATCAAAACTGGGCCAATTAACTTCACGTATTTAGCAGTGTTTCTCGAATAAAGGCAAATGAAAAGGGTATTAGAGTTATGGTGCATTCACACCAAATGCCAAGTCTGCTTGAGTCTTTGTGTGATGAGATAACAGTGAGATGAAATAAAGTCAACGCTAGATGAGAATACAGATGAATTTTGTGCCACTGCATTGAGCAACACAGATCTCATGAAAATGCAAAATTCCCATCATTCGCTTTACTCACTCATGCTTTAACTTGAGTGTAAGAGCCACACAAACTCCCCATTAAAGAGTAATACAGTAGAGATAGAATGTGCAAATGTACCAGTTGTTTTAGACTATACAGCTACACTGTTTAGTGGAAAATAGCCCAAGTATAAAACTAACCTTTGCCCCATCAACTGATGACTGCCCTACAGCACCACAAAGCCAAATATACAGTGTGTGTGCCACGCTTAGCAGACATTGCCTCAGCCAGTGAAGCGGCTCATTGTATAGCTTGTCTGACCTCATGATTTCTGTCTCTGTGTGGACAAAAAAAAGGACTATTTTTTCTCTGTAGACCAGCAGACACTATTTGCCTCCAACCAAAGCATTTTCACCTCAGTGGTCTCTGATCGCCAATGCTTCTTGCTGTCCAACACCTTTCACCTCGCTACCTTCAAGTGCCTAATTCTGATGCATTGCCAGTTCTTTCATGTTTCCTTGGCTCAGAGCAGAGAATGAGACTTGACCAGAGTCTTGGTGTTTGGAACAGATAGTGGAGAAGATATTTCAGGCACATTCAGTTCTGTATCTGTGCATTTTCAAACAGGTTCGATATACTTGTGATAGTTCAGGTGTCCAGAATACTCAAAGTAAAAACGCAGGATCGAAAGCAAGTGTGGTCGTATACACAGAAAACAGAAAGGAGAATGTGGAAAACTTAAAGATAACATAGAAGACAACATAACAGGGAATAAAGGTTTCTGCGGAGGTACAATAAGTAAATACAAATCTAAATCTAAATATAAATCTATATATTATATTAACTGAAGGCAGGTGAGATTATGAAACACAGATAAAGACACAAACTACCTGGAACAAGTGTGGGTACAAAGAGAAAAAATTAGGGCAGGAAGTAAAACTCGCAAAATAAAACAGGAAGTAAGGCCGGCACCAAGACACCAAAGAAATTCAAGATAAAATCACAAACTCAGTAAAAGTCTAACCATCAGAAAACCCAAATTCACATGAACAACAAACATCCCATGACGAAAAAGCAGAAAAACCTGAGTCAAAAAGTTCTAGAAGACTTTTTATTTAAAAATAAAACTGAGTCCAAAGAGTCTTAAACGCACTAATGCACTAAAGCTAATGCTATCTATCTTCAGTAAAGCACCAGAGATTCACTTCCAGGACAAGCTGCTGGCCCAATCATCACAGGTTATTTTAGGTCCAGTGTCTCGCCAAGGACAATTTGACAAGTGGACAGAAGGAAAAAGAGATCAAACTGTCAACCTTGAGATTAGGGGCCACTCTATGCTGTCTTGTATCATTAGTCATCCTAATGACTTAGGTGATTTCCTAATGCTTCCTCTAGAACTACCTTGAGGTTGACATTTTCACTTGAGTTAAATGTCTTGACAACTGTCAGATAAATAGCCAAGGATCATTCATTCGGTCACAGCTGACAGAAGTAAATGGCAAATGGTCTGTATTTATATACTGTATATTATATTTTCTAGTCTTGATGACCACTCAAAGCTGCTTTACACTACACTTTTGCCATTCACACAGCACATCTATGTGCAGCCACTTCCGCTTTCATTGTCAAGGGTAACAAAATTACAATAATCTGTAATGCCCCATTGTTTTGGCACCCTTTTGTTGGAGTATCAAGAGTTGTCCCACCCCAGTCCATTTATTGGTCCACAGTGAATCATCACTCGCATGTGAAGGTCGGGAAAAATGGCAGTGTTTTTGCATGCAGCCACATGGCGAGAAGAAAGAACACAAAGTGCTGGACGTCCTCCATTGTTTCTCTTTGTTCACTGTGTCACATTCTTCTTCTTCTTTGTGGAATTGATTGGTGAGCTACACAAGCTGGTATGACATCACACTTTTTACGTAGCTGCCACAGCTGCATAAATAGCTGCAATATGCCCCAGGGTGGAGTCACAAGCTGGATCAGGGTGTATCATAGAGCTGTGCTGGACTGTACTGCTTAATGGAAACAACGCAATAGGTCGAGAGTCCAGTCCATCACCTAATTACCAATCTGCATGTTTTTGTGGGAGAAAGCCGGAGTGCCCACAGAGAAAGCCTGGGCACTCACAGGGAGAACTTACACACTCATGTTTCCAGTTACCAAACATAGTTGAAATAACTCAAACCGGGCTTCAAACAACCCTCTTGCTTTCAGGCAACAATGCTAACCATCTCACCACTGTGTGGCCCCCTCCATCTTTCTTCTAGTGCCATCATCGGGTCAAATCAGAAAGGTCATGTTAGCTCACTCACACTTGCATCTTATTTAAAAAAACAAAAAAAGTGCATCCATCGCTTTCTTTTTTACTATTTTGCTTTAAAACCAGTGTTGTTTTTGGCAACCATTCTAGATTTAGTCTTAGTTTTAGTCTTTTGGACTAAAATGCTTATTAGTTTTAGTCACATTTTAGGTTTTAGTCCAGTTTTGGTATTAAAAAAAAAAGAAAAAAGAAAGAAGTATAGTCTATTAATGAATTCATTTAAGACAATAAGTATTGGATGTTGGGCAGAAACCTTTAATCTCCATATTTCAACAGTTTTTTCATGAATTGATGCCTACTTCATCATACAAGAGTGTCACACATAAGTTGTGAAAATGAAAGGTGGTTTACAGCGAACCCCTACACGGACCCACCGACAACCCCCGGTAGTCGGTGGGTCCGGGGGATGCGGGGGACCCGGGGGACGGGTGTTTTTGTCATCAAAGACCCATGTTTATCTCGTCACCATCTTGTTATCGTCATGAAAAAATAATTTCGTCATCGCCATCGTTGACGAAAACAACACTGTTTTCAACTTTTTCCTCCAATCACACTGTCGATTTCCCTATCATTGTATCTGTCATTCTGTCTCTGATAAGACTGATAGTTTCATTTGCATTCTGACAGTTCCGCACCGTTAAGATTAATGAGACAACACTTCACCTGGACCTGCTAATCTCTGCATCTGTTCTCTACGTCCACCATTCCTTTCTAGATCTTGTGTTTGCTGTCTGATATTAAAACTACATTGTACAGTATGTAGTTTGTACAGTATGTACTTTTTGATGACTTTAGGTTGAATATGTGTTGAATTATGTGTTGTTTTTGTTGGGTGCACACAGGAGTATTTGCCTACTGATAATTTCAGCCAGTCTGGTTCAATAAATAATTAAATGCTGAAATGAAGCTTTTATTATGAACACAAAATATTTGTCTGTGGAAACATCCAGTAGACATTAAAATTAGACTGCAGAGACTAGTTGAATGTTCATTTCCTGTCCACTGTGTTTTTGGTCATGACTTCATTTTGGAGACCTCCTGCTGGCTCTTTGGCTGCCAGCCGCTCATCTTTGTTCACCACCTGGTCACCGTGTTTAGTTTTGGATAGAGTTATTGAAATAAAAATAATAAAAAAAGAAGTTGCTTGCTAAAAATATATTGATTAGATTGTGTTCCTGGCTGCAACACAAAGCTCTGTAGACCTAGGGGCAGTTTCAAGGTTGGGTTTCATTTTCCTTTTAGCCAACGCACACAATTGGCTGAATACATTTGTTCTTTTTTTTGTTTGTTTTGCTCAGATAACAGTCTAAAACCTAGAAAGAATAAGTTGAAGGTGAAACTGTGAGAAACAGAAAACCCTCCCTTTTGAGAAGCCAGATCCAAAGAATGGCTAAAATATTTGTTTTTGAAAAAATGTTGATTATCAACACCTTCACAACTGCTTTTTTTGACTGACTTGATGATTTTCAGCTCTAAATAATATAAATAATATCAATAATATTACAGATGCTCATACCAAGTTATACTTTTCACCACAGTAATGGTTGTGTGCAAACCTGGTCATTTGTAAGTGAAACCACCAAAACCAAACCAGGCATTAGCAAGTCTTTCTTCTTCAACTGAGGCCTTTTGAGAAGAAGGTTTTACTGCAGCTACTGAAATGAAAAGGTGTGTTTGATATTTACATTATCTTTACAACAACTTCCCTTTTTGGCACAGTTAATGTCATTATGCATGTATCTGATGTTGGGGATCAGCTCATTCAAGATGGAGTCACATGCATCTTGGATGGAGAACACATGGCCCCTTGCTCAGAGACAAAGAGTGTCATAAAACTCAGTCAATAAAGATCCCTTATCTTCCACACATCAGTGGGAAACCCACCTCAGTGGTCACTTTTGGACATGTGACCCCCATGAAACAGGCAATACAAAAGCCAGGTTTCCCCTCCTTCTCTTTTTTTCTTCTTCGCCCTTCTTGTCTCCAGCTCACCGGAGGACACAGGCTCCTCTGCTCTCCCCTGCCCTTCTGGGTGCAGGAAGGACACAGACGTCAGCTCTTCGACTGAAGACCCTTCAGCACAGAGCTTAACAAGCTTCCAGCAGCAAGAGACCCTCTCTGCTGATCTTCGAGCAGGCCCGCTCACAGCAGCCTGCTATCCTCCCATCAGAGGCAGCGACACCAGAGCCTGCCTAAGGATCAACCAAGGATCCAGAGCCAGGTTAGCTCCAACTAGCTAACTTTGTGAGGAGGAACCTGAGCCACAGACACCAGAAACACAGTCAACCATCTACTGTTCCTGGACCAACAGACAGCACCTCAAAAGGACACTGTTGCATCTTTTAAGGACTTGGTAACGTAACTGGGCCTAGCATAGCATTACACTGCTTGGCTAAGCATAGATGAAATGTTGTACTGAGATTACTTGCTCACATAAAGTGTTGTTGTAATGTCTAGATTTAGGTTAATATGATGTTAGTGATGTCCATGCTTCTTAGCTCTCAGCTCTAGATGTGCATGCTTCTAACCTCTCATCTAACCTGACATCTCACTTTACAAAAGTAGTTAACCAAGAAACACAGCAGCCATGCGGTCAAGAAGCCATCTTTGATTCCGCCATCTTGTTGTAGTTTCTTTGTCAACCGCCATCTTGATTTGTAGTCTACCTCTATCTGACTTGACCATTTGACCTGTACACACAGACTCTCTCTTTTTCACACACTGTATATAGTTACATTTAGTAGATATTTTTGTTTATATCTTTGATGTCTTTTTAATAAATGTTTTATAAAATATACAGTCTGGTCTGATTAATATTGCACAAGTGTGTATATTGCCAACCTCTTCCCTGTAGAACTCCAATCCTTCAATTCACCTAACTATTGATGTAGTATTGTGATTTATCAATTATTAAGTTAATTATTAATCATAATCCAAATTGGTAGTCGGCTTAATTTATGAGACTGTTTTTGGAGGTTATGAATTAATGGTTCATTTAGAACCGATTGTTCTCCTCTGTTTGAGAGGAGTGGTGCCCCGATTTGAGTTTGACTCAACTTTTTATAAGAAATTAATTATTCCATAATTAATCAATTATTAATATTCTAAATTCATAACCAATCACGCCCCTAATCCCAACACTGATCTGCAGACTGCAGCTGCTGCTCCAAATACAATGTGTTTCAAATAAGCTGTGACCTTTTCCAGTATGGCAGTGCAGACAGAGGCTTAATCACCAGACAGAGCAGTCAAAATATGTTTCAGCGATGATTACAGTGGATATAAATCAATTACATTTAAGGTCATTTAAGATTATGGTTTACCTTATTGGGAACACAATGAGCACCAGAGAATTCTCCAAGCTCCGAGCAGATTTAAAGAAAGATTGCTGTACTGCAGACTGTGGGCTCTATCTTACACCTGACACAGTGCAGTGCATATTTTATTCCAAAGCACTTGCACTCATCAGCGTGCCCATGGTGTGTAGGTCTTAAAATGAGGTGTGGTCGGGCTAATTGTTGTCATATATCTAAACTTAGCACAAAAGTAAGAGAATATGTGTTTGGCTGATTATTTCTTTGTTGTAACATTGTTTCCTGGCAATAACTCTTATACCATTGGAAAGCCTGTTTATTTCCTGTTTAAATGGTGCCACATTTGTAAGGAAAATGCATTTGTGGGTTGATCAGCAGAGTTAGGTGTGTGGGTTGCACCAATGAAACGTTTATTCTGCTATTGACTCTTGGTGTCGTTTATTGGATTGGATGATTGAAGTCTGAAGAAACAAGACAAATTGGCAATTTAACACTTTATCAATTTAACAGGGCCCCCAGTAGCATGTGGAAGAACCGTACACAGCCACAACAGCCTGGCACCTCCTCCTCATGCTGGTCACCAGCTTGGTCACACACTGCTGTGGGATGGCATCCCATTCTTCAAACAGCATTTGTCAGCCAATGTGCTTGTGTTGGTCACTGTTGTATGAACATCACACCCAAGCTGATCCCACAAGTGTTCAGTGGGGTTGAGGTCAGAACTGCAGGCAGACCATTCCATCCTCTCCACTCCTGAATTCTGGAGGTAGTCTCTGATAAACCCCAGTCTGTGCGGGGCGAGCATTGTCATCATCAGTTTGGTCCCAGACTGTGGAGATATGGGATTGCCAGTGTTTGCAGAATGCGTTGGTTTTTTTCAGTGAGGGGAGACAAGAGTCAATAGCAGAATAAGCTGTTTGGCATTGGCAGAGAGGAAACCCACATACTCAACTCTGCTGCTCAACCCACAATGTGGCACCATGTAAAAGGGAAATAAACAGGCTTTCCAACGGTATGAGATTCATTGCCAAGAACCATTGTTACACAAACTGGTCTTAATTCGGGCAGGTTCATGCACTATGTGCTTGATAAACACACAGGGACATGCTTCAGAATTCCTCCTCCTCCTCCTCCTCCCCCTTCCTCATCAGTTATATGCTGGTTGAATGTTGCTGTAATTCCTTACCCTGTGCGGTCTAATTGAGTTGTTGATAGGCCAAGGACCACGTACCCATTAGTGTGGAGAGGGGGTTGCTGCTGGGACTTCGACACACAGGTGCGTCCTTCAGATCTCAACAGCGAGGTTAAAATAGTCATCTGCTGCTGTGGCTCTGTCTCTTCTTCACTTCAATTATTAAACTGCTGCTTAAGCTGAGAATTGAAATTACACAGCAAAGTGTTTCACATTACGTGTCATCTTGAATGTAATTGCAACTATTTGTATCACAGCCACATATCATTTTAAAACATCCACTTCTGGTGCTCGCTCTTAACCTCAAACCTGTCTTCAGCACATTTCTTTAAATTAAAATAAGATTTTTTAAACACTGCTTATTCAGCTCTGATTATATTATTCTGCATTTTTTTTTAATTGTCCTTCCTGTCTCTCCTGACTACAATGCTGGCTAACCAACCAGCCTGGCCCACCGGGAAGGCACACAAGCAAATCTGTCTCCTCAGCAGGGGAATCATTCACTCCTTAAATAGCAATGTGCCAGGCACAAGCACACCTGGCTTTTAAAGTGAATGGCAAATCCAAATTCTGATTAGCCTAATTAATGTTATACCCAAAACACACCTACCCAATTATTCAGACACTAAATACGACCCCTTTGTGCCTTGTGCCTCTCTCTGCGCCAAGATTAAATGTCGTTAAACAAGCAAAAGCTGTTGGACATGCACTTCAGACCATTTACTATAGGGCCGTCTATCTCCGGATAGACGGAATTAATACATTAGTATCAGAACAAATGCAAGCTTTTGTGAATGTATGCTGAAATCTCAAGAGTTTAGATTCACAAAATAGGACACGTGTCCACAACAATAGAAAATCTAAAGGACACTTTGTAACATTTAACACTCAATGTTCAGTGACTGTATATCAACATTTCCTCAGAACGATGTTAATTATTCCTGCAGCATGGCCTGACCTCAACATTCTAATGGTCACTTTTTGACTTTTGCAGCTATGTGGTCACTGAAACACATTATCTTTGACAGAGAGGATATTTTATTTTTATTCGAGGGTAAATACTTGACTCATTTTGGAGACATTGCAAAAGTCAGCTGCAGAAAAGCTTTGCTCATAGACAATGACAAACAGCATGTGAGTACTTAAAGTCATAATTAATATGGTCCTGACTGATTAATATATTGGAGATAAAATGCTTTGGTGATTTTCAAAGATTTTCAAACAGAAAAAAATGTTTAGGGAGTTATTTTTCTCTCTAATGTGCTGTGTTTTTTTTTTGTTTGTTTTTGTTTTTTTTGTCATTTTCAAAGCTAATATAGAGACATACCCACATCACACTGATCAGGTAAACAAAACTGGCAGTTCTCATCTTATGATTGAGCTATAGCTCTAATAATGGTCAGAATCTCCGACAGAAAAAAAATAAGACATGCAAATGTAATTACAGATTTTACATGTATGTAGTTCTTCATGAGGGGAGAGACAGCAGGTTCAATTCACACACTGGCAGACCATATGTGCATGCAACAAGCTCAACAAGCTCAAGCTTTTCCCTCATAGTTTGTGAAATAATGGTGAATAATGCATTCATTCTAATTATTCATAGCAATTTAACTAGATGAGCAGACACTCTTGTTGATAGCATTTTTTGGTCATATCTCTGCCTCAAGCGTGCACCTGACCACACCCCATTTTAAGACCACAATGCTCAGATAGAAGAGCATTCGCTTTGTAAACAACATTGATGCTGGCAGGTCTCTACATCCTTTGCTTGTTCTGTGTCTGCTCAACGTTGTGAACACATGCCGTTCACATCGCATCAGGATCTACAAAATAAACTTTCATTCATTATTTATCATCTTAAAACTCTACTTGTGTTACTGTTTTACTTTATTGTAGCCAGTCATAACTAAACATTTATTTATGACCATATGAAAGGCTGATACCAGTAGTCCACACTGATTATAGGAATCGTTGCAACATTTTAGTGTTGACTTTTCAAAGTATTATTTCAAATGAATACACAGGTGTTATGCAGTGACTGCATTCACCAGTGAAACAAATAAACATATGATTGATGACACAAAAGAGACATTAAAAGAGGCAAACAAGCGAGACCAAGACCTTCAAAAGTATGGGAGCATTTTTCTGAAAAATAACCAATGAATCAAACAGAATGCTTGAATAAGTTCTTATTCAGAATATTAAACCTCTTGTTTTGTCCTCACAATCCCCGGGCTGCGAACCGTTGTTTGTGGTGCTGTGTGCGCGACAACCACAATGCAACCTCCTTAAAGAGGCAGGCTTGGACTGGAACACTTTGGGTTAGAGGTAATTGATAGTTAAGTTGCATAGTTTACTTGATGCCTTAATAAGAACCGCGTTTGTGACCCAGTCTGAACAAAAGCCTTTCTGCATGGAGTTTGCACGTTCTTCCCGTGTGTGTGCGTGGTTTTCTCCGGGTTTTCCAGTTTTCACCCACAGTCCAAAAACATGCAGATTTGGTGATTAGGTAAACTGGACACTCTAAATTGAGCATAGGTGTGAGTGAAAGAGTGGATGGTTGTTTGTCTCTACGTGGTCCTGTGATAGTAGAATAATGAGAATAATTGCTATCAGTAAATTACTATCAAAAAAGTTAATTTGTAAGTTGTCACACAATATAGTAAGAACAAATGTCCAAAACACGTATTCATTAAAATACCATATTATAAACCTCAGCCTTGTGCTTCAAACCTATAATTGTCTAAACGGTGACGTTCAGTGTCCATAATCACATACTTTATAAATGAATTTGACCTTTTGGGTAATTATGAAATGTCTGGCAGCGCAGAGAAGCAGAAGACATTTATGTTTAGTCCTGATACATCTGGACTTGCATGTCATGTCCATAAAATACTCATTGATTCCTGTCGGAACGTTCTGATTCGACTTTTCTGTCTCTTTCAAAGAGGAAAATAAAACCATTTCATTGGTTTGAATTGAATAAATTAATGAATATACAGAGGGATGATGAATAGATGAGAGTTGTTCAAAGACTTGACATTTCCAAGCCTCTGTAAAATCTCACAAATATAAAATTCAGTCAGAACATTTTCACCCATCATAGCTTGTTAGCACTGTGTCTGTAGTGTGTTTGGGTGTGTGAGTACACTCAAATGGGTTTGTGTGCGTTTGTGATTTAAATCTGCATCAGATACAAACAAATAAACAAAGAAATGACAGATTTATTTCTTCACAACAGGGAATTAGAATCACTCAGTTCAGCTACAACAAGCACATCATGTTTCTGTTTGTTCTGTAAGCAGCTGCACTTTTTGGATCCATGTCATTGATCACATGACTGCAGCCGAACAGAGTATGCTCATAAATGGACATAGTAAGAGTTAGCCACTCTCATTTACCACATGCTAAGCATGGAGAATTATGAGTTACTGGATTAAAATATGTTAGCACTGAGCTGTGATGTCAACCACAAATATGAATTAGTATTACTATTACTATCAAATAAGTAGACTTAGTTCTCTACAGTATAGGACAGTGTAATCAAGGGGTCAGCACAGCAATTTAATATCAGGTCATAACAATTCAAACTATCCTGTCACAGACTAATTTAGTGGTTTTTGGTTTTAAAAAACAAATTTGGCACCGACTGTTACTCGCGTCTTAAAACTTCTTCAGTCAGAGACAAAAAACACATGTGCTTCTAACAACAGTGACCTGGTGATAACGTAAAGGTTGTGTTCACCAAGACACAAATGTGTGTGAGACGTGGAAACTAAAATGTAAAAAAAAAAAAGTGTATTTTCCCTTTTCATACTGGTAATAATTGTTGGATATTCAATTTTGAGAAATACTGTTTCTTCTTTGAGCCTAACACACACACTAATAGGACATGTACTCTCTGAACTGGGCTATCCATTACAACTGCAAGTGTTTTATTTTTCATACCAAACATACACTATAATGGACAAAAGTATTTGGCCACAGCTGGTAAGTTTTGAATGCAGGTGTTTCAATCAAGCTTTGGGCTAGGCCTCTAATCTCCAATGAAGGACAATCACAACTCTTCAGCCTGCCAAGACATGTTGGACAATTCTATGCTTCCATCTTTGTGGCAACAGTTTGAGGAAGAACCTTTTCTATTCCAACATGACTGTGCCCCAGTGCACAAAGCAAGGACTATAAAGACAAGTTTGGTGTGGAAGAACTTGACTGTCCCGCACAAAGATTAGGAGCCAGACCAACGTCGTCCAACGTCAGTGCCTGACATCATAAATGCTCTACAGAATAAATGGGCACATATTCCCATAGAAACACTTCAAAATCTTAAGAAAGTGTGGAAGCTGTTATAGCATTTCCAACTCCATATTAAAGTACTGTATGTATTTGAACACATCATTACAGTCCCTGTTGGTGTAATGGTCAGGTGTCCAAATACCTTTGTCCATCTAGTGTAGTACAGTATATGTCAGTTAATTGTCAACTCTAGCAACATAATCTCTTTCTTTTCAGTTCAAATTTGTGTCTTAATATTCTGGATGAAATAGTCATTTTTGACTAAAAGTTTTTATTTCAAACAAAGACAAAAACAAACTGTTGGAAACAGAAACTATAGAATGTCATCATGTTGATTCGCTGGTACATTTCTGATATGCGACTCTATGAATGAAGCCAGAGGCTAAAGCCAGAAAGTGCAAGATCAATGTGTTTTAATGTGACCCTGGTGCAAGTGCTGAAGTGGGTGAAACATTACACTAAAGTACACCTCTGCCCTCACACACACAAATACACACAGATATGCACATTGTGGACCATTATCACAGGCACCATCTGCTCCAGAGCAGTTCCACACTGGAGGGACACCCAGATGGAGGAACCCAGCGCACTCTCCCTCAACTCTCCTCATAGAGCTTGGTGATTAAAGGCATAAATTACAAATAAACGACTCTCCAGAGAGGAGAGGAGGTTTCAGAGGAAGAAGAACATCATTTGATGAGTTTGGATGTGACAACTCCAACTGGCAAAGTCTGGTGTTTACAGAGGAGGCCATGTTACAGTTCAACCAACAAAATATAACCTAGTGATGCATTTGGTTACTTAAAAGTGAGAGTACGAAAAGTAACAATTAAAGATGTTCAGGGTCCCACTGCTGATAATGTGACCTGGAATTGTCTTCTTTAATGCATAAGATACATGCATATATCATATAAGGAACTCAAATGACCATTTTTATCCAAAGCAACTTGCAAGGGAATAGAGTACAACCGGCCAGGGGTGGAGTTGAACTTGTTAATAAATAGAACATTAATCTCTCAATCAGAATCTTTTTTATTAATTTATTAGTTTATCCAGTGCAGTATGCCCTCTCTAAATACTATTAATAAAAGACATCAATGAAAAATCATGGGACCAAACATTGATTTTAACACCTTAAGCTTTGGAAAAGAAATGTACAACTGATACCAAAGCTCCGTACTAGCAGAGAAAGTGAGACTGTTGAATGTTTTGGGACTGATTGGTAAATTCATTTAATAACAAAAGTCATGTTTTTCTCTGGTGGAGTTATTAAATGGAAGAAGGAGGAGAACAATCAGTTTAGAAACTATTTGAAACAACGCTGCTTTTACTAACGCATCAAATGAAGCACAACCTTGATTTTCAGCAACAATAAATGTAACAACACAGTCATGATGAAAAGCTTAGCCTACACACACACACGCACTTGTTTTATGTCTTAGTGGGGACACATCATAGACATATTGCATCACTATACCCTTACCCTAATCCTAACCATCACAACTAATGTCGCTTTTCCGTTACATGGTCCCGCCAAAAGTACCAGGTACCAGGTATATGATGATGGAAAAGCAAAAAAAAAATGTGTCAAGGCGAGTCATGAAAAGAGGCATAAGTGCTGAACCTCAGTTCTTACCCTCACAGTAACACTAAAATAAGGTCTTAACCCTGAAAAAACCCTCTACAGTTGTGGGGTCCAGAAAATCTCACCACAAAGATAAGTGTTTGTGTTTTTTGGAGCTCACAGAGATATAAATACAAACAGAGAGAGAGAGAGAGAGGCAGTCTCATTTCCATGACTTCTGAGTACATTGACTTACATTAATTCCCTGGAGATTTGCTCTTTAAACCTTAACCATAACTACTGACCTGACTCTAATGTCACCCTAACAACACAACATGTCTTCACTTGCTTTGTTGTCCCCATAAGGAAGACAAGTCTTCACAACATGAGTAATACCTGCAACACACACACACACACACACACACATTCCAAATCTAGTTTCATCAGAGGGAAATGCATAAAGTGCCAAGTTCTCTGATGAGTCTCATTAGAAAGTAAAACGCTCTTTAGAGTATAACAGTGAGAAATCTTCCTCTGACACCAGACATCTTCCTAACTACTCCCTCAGGCAGATCTAACACCACACCAGGAAACTGTGAGATCAGGGAGAAAAAAAATGAACCAAATGAAATGGAGTTTTTCATGAAAAAATGCTTAGAGTCTGTAACACACAGACAAGGGATGAGTGTGAAGCCAACAGCTGGCAAAGCTGCTACTCTGTCATGAGTATGCGATTGTATTGTTAGTGCTTCTAATTAGATGATTTAAATCAGTTTAGGGACTCTTACCTGACTGCTGTCGGAACCAACAGCATGGATGGGAACGCACACTACTTCCAGCAGAGGGGCTGAGGCTGGCTCAACCACCCAAAGAGATTTAGCTAATTATCTCCCTACTATCTGTAGGCTATTATACTCTCTCGCTCTCTCTTCCTACCATCATCTCTCCCTCCCTCTTCCTCTTTCATTACAAAGACATGCCCTAAGCAGGCAAAATAACTTTTCAGATTCTTTATTTTTGTAATTACTGGCACCTTGTGCATATATACACTCACTGAACACTTGCCTTGAGAAGTGTCTGTGGGGAACATGACTGAAATGCACAAATGCCAATAATAAGTGATTATCTGGATCATTTCATTCTCATCATGTCATAGTAGCTTAGGTTTGACTTGTTTTTCTCTTCAAAACATGATATTTAAGTTAATTGCTGATATCAGGGGACATTCATTCATTCATTCATTCATTGTCTACCGCTTTATCCTCCACATGAGGTTCCCAGGGGGCTGGTGCCAATCCTAGGTGACACAGGGCAAAAGGTGGGGTACATATATAGGGACAAACAAACATTCACTCACTCAGTCTTTATCCTGTTCATAAGGGTTGCGGGGGTCGCTGGTGCCAATCTCAGCTGACATAAGGCAAAGGGCAGGGTACACCCTGCACACGTCACCAGTCCATCACAGGGCCACAGACAGACAAACAAGCATCCACTCTCAGTGTCCAATTAACCAATTAACAGTGTCCAATTAACCTCTGCATGTTTATGGACTGTGGGAGGAAACAGGAGAACCTGGAGAAAACCCATGCACACACTGGGATAACATGCAAACTCCATACACAAAGGCCCTTGTTTAGACCTGGGTGTGAGGCAACAGTGTTAGCCACTACTCCACATTGTGGCCCATCAGGGGAAATAATGTTTTTTTTATATTCCTCTAAACAAAGAATGTCAGAAAATGTAGCTTCACTCTTGTCATGTTTACAACCTGTCTGATCATATACATCTCTTTTTAGCAATAATGCCACATATCTCTTCAAAGCATGAGACCAAAATACGACGTGTAGTTAAACAGAATTATTGCCGCATGATAAGTGCAGATTAGACCTTTGATGGAAAGTTTACTGTGCTGCTTTTAAACTACTTTAAACTCAACCAGATCATTTGAAGTGATTAGTTCCTACACTACGAAACGTGTATCTTTTTTGCTGCCTTCACTTTGAGTTTCTGTTGATATCATACAGTATTTACAGAGTGTATTTTCATAACCTTGACTGACAGAGATTCTTAAACAGCTTTTGAAAATGTATGTTGCGCTAAAAATATTGATTATGAGATGCATTTACGACATTGAACCAGAAAATACATTTCTATATGTGTGTTAATGTGCGTGTGAGTAACTGTATCTGCCAAGAGGTGATAAGACCTTTAATAATGAGCTTGTACAATGTGTCACCAGTCAGTGCACCCTCACTCTCTAGCACATATTCAATCATTAATACATTTTTTATTTAAACACAGGGGCAGAACGAGGCAGAAGCACAAGGTTTACACATGAAAAAAGATTCTCTCACACACACACACACACACACACACATGCACTTTCTGTCAGTACTTGAGGTCATAGTGTACACTGTGCATTTGCATTCCCTCATCATGTACACACCCAGACTGTCCCAACATAAGATGGTGAATTATCTGAGTTAAATATCACTTCATTTCCTGAGAGGAAAGCCTGTCACTGGATGAATTATAGGAAAGCGCTTTTCCTCTCACTACCACACTTCTCAATTAATTTCATTTTGTACAAATTAAAATAAACTTGATGCCTATTGTGTGAGTGCTCAGTGTTTTGGAGCATTAAGCATGCCGCCGCAATCTGCTGTAATTTGTGGCTTTAACAAAATGGATGTCATTACAATGACCTCTTCCTGAAGTTTGCATTGTTTCCAGTGGCTGCCTGAAACAAGCACTGAGGCAAATTGGGAGATAACAACAGAATCCATATTCCTTAAGCCTCACACACACACACACACACACACACACACACACTTAATGAGGATGGAGGTGGCTGCCAAGACACAAGGTAAGCATATCAACTACACAAACATGCACATAGAGCGACACACACACACACACACACTGATCAATTGACGTCCCCTGGTGCTGTATCAACCTTGATACCTGAGGGGTGATTATTCAAAGCTTTACTTTTTAACAAGGAACATGTCTCCTACATTTGTTTTTTTATTTAAAACACTGCTGCTGGTCATCAATTATCCTGACATATACAGTATGTTAATACTGCATTAAGAAACATACACACACATAAACACACATGCACACATACACAAGTACAGTGTGAATAATAAGATAAGGACACAGCCATACCACACCATATATATTCATCACAAAAATCAATAATGGTGATGAGGCTGTATTGACCTGCAATGTAAAAGCAGGACTTTGTTATTCAACACTGAAGCCACCTGATCGCAATAGGAAATAAACACTGTTAGATATAAAAATCAACACGAGTGCTGCAGGCAAAATGAACCTTTTGAACTGTCATCAGTCTCACAGTGTTAGTGTAACTCAAGCCTTTGTTAACCAATATTAAAACTAAAGTGCATAACTTTTTAACCCCTCACAAATTCACCTCAAACCACACACAGCACTTGTGTCCTGCAGAGGAGGGCCTTGCTCGGGCATGGCAGAGGACAGAGCTCCCTGAGCATGGTGGAGCTCCATGGAGAGAGGCGTACATGGGGCACTTGTGTCCGGCAGAGGCGGGCCTTGCTCGGGCATGGCAGAGGACAGAGCTCCCTGAGCATGGTGGAGCTCCAGGGAGAGGGGCGTACATGGGGCACTTGTGTCCGGAAGAGGAGTGCCCTGCTCAGGCATGGCAGAGGACAGAGCTCCCTGAGCATGGTGGAGCTCCATGGAGAGGGGCGTACATGGGGCACTTGTGTCCGGCTGAGGAGGGCCTTGCTTGGGCATGGGAGAGTACAGCTCGCTGGAGCTCCAGGGCAGCAGATGAGTCAAATGTTGGATGTTGTGACTTTACCTAAATTTCTATCTAATGCATGTGCTATAAATCAACAATCTCCACTTACTTAAGAATCTTTAAGACAGCAAAAATATATAATTGGAAATACTTTCAGGCATTAAGGTGTTAATATACACAAATGCCTAAGACATTAAAATCATCACCAAATGAACGGCCGATTTGTCACAGCAGGACTTAAAAAATAATACAGGGAATATAAAGCTTTGCTGCATATTCAGACGACACACATATAGAGCAGTGGTCAGCAACTGGCGACTTGTGGGCCAAACCCGTCAATATTTGGCCAGGCAGATTATTTCAAAATCCTACTGTTTGAATATTTTTTAAACGCTTTGCTTATCTTCTCAAAAAAAACAACAACTTTGTACAGAATTCAGACACTTAAATGTAGGTTTTTGTCTCTGACTGAAGAGTCTTTTTGTACAAGATTAAACAGTTTAGATTAGAAGAAGAAAAGGTTTAGCGGAAAATAAATGTAGTTTTGCCTGACTGAGGCATTTAAGGACTTGAGCATTTAACGGTTTTTACTTTGACCTGGTGACTGCGACTGATGGTCGCAGTGAGTATAATATAATGTATGTAGACATATCTCCAAGTCAGGGCAATTTTATCAAGACACACAAACACACACACATGTGCACGCACACACGTGCACACACACACACACACACACACAATGTTCATGTGCACTTACACCCTGCTGTTGTCCCCATCTGCTGAAACTACACATGCACAGAGACTGTGTCTGTACAGCAGGAGTTTGAATTCTATCCAAGTGGCACTTGCTGTGTTTACTACTGTTGATGTCTGGGTACTTTTTCATTAAAGCTAAGTGTGTGTACAGATTTGTACCAACACTGCAGTGCCAACAAGCTGCTTTTAGAATAAATATAAGAAGCTAATAAAGGGAGTCTGTCTTATCAGGAGAGCGATTTAGATCCAACTCAGCATACTGTCAGATAAAGGGGTCAAATGTCAGGGCTTAAATGCTCCGATGACGCCTATAATGAGGAGGAATGCTCAAGAAAGACACAAACAATAAAGCTCCCCGACTCAAAAAGTAGAAAAAAAAAACTGTGCCCCTTTAATCGTGCACTGTGTGTTGTGGGAATTGACAATGACTGTTGTTGTTTCATCACTCATTGTGTCACAGCTTCATGGCAAAATGTTGGGAAATGATTTAAAGCTTTTATTTTTGCACTGCTGTGTATGGATGCCACCTTGGGCTTTCACTATATGACACAGAAGGGAGGGATATGTTGTTTTTTTGTGTGTGTGTGTCCACATTTTTGACACCTTTTGAGGATCTCCTCCGGTATAAATACAGATCTTTACAGGTCCTATTAGAGACCAAAATCTGGTCCAAATGGGTTAGGGTTAACCCCAGTTCGCCTACCGCCCCAACCGATCAGTGGACGACGCGGTAGCATTAGCTCTTCACCACACCCTGCAACACCTGGAGAGCAGCAGAGCGTATAGCAGGATGCTCTTCCTGGACTACAGCTCTGCATTTAACACTATCCATCCAGGCAGACTGATCGTGAAGTTGGCAGACCTTGGAGTCCCTACTCCCACCTGCAACTGGATCCTGGACTTTCTGACCGAAAGGCCCCAGGCGGTGAAGATGGGAGGACGGGTGTCTGCTGAAATCAGAGTCAGCACCGGATCACCACAGGGCTGCTGCCTCAGCCCCAAACTCTTCACCATGTACACACGTGACTGTGTCTCCACCCAGGACAGCTCCATCATCATTGCATACGCTGATGACACCACCATCCTGGGGCTCATCAAGGGGGGAGACGAGTCAGGATACAGGGCCCTGGTCAACAACATCATTGTCTATGGAGAGAAGAACGACCTCCTCCTCGACACAGAAAAGACCAAGGAATTAATCCTGGACTTTAGGAAGAAACCCCCCCTCTACAGCCTCTATTCATTAGTGGGACCGAGGTGGAGAGGACAGACAGCTACAGGTTCCTGGGACTGCAGGTCACATCTGACCTGAGCTGGGCTTGCAACACCACAGCCACAGTGAAAAAAGCCCAGCAAAGAATGTACTTCATCAGGCTGCTCAGGAAAGCTGGACTGAACCACCGCCCTCTCACCCTGGCCTACAGAGGACTGATAGAGAGCATCCTCACCGCAGGCATCACTGTCTGGTACGGAAACACCACACAGGCAGAGAGGAAGGCTCTGCAGAGAGTCATAAAGACTGTGGAGAGGATTATTGGGACAACACTTCCTACCATGGACTCCATGTACACGCAGCATTGTAGGAAAAGAGCAGAGGGAATCATCAGAGACTCACTCCACCCCGCTCACTCTCTGCTCAAACACAAATGCTGCAAGTACAACCTGAGGCACAGCAGAGCGGACAGCATCATAACACACAGAACTCGCTTTTTTAACAGCTTTTTCCCGGCCACAGTCAGACTGATGGCAAATCAAAACCACTGAACTCTCTGTAAAATAACCAGACACTACCTCACCTTAACCATGTGCAATATTCCTGATAAATGTGCAATACATCCCAGTGCAATACTGCAATTTCATCAATATATATTTGCATATATGTGTATGTGCATGTATATATGTATATGTATGTGTATGTGTATATGTATGTATGTGTATATATACATGTGTGTATATATGTGTATGTATGTATATATATATATATATATATATATACATAAAAAGGGTGCTGTATATTTTTTTTTATTTCTTCTACATCTTCTACATTTTCTTAATATTTTTTATACTCTGTATATATTTATTTGAGGTCTACTTTTATACTTTTATACTTTTATACTTTTATATTTATACTTAAGTTTGTGTTTCTGTCTACAACTGACTCGTAGAACCCGCACAAGATTGAACCTTGAACCTTGAAATGAGGCAGACTTATTTCTGAGGCTGTGGTAAAGCTTAAAGATAAGGTATGAATTGTGATTAAGTTATTTTTTTATAATGGATTAGCCATCGAACAGGTTTGTTATTGTTTGTGGTGTTTTACAGCAGCAGAGCATCTAAAATGTGGTTTTACTGCCTTCATCTGGATTTAATGATCTGTTACTCCTTTGTCCATGAATTTGGGTGGTAATTTATTTTTTTGGTTATAGTCCAAATGAATAAAAGTCACTGCTGTGTCCTTGCAAGAATATCTGCTCAAATATGTGTGTGTGTGTGTGTGTGTGTGTGTGTGTGTGTGTGCACATGTGCTAATCCTTCAGTGGCACATAAACTCGGCATTGCTAACCAAACGTCTGGCAAACAACTTCAATGGACCTGATTTTCCCTGGTGCTGCCAGTTGCTTGGCTCAGACCCAGGGTCTGACTGAAGCACATCTTTACAATTGGAAAATAGCATCAGCTGTCAATGTTTACAAAGTGATAAATGACAAAGGAGAGTTTGAAAAGAGGCTTGTGAGGAGTGCAGAGTGCTCCCCTTCATTCTCATCACATCACAGAGCAGATGAGTAACACACATACACTCACAAAGTGCTCTATGAAATATTAAGAACCGTGATGTGCATAGACTTCTCAATGAGTAGATACCATGTCAGAAGCTTTATTTCTTGTTATAACATGTGTGTGTGTGTGTTTGTCCACTTAATAAAACAAAGCCTTTGTCGCTGCTTTTCTTTCATCTCAAACTATTTGGCTATTTTATTGATCCAATGTGGCAGCTGTGTTCATCTGAACAAACAGGACAAGTGCCGTCTTTCATTAGTGCGTGTGGACTTTAAATCACACTTTGGTTATGCAGTATGTTTGTGCATATTCAATGACTTTGTTTTCAAATACTTTTTGAATGAGATTTAAATTGTCCAGACTAATTATAAACATGAGAGTGGAGCACAAAGAGAGGAGAAGAGAGAGCGAGACCTCTATTACAGAGCCAGAGGCACGATATTAAAATCACTGTCATGTTTTTCTTTATATTTTCATTCATTCATTGTCTGCTGCTTTATCCTCCTTATTAGAGTCGCGGGGAGCTGAACCAATCCCAGCTGACACAGGGTGAAAGGTCAGGTACACTCTGGACAGATCGTCAGTCCACCACAGGCCCCCTTTACACCTGGCATTAGAATGCGTTCACCACATGCATTTACATGTGGTATTTATATATGCATCTCCGGTGTCCACATCAAACTCTGATCGTTATCCGATCACGGTCACCTTCCTCTCTTCTTCTGCAAAGAAATGGGTGTGGGTGGAGCAGAGACACATGGCATTTACACTTCTGTTCGATGTGATCACAATGCGTTTCCGCCACCTCCTGAGGTGGTTTGGCAGATCAGATACAAATCTGTCTTTACACTTGTATTTACAAGTGGTCAGGCTCTATCTGATTTCAATCCGATTGCAGAAAACACATTCAAGGGGGCCACAGGGCCAACACATAGAGAAGAGCAACCATTCACTCTAGAACAGGGGTCAGTAATAGGTGGACCGCCGTCCGGGTCCGGACCCGGACTCTGTCCTTTCCGACCAAAGCCGGAACCAACATGTCATTGAGTTTTAATCAGTTTTCGCGATTTGGAGATTACATTTGTACCAGCAACTCTTTTCTGACAGTGTTTCCAATCACAGGCAGAGCAAGAGTAAGGTGGGCCTTCATTGTGTAGAGGCGCGGAGAACAGCAGGCACTCTTGACAGGAAGAGAGAATTACTAAGGACCGAGAAGACAAGAGAAAGCAACAAAAGTGAGTCAGTGTATCGTGGCTTTTTCCAAATGGCGTAAGGTTGACGTCAGAAAACTGGCTTTTATTCCGGAATGGACCAAGGCGTTCATGTTCACCCTTCCCTTAGGAAGCTGGAAACTGCTGTGACTCATCTGCTCTGAGACGGTGGCAGTGGTTAAAAGTGGGAATATGAAACGCTACTGCAGAACCAAACAAAAGTTACCGACTAAATTCGGCAGTTAGGGTCCAAAAAAAACAAATAGTTTAAATGGCTTCATTTGATTTGAGTCCTTGACTTCACACAGTGCAGATATTGATACGATGTTACTTCAATATATAGAAATTCATTGTAATGTATAAGCGGACCTCCTTAAATCATAATTGACTACCCCTGGTTTAAAGTGTCGGATTGATTTTGGACTGTGGGAGGAAACTGGAGAACCCAGAGTAAGCCCATGTACACATGGAACAAACATGCAAACTCTAACCACAAAGACCAGGGTCACAGACCTGGGTCTTTTTTGCTGTAAGGCAACAGTGTTAGCCACTACTCCACCATATGGACCTTTTTATAGTTTGACGTGTCAAATATATCCCTTTACATCCATAGCAGCAGCACAGGGAAAGGGGACAAAGAGGACAAAGTTACCCTAAGCATCATCTTTCTTAAGACTCGTTTGTTCACAAAGTGAGAGCAGCAGCAGAACTGAATAGCAGAGTTAAGAACCATGTACACTACAGTACAGTGAAATACCACACTCACTGTGCCACCAGAGAACCAACTTATCCACTGTGACTGATGTGCAAAACAAAAAATGCATTGTCTTTATAAACAAAGGGTTGTCATCTACAATTCTCACTAAAAAGCAGGAAAAGGTGAGAGGATGTAAAACCTCAACGTAGAAGACAATACTGTATGTGGAAGAATCAACCTTATGATGACAGGAACTCACACTTTCATGTCAGCTCCTGGCAGCACAGAGTCATGGGAGTCCATGTTTCTGACCAGATGTGACAGGCTAATTTGTTGGTAAATGATTTTCAGTGAGCAACAAACTGATCTTTGAACCTGAGCAGAAGAGGCCTGAGCTTCAGTGAAAGGGAGCTGTCAAGTATGACATGCATATGTGAAGGTATGGATGCTCAAGAATTATTGGCTGCAGAGTGTGCGTGTATAAAAATAATAATGATAATAATAATAAATATTATTATAATAATAATAATCATAGGTGTATAGATTGTTCCTTCAGCAAAAACTATTTCAGCATTTGCATAGTAACAGAAAATCATACAGTGGATGTTAGTGGATTGTATTCATCAACATCTCCACTCTCCATTCTACAAGATAGAATCAAGTATCAAGGGTTCCTTAACTTGTTATGATGTCAGCACTGGACAGTACATTACAAAGATGAGTTGAGTGATAATGGTGTTCAAATGTTTTAATTTCAGTTGTCCTCACATGTAGATTATTTTATAATTTGTTTTTATATACGTATCGATCCATATCAAAGCTAATATTTTTATTCTGAATCAACCCGAAGACTGGATTAATTCTGTGGGAATTAAAGCAGGTGAATCCTTAATTATTGTGCAACTGCTTCTCAGCATCCCTCAATAATTCTAAAATAAATATTGTGCAAAATAATTTGCTCTCCTTTTACATGCTCCTACTACTCTTTATGCCCTGTGGCAATGTCGATATGTGTTAAATAGTATATTTCATATATTTGATATAATTATAGATTATATAAATGATAGATTTTTTAGACCAGAAGTCTGAGACAGATTATCAAATGTATTTTTTGAAATCGTATGTAAGTAAGTATAAGGTAAGACTATGAGAATATAACAGTTCACAGCTGAAATGAACGGGCCAGTGTCCAAAGAAGAAAAGCTGCACAAACCTGAGTGTGTGTTTGTTCTAAATGTATTTGCTTGTGTGTGTATGTGTCATTCTATGGAGAAGGTGCAAAAAAATCACTGAGCCGAGGAGTGTAAACTTTGTCTTTGCAAAAGCCTGGAAACATAACAATGTCTGTTTAATATTCACTTCTCTGCATGCTGACAGAGAGAAGAAGCTACAGGACGAGTAGTTACACAGAAAAAAACCCCACAGAAGCGAGGCACAGAAAAAAACAAATGTAAAACTATTCATTAATGTCAGGGAGACATTTGATAATGTGTCAACAGGAGGCTCTAAAGCACTAGTTCTTTTTTATACCAAGAACCACCTGAGAAAATATTGAGCTCTTGAAGCAACACCATTATCACCAACGTTAAAATACAGTGCTGTAAATAGGCCGAGCAAAGTCAGCTACAGACTTTTCACAGGAGGCAGATTTATTCCCAATAAGATCATTTGGGTTAGCAACATGCATTTTTTTCTGATTAATTTATAATTCTAGAGAGCAGATTCCAGACATCACTTTCAAATGGACTGTGGGTGAGAATACCAGACACAAGTGTAACAATCTACTGGTGGAACTGCAGAGGGCAATAAACAGGTGTAAATGTATCAGGGAAGTCCAGTGGCCTCCGCATACCTATAAGGATGTAAATCCTGCCCAACACTAGAGGATAATTGGCAGATCTCTGTCCTGATCCGGTCGTCTGTTGTTTGAGCTGTTGTATAAACATGGTGGCACAAAATGGCAGCCTCTGAAGCAAGTCCCTTGCCTTAAGTACATATACAAGGGTTATTCTAAGATATAGTGTATATTAAGAGATAAGAGATAAATGATTACATTAAACTAATAATTGTGTAGTACAACTAGGCAATTAACCACAACAATGATGTATTTTAAAATATACACTATACAAACATATGTAGGGTAGTAAAAAGTCCTTCATGTCACATACCATCTCTGAAAAGGACTTTAGAGAGAGACACTATCCCCCGTCCTCCCTCTGAGGTGCCAATTTTCAGCACGCTCTGGTGAACAGTGGTGATGACAATGTTGAAGAAATGAAGTGACAGCTCAACATTGATCATTCCAGCATCCCCACTGGATCAGCTCCAAATTCAGCCTCACCTTCGGGGCCTCACAGTGAGACACCTATAAAGACAATCCTGATGTTGTAGAGAGAGGCGAGACAGGTACGCAGCAACAGAGGAAGAACAGTGTGATCACGATCTGTGTCTCCTCAAGGCTACGACAGTCATGTTCACAGCCAGCACGCTTCAGGCATAGACGTCACTGACTCCATATGCAGTGTTTTACCAGAAATCAAATAAAAATCAAAACTTCAATACAAAAGTTTGAGTATAAAATGGAACTTATATACAATATGGTGAAAACCTTAAGTTACATGGTTTCACAGGTCTGTTTTAAGGCATTAAAAGCCACCAAATCATGTAATTCATTTACTGTTGTAACAAAAACAAGACAACTAAACACCCTTATGTGTTTCTATACAATATGTATATATAGGTTACTGACAATATGATTTACTCTGGTCTGTACTGTAAATGATTTGATTTGCTATATATAATGCTGACATGCTGTCAAAAAAGTCAACATTATACCAAGTAACACAAATTATTGCATTTTGTTTCTTTTTTCAAAATAAAATGTTCTCCCTATACATATTTTTGTGTAAAAATAGTCATATATATTGAAAACAACATTTGTAGCTGCAGTGTGGTTCCTTCTACATCTGACACCGAGGATCTCCAAAAATACTACTGTCAGTTTGTGGCATCATTTCGTGTCCCTCTTCTTCTCTCTGTTTTTCCCTCTTTCATTGTTGGGTTTGCTTGTAAATGTGCCACTCAAAGTTTGAGTTGACTTCACTGGCTGAGAGAGAAGGTAAAACTTCACCAGGGCCCAAAAATACCACTGGCACAGAGACATGGACTTTTGAGCGACTGGCTCATGACCAGTGTCTCTATTGTCTTTCCAGCAAAGCCAAACCTGTCTGGAGCGTAAACAAGCAGAGCTCATCCACTAGATATCCAGTGCCAAGCACGGCTTCATCAGATAAATGCTCAATTTCGGCTTTTTTCTCATCCCAGTTTTTAAATGAATCAATTTTCCGGTTCTAATTATCTGTCATAACATTGCACATGTGTTCAGTCAGTATATTTATAATGAAAAAATAAAGAAATATTGTGGTAGTCTGACTAAAATCTGACTTTTTAAAATAGTCGGACTGAAATGGCATTAAATGAAATGGCACTTAAAGAAGTAAACATTCGTTCCATGTTATCAACTAGCCACTAGTTAAAGATGTTGCCATCTGTGACGTAACAGGTCAGCCGGGAAATGCCTATAGTACTAACAAGCTGAAACAGGGACATATCTCCACTTAGTGTAGCAGCAGTGGACACACATTTCCATAAATCCATTCCCTCTCAGCGTATGTATACAAGGACAAGGACAGTCGTCAAATTACAGAGTAGGTGCGCTATAATTTGAGCTTGACATGGAGACATACTGAGCGTGTCTACTATGTGTGTTATGAGAAAATAACATCAAATAATGGCAAAATGGCTTCTGTACAACACATGGTTGTCATTTCCAAATCCTGCTGTTTTGAGTTTGGCCGATCATTGAAGACTCAGACCACACCAAGTTAACCACTGCCACATGTGAGCGGGATCCACACAGTTCCTGTCAAACACATGAATGGATTTGTTTTTGCACTTCACTTCCTGCTGATGAGAATAGTATTATTGTACGAATAAATATTATTGGAGCCGGGACAAAATCCTCAACTCATCTTAATACAACATACACTCAAGACAAACTGGGCTCTGTGTGGATGTCTGTTTGTGTGTGTGTGTGTGTATGATTGTCTCCTCACTGTGTGTGTGTTCATGTGTTTGTTCACAAATGCTGACTCAGCTGGAAGAGTGCACTTTATAGGTCCTGTCACCGAAGTGTGCAGGATGCATCCACGCATGCACACAGGCGTGCGCTCGCACACTTTTAAATCTGTCCCTCTCGTGGTTGTTGTAGTGCTGTCTCTGTCTTTTCAAAACAAAAGTGTGTTGGACTGAAGTGACGGATGACAGTGTGAGACACTTTTCAACCTGCATCACAAATACTTGAAAACTGACCTGGTTATTATAATGAGACCACAAGAGGGCTGACCTTTCAACCACGACAACATATGGCATACTACACCTGTCTGTCTCTGCCTGGCTCCAGATCACTGCCAACTGTCAGCGTGTTTGTGTGTGTGCTTGTATTTGTTATGGACCTGTTCTGGCATGAACACTGACCTTGTCAGGACCAGTAGTCCTCATGGAGACTAAAACCTGGTCCTAATGAGGCAGAACCTCATTTCAGAGGAAGTTTAGGGCTAAGATTTGAATTGTGGTTAGGTTATGGTTAGGGTTGGCGATGTCAGTGCAGAGGACAGCTGCACAAACTGTATGTGTGTGTGTGTGTGTGTGTGTGTGTGTCATAATGATTAACAAATAAAAACACATTGCTCAATAAAAGTGGTGTACTAGATGATTTTGAGCATAAAAGGTTATCAATCTTAGGTTCTGGAATTTTATGGTTGAGTGGTTTTTTTCTTTATAAACATGAAATGTGCGTCTGCACTTTTGCACTTTTTGGTGCAAGTATAAAAGGGGGCGATCTGCCAAGTGGAGCATATTGCAAATCTCTCTCTCTCTGTCTCTCTGGCTCTCCCTCCCTCCCTCTCTTTATGTGTGTGTGTGTGTGTGTGTTTGAGGAGGCCCAAAGGTATCAAACATTAGCTCAAATGCCAAACTGAACATATTGCAGATTAGGGAGGTGGAGCGAGTGGGCAGAGTGATCATTTGGCAACAATGTATCTCCGTCACCACCAGGGGAACTGATAACAAAGATGTTCGGCTTGAAAGGAGAGGATGAACACACACACACACACACACACACACACACACACACACACCAGCCCTGTCGTACTGAAGGTTGACTGGTCGTCATTAGAGTTGATTTTTCTTTCTGCTGGCGCCTTATATTCTCTGAGAAACAAACTCAAATGTTATGAACACTGTTTAACAAAAAAAATTGACAGGGTGCATTTTATTTAAATCATTAGTGTTAACTGTTACTTTTATATTGTTAGGCTACTCCTAGTTTTGCCGTTTTCCTCCGTAGCTGCATAAGATACCAAGAAGGAAAAATTATTAATAAATCATCAAGAGAAAATCATTGGCATTTCACATCTGGAGGCCTTGAAAAAAGAACCTAATGTTTAGATATTAAAATGAACAGTAAGATACCTGATAACCTGTATTCCCATTAGTTAATAATAAAAGACAGCAAATATTACATTTACAATATGAAGGTGAAAAACAGGAGCAAGGGATGTCTTCATTCTTACCCAGTGGCAGATAACATTATCCTTATCTGAATGAAGGAGATCATTTAAATGATTGCAAAGCTGAAATCAGTGTGCAAACTGTTTTGATTGAAAACAGGGATGTTAACAGAGGGAATAGAGAAATTAGACTTTCCGATGTACAAAGAAAAAAGATATTTATCTTGCAGATTAGGTGGTAACAACAGGAAAAAAAACTATTCTGTCTATCTGCGTAAGAAAAGAAAGGAGTGATGCAACAAGAATGTAAGACAATAATTAAATCCAAATACTCCTCTTACTCCGATGAAAGTTATTGTAGTCACACCATAACTAACATGGTTCTTGTGTCAGTGTTGCTTTCATATCGCGCAAAGCTTTTTGATTGAATGAGAACACAATAATTCTCCTCAAAACGGAGTGACATTTTACCAGACGGGAGTAACAATCTCTAATTATTGAAGTGACAGAAAATACAAGAGCTTGTCACAGTGACATGAGTCACCATCAGACAATGTCTTAATGCTGTCAGCTGTGAATGTCTCAGCACAGTGAACTCCAGATACAGTGTCTTACCACTTCAAGATAACAGCCAGGTTTGCAGTGAAAAGGTCAGACTTTGTGAATATCTGTATATATTTTCAATAATTTTGGATCAATCTGGTGCACCAACTATAGACCCGGATGGCCACATACACATACAGTATATGCAGTAGTAGAAAATGATTCACATTATTTAGCATGAAAATCATCAAGTCATGCTAAATGACTATCTCCCTGGTTGCTCTGTTTTAATGTCAAATGATACCATTAAGGGTCATGTGGTTGGTGTAGTGGTTAACACTCTTGCCTATGCAGCAAAAAGACCCTGGGTTGTGACCCGGTCACAACAAAAGCCTTTCTGCATGGAGTTTGCATGTTCTCCAGGTTCTCCAGTTTCCTCCCATAGTTCAAATACATGCACATTTGGGGATTAGGCAAAGTGGACACTCTGAATTGGTGTGAGTGTGAGAGTGGATGGTTGTTTGTGATGGACTGGCGACCTGTCCAGGGTGAACCCCGCACTTTGTGACGACTGGGATTGGCACCAGCACCTCTGCAACCCTCGTGGATGATAAAGCGGTAGAAGATGGATGATAGATGATACCATTAAACCTATTGTATGCTGTGTTTCCATCATGGTACTGTTGAGTTTGGTAAAATACAAAAAAAAAAAGTAGTGTACTGTACCAAATCACTTGCATGTCATCACACAAACTAAGGCCGGGTCCACACTGAATGTGCATGTGGCACATCTGCGTTGTGGAACCTTTGGTTTTCATTTAGGCAAACATGGTAACTATAAGCAGCCCGTCTGAGGCCTGTTGCACTTTTTGGGATTAGAGGCCTTGTAGTGAGTGTATAATTTGTGTAGATTAATACACTAAAATCAGAGTTGTGTTCAAGGCACACATGGTTTGATACTCATGGCTGTGTGGTAAATATGGTTGCATAGTGACCATGGACTAAATCGCCGGGTGTTGTCGGTTAACGCCATATTTATTGTGGGCACTCAGCTGTTTTCATGGATAAAAATAAATGACTGACGCTTCTGCGTAGTCAATGATGGAAGTTGTCCGCTGTCGTTTTCTACGATTTTCACAGCCTCGCCTATTGTTTCTGCGAGCTGCAAGCGTTTTTAAAGCGAGAGTAAATCACACTTTCAAAGTCAATATTTTTCACACGTCACAATAAACGTGTAATGTTCTTGTTTCAGTTAGTGAAATGTTTTGCAGGAATAACACATGTGTGGCAACACACGGAAGAGTCCTGGCATTTCATTAAGTACAGATAAGAATTTGAAGTATGTACGCGGTAATATTTATGATTTTCATAAAACCATATGCAAACTCTCTGAAAAAAGCACCAGCTCCACAGCAGACACACTTCCTGTGTGAACAACAGAGCTGTGACAGACGCAGCAGATCAGTGACTCAGTGATCACACACGGCACACACATCCAGCATGGACCCAGCCTAAGCTGCTTAGTTTTCACTTCAGGTGTATCAAGCTCTGTAGCAAAGACAATTTTGTCCCTGTCTGAATATTTAGACAGAGTCATGGCTCAGGCTGACCCAGTGTTGGAGAGGGTGATGAATATCCAAATGGTCACTGGTGATTGGCTTATTAGGTTCAGCCTGGAGCTATACAGTGATTCAAGGGCAGTGCTTGGTCTTCAACTGCTCTTATAACTTCTTCTGATGGAAATACAACGGTAGAAAGTCAATCTTTCACATTTATTATCTCGACTTTGCAGTTTCAAACAGCTCCTAATAATACTAACTATAGCCATCATAGTATAGTGTGGTTTGGTACAGTTTGGAATGGTAAAGGCCTGGATCAGGCTTGCATTGCGACTGAGAACAGTACCTTTATTTGGTACACTGAGTGTGTGCTGTGCCCGATGGCAGTGTCAGTGAGATACGTAGCGTGAGATTGTACTGGTGTACCAACAACGACATCGCACACAACACAACAGACAACAACACAAATTGTCAACAATGGAGGACATCCAGCAGCTCTTTTGTCTGCTCAGTTTGTGGCTGTTTGTCTCAACAAGACATCAAGCTTTGTATGAGAAACACCGGTCACAAGGGAGTGACACATTTGTGTCGCCCAATCAGCTGAATGTCGTGGATCTCGCTCCACCTGACCGTGCTGCTGTGTGCTCACACTATCGTCAATAAAGTTGTAACCATATGTGGAGTAAAAAGTATGTAATCATGCTTTTGCCTTTGTACCTGACACGTTGGCTATGTTTCGTGTGAAAGTGACCTAAGTGCACTTGCAACGTTCCCCAGTCCAGTCGGTAGTGAAGGTGTACGTTAAACATTTAGAGTATTCCCAATGTCCACAGTCTTTGTTTAGTATGTTAGCATTCATTAGCTCCTTAAAACAAAACATGAGGACATTAGTTTGCTGGCATTTAGTGGCAAAACAAAGTATTGGATGAGCTGTTTTTTGGACAGAATTTTGGCAAAGATTGTGCCAACATGTCAATATTACTGCTGACCATGCTATGAAACCACTCTCAATCACAGCACAGGAAATGACTTCACCACAGTTATTTTCAAATCTATTATTTTTTGAACAATTACATGATTTCTTGATAATCATCACTGTGAACACGACTGACCGACAGACTACCTGGTTGATATTTCCACCCATAGATCAAGAAAATATATAGACAAATAAAAGACAAAAAAACAAACAAATCTAAAACACAATAATTTAGTATCAATACCATTCCAAAAGCACCACATGATTAACAGAAAATTGGTCCCAAAACCTGGTTGCCAATTACTGAAGAGCATTGTTGCAATGCTTGATGCTGCTTTGGACAGATTTGCTATTTGTAACATCCAAATAATGTAATGTACGTCCCAGTACTGCCAGATATTGGAGACGTTTTACAAGATGGCAGATGTGATTATTGCATGCTCAGTCAAGGTGTTGGACTTATTTCAGTTAGAGGGAAAAATTGAAAACGCAAGTTCAGCTGGGCACAATCTTGTTACTGTTGAACCATTCGTCAGAACAAATGGAAATGTAGTTTGACTCCCTGGATTGGACAAGCAACATGCTACACCAAAAGAGAGACCAATACAGTAAAACCCTCCTAGAGCGAGCCCAGAGAAGACAATGAACAACATCTTAAACTTTTGAGCCTATTAGACTGTTTTTGTTCCGGTACATATAGCAACTTGTGTCATAGAGCTCTGGGGGCTCACACACAGAAATCATCATTTTCTTCTCCATTTTGAGCAGAGTCTGGCCACCAGAGAATCTAATCTTGTCAACTCAAATTGTATCAGCCACAGTTAAAACTATTTACTCGAGCATTTGTCGTGTTGTGTTGTGCTGTTCGCACAATTCACGCTGCATGGCACAAAATTCCCTTTTTCTCTTGGCAGCCAGAGGAGCCACAGAAGCCTCAGCAACAGGCTGCTCCTCCCAAAATACAGGACCAACAGGCTGGGGGACTCGTTTGTCCCCCGGGCCATCAAACTGTACAACTCCTCACTGGGGGGGAGGAGGGCAAACAAAAAATAAAAAACCGGTACGAACTAAACAAACAACAACCACAACAATAACATAATGTGCAATAAAACCATAGACATGTGCAATAAAACCCTGGGCATTACGGGGTAACTCTAGGTGTGTGTGTACCTATGTGTGTGTATATATATATATATATATGTATATATGTATATATGTGTGTATATGTATGTATGTATGTATGTGTATATATGTATGTGTATGTATGCATATATATGTATATGTGTATGTATATGTATGTATGTGTGCGTATGTATGCATGTATCTGTGTATGTATGTATGTATGTATATATATATACATGTGTTGTGTGTATGTAGGTAAACATACATATATATAGCATGGGTCACTTTCATTTTTATTTTTATATTTTTATTTTTATTCTTATCTCATTTTATTCTATTCTCTTTTTTTAACAGTGCTGTGTATGGATGCTGGAGCTGTTAATTTCCCCGAGGGAACCTCCCAAAGGGATTAATAAAGTCGTCTGTCTGTCTGTCTGTCTGTCTGTCTGTGCATTGACTTTGTATGACGGGCCACGTCCGGTGTGGACACAGCATTAACCTAACCCTAAAACCCTCAAAAAGCCCCTGTGAAGACCAGCCAAAATGTCCTCACAAGGCCAAATGTCTCACAATGATAGGTTTGAATGCAAATTGGTCTTGACAGACTAGGATAGATATGCACACACACACACACAAACCACACACATTCCTAATAGAGTATTATCTGGCTCTAAGCTCTAAGATTTTCTTGCTGAACATTTAGCGTGCCTATTAATACACTTTAATAGGGGTCAATGTTTCTGTTTCAAGGGAAAATACACACATAGATGGCAAACGGCGACCGTTTCTGTGCTCTCTCTCTCTCACACACACACACACATTGACGTATGTGGTTAATTTTCTCTTTTGTGGAGACTGAATCAGGTTAAAGAAAGTAATTAACTCATAATTGCCTCGACCACACTGTCAATTAACATGATGTATGTGTGTTTCTTGTGTGCACATTAGTTATTGTGCTTCTCTGAAGACTTACCGGTTGAAATGGAAAGCACATATACTGCTTAATTGACTGAGGCTGTGTGACCATGTCTATGTGTGTTTGTGTGCTTGTGTGTGGCTAAATTAATAGATTTTTTTTCTCCATCTGTGCCTTGTGAGATATATGTCACAAAATGAAGTGTTGATTGCCTCAAAGGCTTTTTCCATTAATACTTAACACTTTTCGGTGTGGACACCCTGATGGATCGGATTTTAAACAGGGCAGTAAGACTAAGTGTAGCTCCAATAAAGAAAGAAAGAAAGAAAGAAAGAAAGAAAGAAAGAAAGAAAGAAAGAAAGAAAGAAAGAAAAAAGAAAGAAATAAAGAAAGAAAGAAAAGAAAGTGAAGTGGTTATTGGATGAGATAATATGTCAGTCAGTAACTCAGCATAGCTGTCACTTTATGACAGTGTGGATGGAAGCACATTACAGCAGCAGAGGCAGACTTTGTTGATCTCACTGAATCAGATCTCAGATGCCGTCTGGCTGTTTGCTTCCTGCTGTCAGTCACTTTCCCCAAACACAACAGCTTATTTTTCTGTGCACTGCAGTGATGGCAGGCGCCAAGACAGGAAAGAGAGGTGGGCTATACGACACACTGTCCAGCGTTCAATCAATCACACAGCAGTGTTTTGAGTTACTGGCTGGAACTCAAGGCTGTGTGAAGGCTGCATCTTCAAACACTCCTGGAGTGAATTTCAAAAAGGTATTGATAGAGTTGAGCATAATTCCACAAGAACATTAGCCACTGCCTGGCATTAATAACCAGAACCGTTTGAACTCCAACAAGCTCACAGCTATATTAACCTACTCTAAGATGAAAGGTATGAAAAAGCTTTACTGAATCTCACTTTACCTGAAGCTTTCAGACCGACACAAGTATAACATTCACATATCTTTCTGTTAAGTGACAAATTATTGTCTATATTTTTTGTGATTTTTCCTGTGACAGTTCTTGTATGCTATGATTGATTTGTAAATCAAGGGGTCTGAGAGCAGAGAAATGATCTATTAGGTCAGATGAAAAAAAACATAGAATATCAATGAAAAAGTCAAAAGCTGAGAGCTTTGAACACAATGACATGTCGGCCTGAATCTGAATGTTTTCATTAGCCATCCTGCTCAGACATCTTGTTACCTTATAATGCAACAATCAACAAGAAGCCTTTTCTTCATTCACTGGCCTCATACATAGTTAAAACTACACTGTAAGACTTATTAAAGTGTATATTTATATATGTATAAGCAGCTGGTGCCATGTTGCCATGTTGACATGTTACAGTAGCAGCATAGCAGTTGCAGCTATGGGTCAGAAATGCAGACTGTTACCAAATGAAATAAGACCCACAAATTAAAATGTTTAAAAACTGTCTCAACCAGAGGAAAGGTCTGAAAAATGGGAATCTTCAGCTAGCTAATATTCTCTCTTTTACTTACTTTTTCATAATTATTCCATTGTCTTTGACCTGCCGATAACCCAATGCTTCAAAACTAGAATAAATGAATTCTAGCAAAGGCCATGCAAAGACCAGCATTAATGATGTTAGTTAGACATTTAAAATATACCTATAGCTTGACTCTGGCTTGGCTCTTTGCTTCCCACTGAAAAGGTGTAAGCCATTTAATAAACATTACTTTTAAAAGAGTAAATAGTGCTTTTGACTTGGACTTTTTCCCGTGTTGGATTAAGTCATTATTTTTAGCAGCAGGACAGTGAATAGGGGATTGGATCAAAATAAAATACATTCCCCATGTTAATTGTGATAAAGGCACACATCCCCCTGTGCATCCATGCGGCACATTGATTTGTTTTTCATAGTTTTTGAAGCTCAGTGGAGCCCTGTGGCTTTAGACACACCCACACACAGGTTTGTGCAGCTATCTCCACACTGACTTCCGTTCATTTGGACAGCCTCAACCTTAACCATAACCACTTAATACCTAACCACAGCCGTACCACAATTCAAACCTTGGCCCTAAACTTAACCAGTTCCTCAGAAATGAGGTTCTGCCTCATTAGGACCAGGATTTGGTCTCCATGAGGATGACTGGTCCTGACAAGGTCAGTGTTTATGCCAGAAAAGGTCCAAAAGAGTTATACAAAAACAAATAAACACAACGACAGTAGGGGCAATTTGATTGGTCCTCTGGGTTCTGTTACGTATAGTTATATATTTGCTGTCTCATCAGTGGACCTCACTTATTTCAAACACTGTTTGATACATCACAGTTTCAGAGGCCTAACTTTCAAGTCAAAAAAACTGGTCAGTGCAGCGTTTTAGTTAAGTTATAAACAAACATTTGGTTTATGTGGGTTTTCGAAATGGGAGTGAACAAAATGCTAACAAAGGTGAATGACTTATTTCCCAGGCGTTCTGCTTATTTCCCTCCACTCAGTTGTGGTCAATGCACCACACAGAGCAGAAGAAAGTACCACAGAGGGACAATGTCATGGTGGTCTTTCAATTTAGTCCATCTTAAAAACTCAGCTGCGATTGAATGGTTTCTCTACTTGAATGGTTCTCACTGGGTGCTGACTCTACAAGTAGACTGCAAGAATCAAGTAGTACATGGTGAAATCATCGCATTCACTCAGGTGTCATGTTTACAGGTGAAATGATCCTGAGCCATCAATAGCACAGTCAGTTGACCTGAGAATTAAAGTCAAGTTCACAAAGTAGTTTCATTTTCATTACTGTACACAAATGATTCCTCTCTATTGCTGGTAATGTGACAGGGGCGACTGTCGCTCAGTGGTGGAGCAAGTCGTCTTTCAACTTCAACATGCCGTTGTGTCCTTGGGCAACACACTTAACCCCACGTTGCTCCTGCAGGCTGAGCTGGCAGCGTGTGAATGGCTGTAAAAAATGTGTGATAGAAAAATGTGCTGCACATAGATGCACTGTATGAATGTATGAATCAAGGCTAGAAAGTGTCATATAAATATAAGCCATTTACCATGTTCATGTCCTCAATGTGGAACAGTTAGAAAGACGGAGAGATGGGAATAAAATGACCCAAAGGCATAAACACACACCAGGAACGATAGATAGATGTTTACTTCCACCTGACTTACTAAGAATTTGGAACTGGAAAGATGAACTGAGATAATTAAATAAAGAACATTTCTTATACCACTTCCAAGATTGGTTAAGTTGTTTCCCACGATTTAATCATGAAAACGGAATAATGACATTAACAGGTAAGTATTTCGATCCTTTGTTGTGACTCCACAGTTATCTGGACCATCTTTGAGATGTGTCTACATGTTTAAAGAGTTTACCTGCAGTTAAGTTTGCACAGGCACATTGGCCTCTATAAACAATTAAATGGAAGGAGACTGAACAATCAGAGTAGAAGCGCTTCTGTAACAGAAGTGACTGACCTGATGACTGCTGAGCTCAAGAGCACCTGTGTGTCGAGGAAAGAAACTTCCAGAGAGAGAATCATTACTGCAAGATTCTCTGGCCTGATGAAACAAACACTTCATTGTTTGGCTGCAATTCTAAGTGTCATGTCTGGAGCAAACCAGGCACCAACACATCACCTACTTAGTATCAACTCAACAGCAAAACACAGTGATGGCAGCGCCATGCAGTTCAGAGCTGCCTAGTGAAATCTTACTGGACCGATTGCTCAACTTCTCACAGGACAACAAACCTAAGTACACAGTCAAGACAACACAGACTACACTAAGCAATAGCTCTATGACTTTAATTGAAGTTTGTGATAAACCTTCTCAAATTAGCAACTGTGCACCTACTGTCTCAATTTAACCTTTAATAAACTGAGAGAATCTGCAGAGAAGAACAGAAAAAAGGTGTGCAAACATTGTCCCATCAAACCCAATTCAATGTCTAGTTTGTGCTCATTGTGTGATTTGTTGGGTTTCTCTGCTCTCCATGATGTTGTCTATATCTACAGTGCCTTGAGATAATGTATGTTATGATTTGGCTCTATAGAAATATAATTGAATTGAATTGAATTGAAACAAAGAAGAGGCAGCAATTACTGGTAAAGGTGCCTCGACTAAATATGGTCTAAATGTCATAAATTGGAAAAATGTTTGGACTTAGTCATTACAGGGTTATCAAGCAGAACAACAATTTCAGCAAAAAGCTGCAGTGTAATTAGAAGTGAAAAATGAGAATGAATGAAATGCATAAACCAGATGGTAATGCATTTCTTAATCTGAGCATCACACTGCTAAAGAGCAGCAACTAACTACAGTAAAACACACGCACTGCTGAGGGCAGCAGGGGGCTATACTGAAAAACAACTTGAGTCGTTTTTTTCTTCTCTTATTTAGTAGTAGCCACCCAAGGCGACGTACACACATAGGCAAATACACACAGTCTTATTTAACTCTGCCACCCAGGGCGAGACTTCTACATAACATCTGTCCAACATTTATCTGCCGTGACACAGATGCTCAGCAAGACACAGATGAGATGGAGGAGGAGTCAGAGGGGAGGCTAAGGGAGGAAATTAGGATGGGAAGCGAAAGAGAATAGGGCTAAGGACGGAGAAAAAGGTGAAGACAAGGAGACACATGGGGAGGACACAGTGGAAAGAAGAAAATGTGAAAGAGAGCGATGCAGTACAGGGAAGGGAAGATGACAAGAAATACAAGGGATGTGAAAGTGATGACAAAATGGAGGATGGAAGTGCAGGAAAGGAAGAACAACAGCCGTCATACTAAGCAAAAGGCAGAAGGTAACATTTTAACAGAGACAGGAAAACAAAGTGGTGAGGACACATTCTCTCACAGCCAGTTTGGATAAATATGTTTCTTTATTCAAATAATGCATATCCTCTTCTGTAAGTCCTAAACAAATTGACAAATTATCCAGCATGCATTCCAAGAAACTTACTTTTTACTTTTAGTTTAGTCTGATGTGTCTTTTTACTCCAATAGTTTTGATAGGAGAAACTTTACCTTGGAGAGTTTGGATGGAAAATGTAAAAAAAAAAACAGCTAACATGAAAAATGTAATGAGAGTCTAGATTCTATGTCTGTGGTGCAGAAACAGACTCAACAGCAAAGTCTCCCACTATCTTGCTGCACACTGCACAGCTTGTTTGACAGAGCAATTGGAGGACTGTTTGTAAACTGTCTCAGAGGGAGGACACCTGCACTGACTGGCTGAAATATATCACAGCAAGTTTTCACAATTATACGATTAATATGTCTGTTTGAGGTTTTTTTTTTTGTCACATCCATCCATTCACTGAGGGTCATAAGCTGGAGCCAGTCCCATTGAGCAGGAGACAGGAGTACAGGAGTACATCCCGGACAGGTCATCAACCCATCACAGGACAACATACAGTGACAAACAACCATTCACACCACAGTCACTTATGAATGTCCAATTAACCTGACTCCACACAGTGAGAGAAAGCTGGAGCAGTGGGATAAAACCCACGCAGGCACAAACTGGGATCCAACAGAGAACCGTCTCGCTGTGAAGCACCAGAGCTAATCACGGCAGCTGTGCTGCCAAGGTCACAACCATATAGGCCATTTTCTTAACATTCACTCAATGCCATGGGCTCCTGTGCTTCACTATTTGAGTCTTCTGATGGAGTACTGCCTGTACACCTGTCATGTTTAAGGTTACAAATTACAAAAACTCCAACAGTAAGGGGTTAAAGCCTTGTCTGGCTCATTATTCACATGTTACAAGATACAATTTGTAACATTTTTGCAATAAAATAAATAAAAACGATGAGACTAGTCTGGAACATTAACCACAATGTCCCAGACATTTTTTAAATCCATAGAAATACATATTTATATTCAAGGTACTGGACCATTTCACTTTTGTCACCTTTTGATGACTAATCTTCTTTACCTGTTTCTACCTATAATATCAGAGTCAGGAAGGAAATATGTGGTACTACTAGTTAGCCAGCATGCTTTTTCACGATGCAGTGTGTATTTATCACTAATGGAGCCCAACCACTAATTGTGGTTTGCTGTGCGTTGTGCCACTGAAACTCTGCCTGTGGAGTCCAAACTCACAGAGGAACCAAACGAGACAAAAAGACAACAATTCCAATGATCCCATGCTGCTTCCTAACATCATCCCCCATGCCATCAAACTGTGACAACCTCACACTCGGGGGCAAAGGAGAGGGACAGAGGACAGAAGGACAGAGGACAGATATGTATATGTCTTGGTAAAGCAGCAAAGATTGAACCACTGTTATTAAGAGATAACTATTGTTACAATCAGCCATAAACTAAAATAAACTGAAATAAAAAGACTCTCTCTATATCTCTATATGTATGTGTGTATATATGTATATATAAAACTCTGGAAGAGGGACTGATGCTGATTTAAGGGACACATTTGTAGCTTATTACCAAAAGGCATAAAAAGTGCTTTCCATGGTTGACAAACAGTCAACATGTTTAAATGGGTGTCAAAGAAGTTAGAGATATGGCTCCACTAGACTACAAAGCTAAGAAAGTCAGATGGCGCTTGCTCACATTCACGGAAAAAGTCATTAATGTGACTGCAAATGCATAATAAAAACTGATATGTCCTCCCCTGTCTGGCTGTAACCTTTGAAGACTGTTTTCTCATTCAGAATAAATAGTAAAAACCAAGCCACAGGCTGTGCTAGCTCTTTACACTGACACTCATTAATGCAACATATTACAACTCAGATTTAGCACACTGTTAAACACATGTCACTTTGTATATTCACAATCTGAAAGGCCAGTTTCTGAAATGTCAAATGTGCGTAAGTCACTGCCTGTTTGTTTTGTCTGTGTTTGATTGCAACGCTCTCCTCTTTTGTCTTTTATTTAATATTTTATGAGTGAATGTTGTAAATGTGTTCGATGGGTAAAAGTCAACCGTTAATCTCTGTGTTTTGACACTTATAAATAAGTGACCAGCTGCTGCTCCACAGCCTGCACTGTCTGAACACATATGTATATATATATATATACGTACTGAACATTGAGTGAGTTTTACCAATGCTTGTCTGTTTGAAGGCAGTAATATGTTCTGTGATGTAAGTGAATGATATATAACAAGCACTGCATTTTATCATCAGTGTGTGAGGGAGTGCAAATATCAAGAAGAATAACTGATGTAGCAGATACAGCAAATTCTTGACCACTGGACACATTCTGAAGTTTTATTTTTTCTACATACTGTACTTCTTCCATTGGTGTTGCAGCACCTATCTTTGGTATATATGCTCACATTAAAAGCCTTTTGTCTCTGGCTCAAAGTGGTGGACCTAATAGCCATCCTGGGTTCAAGAAAACATTCAAGAAAACCAGCTGGATCTGCTTTAAAATGGGCCAAGTTCTGCTGTGTCATGACCAGCCTGCTGTGCTTTTGATCAGGGGTCAAAAGCTATGGAATCCACTGAGCAGAGGCCTTCAACATGCCAAGTTCATTGTGAAGATTGTTCTCTACTCATTCATGGGAGATGCTTACAGCATTGTCTATCTCAGCCATTCTCGGGGGCCCACTTTGAAATCTACAAATCCTCTGAGGTCCCCCCAAAATTTAAATCACAACTCTGATCAACACACTAGATTAGGATTCACCCATGTAACCCATGTTTTCATGTGAACATGGGAATACAAATGATCAGGCTACTTCACTTTTTGTTGTATATCTGCATGTTTGGGTTAATACAATGTGACTCCATGTACTATTTGAAAGGGTTAGCTTCACAACAAAGCTCACTCTCAAAGTGTGTAGTTATCCATCAACATTAAAAAAAGAAAAAGAAAATAGCATTAAGTGGAAATACTGAAATGTTGACCAGTTGACACTGGATACTTGCACATTAAATGCCACAATATTAAACACAACATCAACAGGAAGAAGCCTTTAACAGGCAAAACATATCACATTGAATCATGTCATTCATTTGCATGTCCTTCGATTGATAATGAGAGAGAGGCTACCTTTGGGCGTTAATTATTGGCATTTCATTACAATATGCACTGTATTACGAAAGTGAGGCAAATACGGTGGTATACTAGATTAGATAAAAGAAAAATAGCACATAATGTAAACACCAGGATTTATTATTATTGTTGTTGTTGTTGTTGTTATTATTATTATGTATTCATTTATATTTAATTACTTTTCACAGCGGGCCACACGGTTAGTGTAGTGGTTAGCACTCTTGCCTTTGCAGCAAGAAGACCTGGGTTTGAGCCCTGCATGGAGCTTGCATGTTCTCTGTGTGTGCGTGGGTTTTGACCTGGTTCGGTTAACCATTCACACTTTCTAGATTGAAAGTGTGAATGGTTGTTTCTCTCTATGTGCCCCTGCGATGGACTGGCGAACCGTCCAGGTGTACCCCGCCTATTGCCCTATGTCAGCTGAGATTGGCACAGCATCCCCGCGACCCTCCCCTGGAGGATACAGTGGTAGAAAATCGATGCATGATGGACCATCTGCAGGACTGTCACGGCCCAACAGGGGGTCACAGCCCACACTTTGGGAATTGCTAGCCTATCTGATTAACAATGAAGCGTCTGTCATCCATCACCATGTGGTGAACGGTAACCCTCTTGAATTCACCTGCCCACTATTGCCCAGTTAATAAAGCGGGAGCATCATCCCATAATGAGGCAACCATTATGTCAGCATGAATGTCTTTTGGGACCGACTCCTTTTTCAGCAGACGTTTGGTAACACCATGGTGCTACCATGATTTTGTTCACAAAATGTCTCCAGTACTAGTTTTCAAAGTCCTCACTTAGCTACCAAATGTGAGTTTATCTGGAACGAAACAATCGAGTTAGAATCATGGGCGGTTGAATGTAATGCATGCCAAGTTTCACTGCTCTGGCATTAACCGGCCTACAAAACAGCAGAGCCTCATGCCAACACAGCCGCTGCGGGAGGAGATGAAGGCGCTCAACAGAAAGCGGTAGCCGAGGAGGGCTAACAGCTAGGCTAAATGCTGTATGCAGGGGATAATCCTTCCATCCTGCTTGTCAATCATCAATCTACTCCCTTCTTAGTCAGCATATGAACTTTTCAGCCCACCCTTTTACTTCATCAATTGTAGTAGTAGTAAATAAAGTAATGAATGTGTCTCACCTTTGACTGGCAGCAGCAATAATCTTCCCAAAAGTCATGCGTGGGGTTTTTCTTATGCTGCCTTAAATGTTTTACACCAAATTAAGTAAGTACGTGTAACTGATATGGAGAAATGGATTCAATTACAAAAACTACTTTCACAATAATTATTTAGATTTAGAGAAGAGACCTGATGGTCAGAGCCTTTATTATCATCTTTACAGTATTTAACACTTGTTTGGTGAATATGTCCAGTAACATCAGACTAGCATGTACTGGAAGGACAGAACAGGATATGAACTATGAACTGAAATGTCTCACAGTCCATAATTCATCCACCTTGATCTCCTTTTGTCAACATCAGCTGACTTTCTCCTTTGTTTCTTAGAAATGCAGTTACATATCATGTACCTGTTTGGACATGTGATTTGGTCTCACTGCTTCTGCTGACCTGCATCCTCTCTGGAGGCATATGGGGACATTGCTAAACTTCTAGATTTGGACTGTTAACATTTTCACCCCAGCTAAAATAATAAGATCACACTTGGGGGAATAAATTCAGTCCCACATTGGCTTTTTGGCTTTCTTTCCCTTGTGGTTTCCCCTTTTTATGTCAAAACTGTCCACTTGAGTTTAATAATACATGAGACTGGTAAAGTGGTGTGTGCATCTGCTTTGCAGAAATGCTCCAGACTTCAGTGCTTGTCTGTTTCTATGTCCAATTACATTAGTAAAGCATGGATGTATTCACATTAAGAGTTACTTGGGGTTAATGTTTCATAATTATACATTTAACTTTGGTGCTAGGTGCTTTTAACTGACACCAAAAGTGAGCATTTTATGAGAATTTAAAAGTGTTAATAGCAGCAGCCAAATCCATAGGTTTTAAATTCCAGGTGTAGTTGCAGAAGGAAATTAAACATCTAACTTATCCTGTGCAACTGGTTGTTAAAAACAATGATCCATATGGAACCTCTGCAATAAAATCAATGATATAGGAAGAAATTACTTTTCTACTAACTAATACAGAGAAATAAATGAGCAGAGCTTGTTGTTGTACTTGCATCCAGGACTACGACAAATTTGAACTGCATTCCGACAATATTATGCCATATTAACTTTCCCCATTATATTGAAATATTAATGCTACATTAATACTTACAGTGCATCAATGTTATCACACTACTCACTCCTACAGTATTAGGAGCCCCAGAGAGATGCCCAGAATCACACACTTTGCATATTCTGATTTTACATTGAACTCCAGTTAACTTTTTGAATCAGTGACAGTTGTGACATTTGTGTTTAATGTTGACCTTTTCTTATTTGTGTTTGAGCTCTAACTAAGCACTTGTCTTGGGAGTCTTGGGACCGTAGCTTGGATCTGACACAGACTCTTCTTTAGTGACTTGGACTCAAACACTGGGGACTAAAAGAAAAAAAGAAAAAACAAATGATTGAATCATTGAACAGTAAAACCCTGTGCACTGACTAAAAATCTGCTGCACTGTGACTTTGGGCTGGACTACAAGTGAATGTTTCAGTGGCTGCCTCCGCCATTTGTTGTGTTGCTTGTCAAAGTCTGAACATACCGAGCTTGATTATGTGGCCGGTTTATTGAGCAGATTTTCTCACTGTCTGTGTCTGGGACAACAAATGAAAACAACACCTGGAGGAATGCAGGTAGAAGAACATCGACATAAAAACAAACAAACATAAGCAATCAATCAACTTGCACAAAATAAATGTCTTTTGTTTTTATGGAAATTTACAAGTTAAATGTTTATTTGTTTTATTTTACTTATAGAAAACTCAATGGCAGTGACAACCAAAAGGAAACATTTTATTTTTAGTTTGCATAATGCAGTGATTGAGTTTGGTATCAGATTCTAATATCTTTTGATGACTTGTCTGGAGGCAAACACTAAACCAACCAGCATCAATAATATTATGTGCCTCATTCTTTGAATGAGGAACGTAATATCTGCAGCCAGAAGAGTTTTTAAATCCGCAGTGGAAACAGAAAAAAGGAACAGCCACATTGTGACTGGTATAAAATCATCCTGCCAAAGCTTTTTTTACTAGCTGCTGTATGTTATTACTCACTGGTCAGACCTCAGACACATTGTCAAATTCATTTTGATGGAATTTCAAGCAAAATGGCATGACAGGCTAAAGTGATACAGTCCAACATTCAGTGTGTCACGTCAGGACTCATTTATTTTGTGATTTACACTTCAGTAGCTTTTCTTAGTGTTACAAACACAGACTTGTTAATGATCACAAACACGAGTCTTATTTATTGACAGTCAGAACATGTTTGCAAAACCATTAAGGTGGCAACTAACAGTTATTTTCATAATCGATTAATCTGCAGATTATTTTCATTAGTTTGGTCCCTAAAATTCCAAAAAAGTTGATCAGTGTTTTACAAACCTGGAAATAATGATGTTCTCAAATGTCTTTTTTTGTCCACAAACCAAAATGATTCAGATTTGATAATTTATTTGTTATATTGAGCAAATAAAGCAGAAAGTATTAACATTTATGAAGCTGAATAATCATAAAGCTTTTATTTCTTTAAAAACAACACACTCAAACCAGATTAACGGATTATCAAAAATAGTTTATTAATTTAGTAATTGAATAATAATCGATTAGTCGTGATTGTTTCAGCCCTACAGCATAATACATACATACACTGTTATCAGGCTTGAATTGAGTATATTCAAATTAACTTTTTTGTTTTTCAGGATTAATAATGGGAATGTGTTATGGCTTAACAGGTGCAACTAAACCAACATTACTGATGTTCCACTGATTATAATCCATGAAATATGAATCTAAATCGGAACTGCACACTTCAACCAGTGCATAGAATAGAATAGAATAGAATAGAATAGATCAATAGCAGTGGGTGTGTCATTTTCCAGATTTTGAAGAAACAGAGAGAGAGAGAGTTGTAGGGGCTTTAGGTCTGTTATTTACAGTAATTGGGTCACGGTGCACTGTCTTGCAGAGTTCTGCAATCTGAAGAAATTAAATCACCTGTGTTTTATTTTCATCCCTTTCATCCGGTTTGTAAATCAGTCATTAGATACATTTCCTACTAAATATGTATGTAATGTATGTAATCTTAGTTTTCTCTCATCCAGTCAGAAGCTCCATATAAGTCTCAAAAATACCCTAAAATCCAAATCTGACCTCTCTCCCTCTCTCCTGCCTGTCCACCCTTCATTAACACTTATATGTCTACACCAGGAAGACAGGTGGATGGAGTGATAGAGGAAAAGATGAATGGATGTAGCAAGTGGAGGCAAGTGAAGAGGAGGACAAGAGAGAAAAGAGAGGCAGATACCATGTCTCTGTCTTGGTTTGATGATTTATATTGGTGAGAAACCTCATCCTGGTAAAAATAAATAGCACCCACCTTGTTTTAACAATATATTCTGAGTCATGCAACAGCCCGTTTTAATAACAAGCAGCAGGGAAGTGGAAAGGTAGACAGGAAATACAGAGAGAGAGAGAGAGAGAGAGAGTTTGACTGAGGCAACATGGTCTGAGTCATGCACTGATCAACCAAATAATACTGATGTGCTGAAGTACTATGGTTATAAAGGATCAAAGCAAGAACAAGCTGAAAGATTCTTCACATTTCACAACCTTATAAAAAGCTTGAGAATATATTTGACTCTTTCAAATAAATGTATATGCAGGTCTTCATGACTCAAAACTCAAGGTGAAGGAGTTTGGTTCCTTTAGCAGGGGAAGAATAGAATGTTATATTTGTTCACATCCTTCTTATAAACAAGACTATGTTGGCGTATCGGTCATAATACTCCCTTGTGGAACATAAGGGCAGGCATCAAGCTCATTGTGTGCCACCATGGTTACATAGCTACACGATAATGTTATTGCTTGTTGTTCTGAATGAGTCCAAATGTGCAGCATCAGGATGAGTGATTTCACTACTCACAAGTCTGTTTCATTCATCCAGTAATAATATTCACCACAGGCCGGTGTTGTCTCAAATGAGATGGCATCAATGGATATTGAGATTCTTCCAATGTCTCAATGTTGTACCAGAAATGAAATAATGGACAGCTGCTGTTTAATGGGGGACTCACACTTACATGGTGGAGGAGTCATCTGAACACTTCTCATTCACTTTTAATGGAGTGGCGTAAAATGCTGCCAAACTGCATTCTGCATCCATTGCTTTGCTTTACCTACATTGCCTCTGCTGGTGCCAATCCTAGCTGACACAGGGCAAGAGGCAGGGGCAGTTCATCGCAGGGCCAACAGATATGGGGCTTTTCCACTATACAGTTTTTTACTTTTCCATTAGGGATTTTTTAGTACCTAAAATGTGATATCGACAGACAGCTTGGTCAGAGAGTGTCGTCACTAGAAGAGTCATCAGCGCAACGTCTGACACATGAATCAAACCGAACAATGCTGAACTGTAGATCAATTAAAAAAGTCAAAAAAATCCTGAAAACATAGGATAATCTCCAACATTTAGCAAGGACATTTCTAAAATCTCAATATTTAACAGAGGAGTCTACTGTATTCAGTGACAGCGCTGCCAAAGGCTGGTGATCGTGAGCCGAATCCCAACCCGTTCAGCCATATTTCAGTTCAGACAGAGTCTGTGCTCTGGTCATGCAGGAAGTACTGAACTATTCTTTTTAATTAACTGATTCTAATGATTCCGTACATCAAAAACAACTGCTTTGCTAGTTCAATAGTTCATGTGTTTGTGTCGTGTATAAAACAACGTCACAGCAGTTTGGGGCAGTAGTGCTATGACGACCCCGCCCCCGTTGAGGAGGTACTATAGTAATGGAAAACGACGTGCCTGATATATAATGAAAAAGAGCCAATCGAGACAAATAACCATTCACTCAGACCTACAAGCAATTTAGAGTGTCCGATTAACCTCTGTATGTGTTTCAACATGTGGGAGTAAACTGGAGAACCCAGAGAGAACCCACACACGCACATGCACATGCACAAATACTGCCAATCATATTGTATTTAACACAAACACTTCACAGCCCAAATGGAGCTCTTGAAACACGTTTTATCTCCCCATGTTTTTATGGGATCAAGTAAATACTACAATGACAGAAACATCACCTTAACATTAGCAACTATTGCTCCCTCCAATACCAAGCATCAGCTCCCACCATCAAGTATGTGAGTATGTGAGTGTGCAACATAAGAACAAGTGAGCAAGCAAGTGAGACTGGGCAAAGAAGGCGAAGGCTTGAGGGAAAAATATGTCAAATCTTTTCAGGACTTAAAATGGTGTGTTACTCGATACAAGCTGCTGAATTCAACCTTGATCTACATATTAGCCTCAGGCAAGTAGACACTTATGTTTACTCACTTTATTCACGCGAGTATCACACCAAGGCTGGCTGCAGCGAGCAGCAGGGAGACTGAAACGTTGAAGAATGGTGGTATGTGGCTGATGACCCTGCAGTCAGCCAACCAAGTGGCACTGGAGGAGGTGTGTCACGCAGAATAACATCTATACTATGATTTTTTTTTTTTCACACAACACTGCAAAAGAAGTGGAAATAAAGAGTGTTCTATTCCTTTTTTTCCCCATAATCGTGTTCATTCCAGGAAAAAATGACCTTAAATTGTGTCAAATTAGCTGTCACTTTAACGAAAACACTGTCTCAAGTAGCTGTTCTGGCTACACTCGGTAAATGAAGAATTTTCTATCTTCCCTTTGTTTCCATTTATAACACGTACTAACAGCCAGAAATGCGCACTTTTACATAGTGACAGTCACGTTTTGGATATAGTGTCATAATTTTGTTTTATTTACCAAAAAACAAATCATGTGCTTTGGGACTTGAACAACTTGAAAAGTAAAATATTACCTCCTGATGTACCAGTGGATATTTATACCTAACCTAAAGTAATTTCCTCTGAAGTGTTCATGAGAATGGCATGACCATGATGCACCTGTAAACCCAAACATAATGTGATCCAATTGTAAAAATAGTGAAAACCAGTCAAACTTGCAAGAGACTGAGGAAGAAAAATGAGACAAAGGTAGCGAGGGGTACTTGTAATTGCCTGTAATTAATTGCCATCTCATTAATCACATTCTCCTCTAACCTAACGTCTCACTCCATGGTCCCAGACAATAGTCAGAGGGTGGTGTGTATGCATATGTGTCACAGGCAAACAGGGTGTTATGTAGCTGCAGTTAATGAAATGTGTGGTTATCAAGGCAAACAGGCTTCATTAAATCCAGTGTAATGACCTGCGTCACATTTCATCTCATTCTCTCTCTGTCTCTGTCTCTCTCCCTCTCTCGCTCTCTCTCTCAGGGCCACCGCCCCTCCCCCACCCAGCCATTCTCTCTGCCTCTTCACTTTAAGTTACCACAGTGTGTTTGAAGGGGTGTCACCCTGAAATTTCCAGAATTAGTATTTAGTATAAAATACTAAGTACTTAGTATAATCAACATCCGACTAAACATCGTCCATCTTATCTCTTCCACATTGCTGCATTTTGAAAATGTCTCTCCTCTGTGGCCAGAGGTCCTGTTTATGTGCTGCTAGGTTAATGTTTCCATATTGTGTTGAATTAGTTTTTCTGCAAACAAAAGCTAACAGCTGAGGAGAAGTACAATATTTATCATGATTATCAGCACAATCAGTGAAACCTGGATATGACTTACAGTAAGTGGCAGTGCAGGCATCAGATAGGGCTGCTGGTCCTTTTGTCTCTGCCAAAGACAGTAAGAAAAAAAAAAAGGTGCTGTCTCACAGCAGGAGTGGTCACCAGGACACAAAAGAGGAAGACAGGATAAAGCACCATAATGACATTGGTACTGTCCTGTACTGGGGCTAGAAATGTCTAGTCTGTCCTCAGAGTGACACGACAGGGTCATTAAAATAAAATGTGTTTTTTTTCCCCCATCTCTGTGCTCAGAAGAATTCATTACATGACCCTAAAGCTCAAAGAGGCGAACCTGTGACTGGGCTGTTGTCAGTGTGATCCCTGGACCAGAAGAATAAATGTGGGAGAATAAAAGAACATTGTATGCCTCTCTTCAAATGATCACCACTGAGGCGTCATTAAGCAAAGATCCATAGCTCCCAGTCATTTTAGTGGAGTTGCTCAGTCACCAGCAGCTCAGACTGTAGTAACACTGAGCCGCGCTCATTAAGAAGAGTGGGCTGCTTTCAGCAAAGCTCTCCTGGATAAAAAATAATGATGAAGAAATGTTACATTTAGGGAATTTGTACACGCACTGTTGTGAATTGTGTACTACACTATAATACTGTGTGTATAAGTAGCATGTGCATTACCATGGTTTTAGAATATTTTACATTCAGAATGTTTTATGTTTACACTAGATAAAAAACAGATGGAGTCCCAATTCATCCAGACACAACTTAAGTTGACAAAGACTGTGAACTTTTGTTCCTCCAATGGTATAAAGTCTATTAAAGGGTACGAAGGGGGCACAGGCTTGAAGTGTGCAAACATGGACATGGAAACCTTGGACAAACCCATTTGGGACCCATATTGTCAGACCAACTATAAGCCTTATGGGGCCCACATGGACATGCTGGCTGGGAAAAACAGAAATGCAAAAGCCACAACACGAATGTAAAAACCTCTTGCATCAACAAGACATTTACTTGAGGTGACATCACAATGTTTAGTCTCTCTTGTATATATATATGTATATATACAAGAGAGACTAAACATTGTGATGTCACCTCAAGTAAATGTCTTGTTGATGCAAGAGGTTTTTTTTTATATATATATGTATATATATATATATATGTATATATATATATATATATATATATATATATATATATATATGTACATATATGTACATATATATTTCAACATGAAAAAATTACTGAAAACCTTTATTTTGTCCAGATGACTCCAATAATGACTTGATCATGTTGGAATATGGGGATATTGTTAATGTGTCATCATTAGCCCTTTTTCCCACAGGCGCTGGGTTGAGGATGTAATGACGTGAAACTTGAGAAGTTGAAACACACGATCAGGGGTTCAACCCAGAGATTTTATAAGGTCTGGCAGTCATTGCTGAATTATTTTAACTTACAATTTCCTGCTGCAAACACTGGGACATAATGGATTCACAGGCTCTGTAACTCTGTAACATGCCAGTTTTGTTTTTTTTATTTGTGTTATTGTTGTTGTTTTATGATTGGGTTGCTGTTTGGGGTTTGTTTTATAAGTGTTTACAATTCAAAACCCAATTAAAGTATTTGAATAATAATAAGCCCTTGTCCACCAACATCACCCAGGGAAAAACCTTCCCCCAAATGTTCCCGGAAATAATTAATTCATCGTGACTTTCAGGTTATCAAGAACTCCAGAGGGGAACTCTGTATGCTGAAGAACGCTGATTGGTGGAACACAATAGCAGGGATGCACCGAAATGAAAATTGTTGGCCGAAAACGAAAATCAGGAAACACCAAAATCAATTATAATTCTAATATAATATAGAATTTTTGGTGCATTTAGCCAGTATTCAGACCCCTGTGGCGATTCTTTATATAAAAAGTAACTAGCGAAAAATCTGGCAACTTTTACTGGTCTTTTTAGTGACACTGATGTGAAAGCACTTATCGTTCTAAAGGACAAAAGTGTGAATAATCCGGATTTGAACTATGACGCACCGTCCCATGCACATCAAGCGCAATGTGAAGAAACTAATACATTATGAGGATGAGGGGAAAAATCGCATCATGGTCTGTCTGCGACCAGAGCAGGTTTCACACACACATAATCAGCTGCTGTCTCTAGCAACACCTCTTGTAATTGTTCTATAGTTTTGTTCTTGTTTATTAACATGAAACAGGTTTTTGGAAACAAACACACTCAAGCGATCCACTGCTTTGTTAACGTTTTGACAGTATGTCATCAACAACACTGACTGTGGGACATCAAAAAACTTAAAAGTACTTTGAGGTGCGGTGGAAACGCAAACCATGCAAATTACCAGGAATTATTGTCCCCAGGTAAAAAAGTTCCTGGTAATAAAAGTTCCTGGATATGTTGGTGGAAAAGAGGCTATTTAAACTTATGCTGGGAAATGAGCATGAACCATACTTTTTGAAAGTAGAGGGGTATCATACCTACAATTGAACAGCAAGTGAAGAATCCTTATTTAGCAAGGGCTTAGGTCAAATATTATAGTAAATCACACAAGGATTGAGTGGACTGCAAAATTGAATTTCAAAGCAAAGGCAGAATGGAAGTGACAATAGGTCGGATCACACTGCCAAAGACTAGTAAGACACACACACAAATGTCAAAGAAAACATGATGAATTTGTCTGGCTGGAGCTCAAATAACCTTCCTAGAGAAATTCCCCCATCTTCGCTTACTTGTTACAGCGATACAAATTACTCTGACTCAGATTATGTATCGCACTAAAGATATTTAGGTCACTAAAAGGTTACTCTCGCACGTTTTATAATAAATGTAGTTTTATTTTTGTGATGCTATTACCATTCCTCTATCCCATCTGTATTCATTTGTCCCCCCTTTTTTTCTTTTCTTTTATTTCCTTTCCTTAACTCTCTCATGTTTTCATTCCTCTCTGCTATTTCACATTAACAGTGACAATCATCCTGGGTCACCAACTTGCAGAACCTCTCCCTGCTCCTAGTGCTGCATATTCATTAATATAAGCAAAGTGCTGGTGTTTAACTGAGTGTTAATCAGGAACAAAAAGCTAAGGTAACACTTCATTAACCAAATAATTCAGTTATGACCTGCTGAGTGGCTGTTACCTGTTGTGAAACGATTCAATGAGTCGCTAAGAAGAAGACACACACATGTTTATATGTGTGTGTCAGCAGAAAAGAAAAACTAACAATCATTAAACAATTAAAAAATGCACATACAACACACACACACACACAGTGAACTAGTGTCGACCCAGGTGGTAAACAAGGCCTTGTATGTGCAGCCATAAATCACACCATCTCAGATTAGTATCTGTGTATCAACAACACTTATAATTACAGCAGAACACGTTACAGAGTGAATAATATTACACACAGCTGAACCTCACAGTCAAGGTAACATTCTAGTTTAGAAAAAGGAAACATGAAACCATAAAATACAACAAAACCAGTCTTGATGGAGTTGGTGTATCATGATAACGGAAGAAAGATGAAACAAAATGCAAAATGGAGGAAATATTACATCATTGTAATATTTTCATGTACAAATTTGTGAATGTCACAGTCTGCTGCGATGATGTTTAAGTCTGTCACAGTCTTATCTCTGGCAGCACATTTGTCATGATTTCTTCACTGAGCCGGTTTGTCATTGCACATTGTCACATTTTGCTTGTAATTGATACTTAGCGTTTTCTACATCAGCCAAGTCAGAAAAAAAGTGATTACATTCATTTTCCTGCCAATTTGAAAGTAAGAAAAAAAGGGAGCTGTATCCTGAGGTAAAATAATGTTAGTGCTACCTGAGAGAAAGAAAGGTGGACAAAATAAATACAGTGTGATACATGAGTTTTCCACTCAAGTCTATGGACAAGACAGGAGAAAACAATAAATAAAAGAACGATAACAAAAAAAAAGGTGGACATGATTTTTTTGAAAACCAACAAGGAGGATTATTAAATCTGGTTGCAAAAGGAATTTTGTGAAATATGGAAACAAGGAGCTGCACTTAGGAGTTACACTGTGCATCATGCATGATAACAGCTTTCAGGAAAGAAACTACGGTGGCCAACAGGGGCAAACCCACTGGGCATCCATCCATTATTACAAGCCTGTACGTCTACTTGCCTAAAGTCAGCGCATATTGCAACATATCGAATCCAACCCCCACACATGCATCAAATCTTAATCAAATCAATCAAAAAACAATATTGTGCCAATATTTTAGAGATACCCCCAAAATCTCACAAATCAGTTTTCCAGGGGAGCTCATGTCTCATTAAGGGAGGCTGAGACCCCCTGACTCCCCCGTAGTTCACACCAACACTGTGACACTGTGTGTTAGTGTAGGCTCATCATCACTGTAGACACTCTCTGCTACTGTAGACATCATGTGTCAGGCTGTGAAATGTTCCTGTCATAGATCACATCATGATAGAGATTATAGCTGATGCAGCTGGAAACACTTTCACTTAGAAGTGACTTTTGAATCTAACTGCAGACGAAATCTTAATGTGCTTTGACAGCATTTCAGTGACTGCGTTTACATTTACACGTGGTAATCTAGTCATGAAACACACACACTTAACTCAGAGTGAACATACTCAGGGTTGATTGAACTAATGCTGATCAGCTGTTCTGGAACCCAAAACTCAGAGTTTGACAGCTCAGAGTTGGTCAACCTAGAGTTAAGGTTTTAACCCAGAGTTTGTTGAGCCTGTTTTCTGAAACGAGCCCCAGGTCTTCTACTAAAGTAAGAATTACGCAGTCCCCGAGCATGTGCTTTGGGTCATTGCAATGAGTTTGCCCCTGTTGGCCACCAGGGTTTTTAAGCATTTCTGTGAGTTTACATACACATTAGTTAGATTACGGCACCAAAGTCAATGTCACCACAGAAGTATATCAAGGCTCAACTTGATGGCGTAAATAATGAATGCCAATAGCTGTTGAATTTGTGCTGGTGATTTTGTAGTAACTTCTTGCACCAAGTGGAGGAATGTTGTTGTTTCCTCATCAGTTCACATATTCCTCCTCTCGCCCACTGTATCTGCCATTTCCCATCATTTTCCAGTGCAAAGAAGAAAGCGGGAGGAACATTTCAATTATGAGCTTTCTAAATGTCCTCTTTTATTCTATAAAAGCGTTTCCATGCTCTCATTGGCATCTATGTTTAATTGATATGCCAAATTTACATATCCCATAAGCGTGAAAAGTCAAATGTGATATTTAATGACTTTTTAGAATTTTCTGTGTATTTCATTGAGTGCAAAACAGAATTGTGCTTAAAAACCAGCTGATGAAACTTCCTGTTTTCTTTTTTTTTTTGATGCTGAGTGAGCTCTGCATGGTAAAACTCATTTTGTTCTCTGAATATTGGATTTCTCAGTGAAATGGCACAAACAGATGATGAAATGTCTTGTTCTCTACAGGCCACAGATAACAATGCTCAGGTTAAGTCTGTAAAAGTCTCCCTGAGTAAACAAAGTTGGTTTGCTATTGCTAACCTGGCATAAATCAATTTGCATAATCACTCCGCTTTTGTCTCCCCATGGCTCGTTTTTCCCCCCATGTTTTTTCTTTTACTTGTTTTTCTTTGCTCGCCTCGCTGTAAGAGCTATCGATGTGTGAGAGACAGAGGTGTCTGCATGTTAAGGTTGTCTAATGCAATTAACTTGACCACTGGGTTTTCTGCGCGTGAGTCTGAGTGTGTGTGTGTGTGTGTGTGTGTGTGTGTGTGAGAGGGAGAGAGAGAAAGAGAGGGAAAGCCAGACCTGAAGAGAGAAAGTTAACACTTTGAGCAAGTTATGTGTGTGTTACGGTGAAAAAAGGAGTTTGTGCCTTTCTTCAACATCAGCAGACACATGAAATATGTGTGTGTGTGTGTGAGAGAGAGAGAGAGTATATCCATAATGAACCTCTTGACTCCCTTATTTTCCAGACCAGTGACTGAATCATGTTGAATCATGTTTCAAGTGGAAGAAAACAAAGGGCATCAAGTCAGTTCAAGCAAACACACACACACACACAATGACACAGGTTTGCACATACACTATAATCCACTGCCTCTAAAAATAATATACTGTATGTAAAATCATGTAAAAGAGGAAGTGGTATATTGTGTTCTTGCAATGCTGTGTTAGTCCCTGATGAAAATGAAAATGTAATCATGAAAAAACATCTGCAAGCTTGTTTCAGTATTCAAAAACACATGAACATTGTGAACTCTACCTGTGGTTATTTTATTTATTCCCATGTAACCTTATTTTGAAGAAAGCACCTGCCACACATGTACCAGCCCATGCATGTTATTTGTTGGGTTCATACAAAACTAAATCAAAAACAAATAATAAGACAGCACACTGACTGTTCACTGCATCTTCCTCTCAAAACACAACCATGAACCATAAAAGTAAGGGCAACAGCATGTTTTGGGCCATCAGCAGAAACGTGGACATCTGCCAGACTAGAGACATGTCCTTGACCTCCAGTCTTCTGATGGAAGGACAGATTATCCTCCTCTTTAATCTCCCAGGAAACGATGTTGATAAAAGGATGTTTTTAACACCATGGCTTTGTTGACATGATGTGATTTTGTCTGATGCTACCACTGCAAGCTGAGGAGTCTGAAATGGTTTGATGATAATTCATAAATATGTTAGTGATACTTCACTTTTCATCTCCTGTCATCATTAGGTTACAGAGCCTGATTAGGTGGGAAAGATTTTTAGACCACACGTTTGCATTCCCTCACAACAGTTTTCCCTCCCCAGTATTACCCAAAGCTCCCCGGCTCTGCCGTGCCTTAGGTGGCCCTGCCCCCCCGTGCATGAAAAAAAATGTTCCCACCATGACCCCATGTCTCAGGTCTGTGAGTTAAATGTGGGGATGAGTGATAAGCGAGTATACAACCATAATTGTGTTGCCATGACGTACAGGTTCAAAGATATTGTGAATTGAAAGTCACTTTTTTAAACTGACTGCTCTTTTTCTTAGTCTAGCATCACCTGCAATATTTCACTGTATGTCCATTACAGAGAAAACACAAAATAACGTAGGTTGTATATTATTGAGTTTTTTTGAGGAGAATTGTCAAGCAAATGTTTCCATTATTCAGCATCAATATGACATTATATAACATAGTGTAACTTTCATTTTAAGTGCACCTTACCAAAACTGATGATATACAGTTCTGTTATCTTTCAAAAGAAAAGTATCGTCACATTCACTGTCACATTGGGAAATTGATCGTGGATGATTGTGTTCTATTGTAGACTGTGAGATAGTTCTCCAGGGGAAGTTACAGGTGTAACCTCAGGTCTGCAGTTTTAAAAATCTTCCCTTCTGCAGGGCACAGAGTTACTTCATGATTAACTGCACAGATACATATACAATACAAGACAGCTACCACAAGAAAAACAGGGCATCAGTAGTTTCAGCAACTATAAATAAACAAATGATGCCTTTTGTAAATGATGTGTCATAATGTTTGTGTATTATTCTTACTGTTGTTCTTTGTGTTTTCTGATTTCCTGTTATTTCCCCTGAATTCCCCTGCACACATGAGTCAAATCACCTCATCAGTGCAACATGGACCGGTGCAATGCACAAAGTTCTGTCATCATACACTATAATAACAGTGCAAGCTCCATCTTTGTCTCTGCACTCTGAAGGTTTGAATTTATGACACCTGCCTACTTGTGCCTTTAAGTTCAACTGCCTCTGAGACAACACCTGTCACGCTCAGTAAGCCCAGCTCAGATTCCTCTGCTCTGGACGCTTGTCTTCCCGCTGCCTTTTCTGCTCAGTCGGTTAAACTGATTCGAGAAAAACTCACCTGAACTGTTTCCCACTAAGAACTGTCTCTCTGTTCATTATTCTCAAACCAAAACACACAGTCAATGTGGTAAAGAGGAAATACCATCAAGTTGTGCAACTCATCAACTCTGCATAGACAAAGTTGTAATATGTAATAACAGGTTTCTTTTACATTTTAATGTTAAAATTGCTAACAGGGTCTAGGAAGGACAATTATATCCTCACACAGCAGTTGCCGGGTAAATAACAATATAATATCTTGGTCAAAGCTCGATTTTTTTTTAGGAAATAGGTTAAAGCCTCATCCTGCAGGCTGAGCAAAAAGATTTGAGCTTTAATTTAAGACAAAATTGCTTTGCCTCATTACTAGCAGGTGAAGAAACCTCCTGGTACCTTGATGCCATGACTTTTTTTAGAATTACCACTGTGCTCTGAGCCCAATTGCCATGAATTACTCGAGGGACGCAAACCCAGATGATAAAAGGCTAAAACTGTATATCATACATCCTTGACATTCGGCAGTGAATAATCATGGGACAGCAACATAAATTAACTCCTCTTCCTCCTCCCAAACACCTTAAAACAACAGAGGAATATTCTGTTAGTGACTTTTCCTACCATTTCTCTCTCACTCACTACTTCAGTTGCAAGGTCATGCTAACAGGGTGTGTGTGTGTGTGTGGGGGGGGGGGGGTATAAAAGTAACCTCATCATGTCCTTCTGTCTTTGGAGAACAGAGCCAATTTCACAATGAATTAGAAGGGAGTCTCTAACTAGGACATGAGACCTCACCATGCACGCACACACACTTCCCCGCACATGTACACACACATGCGCACACCATGCACAATATAACGTGTGCTAACTTGAGAAAGAAGCAAGAGTTGAAGAGAGAGAAGAGTTGAATCATAGTCAAGATGAGGGGAACGGTGTGTCACTAAATCCCAAAAAAGGAACGTAGGAAGATAGTGAGAAAAGAAGACTGGGAAAAGAAAGAGAAATAAATGAGTGAGAGAGATATTAACACAGTCGACAGAGCAGGTTGGAGAAGAAAAACAAAAAGTCTTTTAATGCCTCCCATGTCCTACAGTGTTTGTGTGTGTGTGTGTGTGAGGGTACACTGCTGTCGTGCAGGGGATGTAATGTTGCATGAGGCTTAACATTATTCCAAAGAGGTGAGGTTTAACATTTTGCACCACAGTAAATCCCCTCTCGCTCTTTCTCTCCCTCTCTTTGTTGTTCTCACTCTCACTGCCTGTCTGTCTCTCTCTCTCACACACACACATACAGACACACACACACACCAATGTACACAAACACACGTACCAACTCTCAGCAGGGTTAAATTTAGCCTGAATGTTGTGCACTTTGCCAACACACATTTTACTTTGAAATGCCCCTGAAATATGGATGAGACTTTTTGGGAAATGGCTAACGGGGTGGGGGGTGGGGCAGGACTGAGGAATAGAAAGAGAAACAGAGAGAGAGAGAGAGTATGCAGAGGAACATGATGCTAATGATGTCACCTGCAGTAAAAGTGGAGAATAAATGCTAATTGGATTAGCTCAGAGTTTTAACAGAGAGGGCTATAGATTATAGATCTGTCAGGTAAGTTGCAGAGCACCATGTAAATGGTTTGTTCTCTCTAAAATTAACTTAAGATAAGATTCCACCATTATACAACACACACACATGTTTGCACTTCATTCATAGTAAGGACCCTCATAGCGGTAATGCATTCCCTAACCCTAACCATCACAACTAAATGCCTAACCCTAACCTAAACCCAATGCTAACCCTAAAACCAGGTCTTAACCCCCAAAAAAGCCCTTTAAAGGCGACATAGACCGGAAGCTCCAATTAGCGCTGCGTTTGTGTGTGTATCTGCGTCATTACCTCGTTTATGAAACCCTAAAGTTTCAGAACAAACAGTTCAGTCACTGCTGAGAAAATAAGGTTTTATTGTTTTCCTGGGCTCTGCGAAGCGGATCGGCACTTCCCTATGCTGATGATGTCATCAGTATACCTCACCATTCCTCTCCCCACCATAGTGCCTCGAGGTGCGGGCACTAGTCCGGGCACATCCAGTTGCGTACATTCAACCGCAGAAGAAGAAGAACTACTCTCGTTGTAGCTGCTGAGATGCAGAGCATCCACCATGCCAGAGGGGGAGCTGTGTATCTGAGAGCTGGCCTATCTATTACATCACTTCCAGGTACCTGGCCAATCACAGGACAGTGGGAAAGCTCTCGTTGGCTGGCCAATCACAACACAGTCCACGTTCTGGGGGTGTGATTTTGGTCTGAAACAGCGCGACGAGAGCGTCAGTGAGGAGATATTTTTGATCGTCTAGTTTGTAGCGACTAGGAGGTTTTTGACCATGAAAACAAGTTAATATATGTAAGTAGACCTCCATAACTAACATATATGTGTGATACAAGCATTCGATGTCACCTTTAAAGAAGTGAGGACTAGCCAAGATTGTAGGTCCTCATAAAGCCAAAAAATACAAGAACACACCCACCCACACAAACGGATGCTAACTCACTCAAGTTGATATGATTTAAATCCAGCTCTTATCCACCATTCCACTGAGATCTGGTGTAGTTTAGTTTATTTGGTTCCCCATTGGCCAAGGGGTTTGATTCACTTAAGCCCCTTCCCCACCTATGGTCCCCGCTCGCCTCACCACGAGACAGCACGGCACGGCTTACGTTGGTTTTCCACTACAAAATATTACCTACTCAAGTGGGTCGATTCATCACTGCACGACTGCATGAAACTGCTGTGACTTTGTTTTACATGACACACACAGTGACGAGTGACTTATAAAGCAGTTGTTTTCAGTGTAACTGAATCATTAGAATCAGTTAATCAAAAATATTTGTTCAGTACTTCCTCCATGACCGGAGCACAGACTCCATCTGACACAGTCACAGCACTGAAATACAGCAGCAGGGTTTGTGATGCTGCTCACGATCAGCAGTGCTGTCGCTAAATACACCAAATTAATCTGTTAAATATTAAGATTTTAGACATTTCCCTGGTAATTGTTAGAGATAAACTGACATTTTTAGGATTGGTAAGTCTTTTTAACTAAATACAGTTCGGCATTGTTTGGCTTGATTCTCGTGTCACATCTCTTCCTGTGACGGTACTCAGTGGCCGGCAGTCTGGCGATGTCACACATTGCATTTCCTCAGCTCGCTTGGAACCTATGCTAGTGGAAACGCAACTTAACCGTGCCATGCCGAGGCGAGGCGAGCCAGAAAACACAAAAAAGTATGCACCAATGACTCGTATAATGGCACAAGATGATACGACACGTTACAAGGGGTGTTTTTTCTCCACTGAAGTACAACAGTCACTCAAATGTCAAAACAAAGATGTACGATAATGCAAAAATCCTTGAGAAGCAGAAGTTCTGACATGGGTGAATAATAATGACAGCAGAGTCCTGTGAGGACCCCTATGATGACATTGATGTCTGTGTGCAGCCCACATGTAATGACTGTCCATGCTCCAGGTACAACAATATATTGAAATGCAAACAAACGGCGGCGTGCAAGTGCATGTGACCTGAAACACACACAATTCTCTGCTTGTAGGTTGTATGTTTGGAGGAGTCTGTAACACAAAATCATGTCTGACTTTGTTAAGTATGCTTCAGCAAGATAGTATGTTGCTGATGATGCCTTTACTGTCTCATTATTGCTTGTAGGGTTTCATCCACTTTGATGTACAGTATATGTTTATCTAGGGTTGGCACACATCAAATGACTTTTCAAGGACTTTTCCAGGACCAATTCCCTAAAATTCAAGGACCTTAATGTGCTGACACAGCTTAAGATAGGAGGGCAACTTGTAATAGCCGCTTTGCCCATGATGGCATCCACTTTTATTGATGTGCAGCACGCTCTGCATGAAGTCCTTGGGATCTTGGTCAAAGTCAGTCTTTGTCATTTACTTCGGTGAGACAGAGATCTTGGAATTTGCATTTCCCCAGCATCACGTTGTCATTCGCTCTCTCTTGCGTAACGCTACTCGCTCATTGTTCTGCATGGAATCTCACGTCAACCGCTACAGCCTGGTCTACGTACATCAAGCAACGCAGAGCATGACACAGATGAGGTAGTAACAAACAAGAGAGACATTTATCTTAATATCAACTAAACTTCTTACTTTTTTTTAATCAAGGACCCGTTTTATCCCGATCATTTCAAATGTGGATGAAACACTGGTTAATCCATAAAGGAACATGTGGGATGGAAGAGGTTTGACTAAATCCTGATGTATCAGGAGCTTCAACAAATACAGCTAAATAGAGAAAAAAAAGAAAACATCAGGTTTATCACGTTTGCTCGTCTGTTTGATGTTTGACTGCCACACTTTGTGTCATCTTGCTATTTCCTCTGCTGCTTTACTTGCTTGGAGGCATCAGATTTAATAATTCCTGCAGTTCACTCAAACTAGAATTTGTGACACTGTCTGTTTGCTCCCTCGCTCAATAATTTAATCCAGATTAATCCAGTCACTCTGTGAATCCGACTGTAGCATACACAACTATAAGGAAACTACGTCACATGGAAATGTCAGCTGTATATATATACAGCGGGAATTAATCATTCTAATCTGTTCTGAATTGAATGTATAGCTTGTGGCCATTTCCTCAAGCAAGAATGAGGAGAATCTCATTCTTCCAGTCAGGACACAGCATAATAGCATCAGAACGGTCAAGGTTGATTAATATTTTCTGCCAATGAGAAATCCATTCTGCAATTATATTGCTGGTACTTGGCAGAGATCCGAGAGCTTTTTATATTTATTTATTTATTTATTGGGGAAGGATAAAAAAACCCATCAACATTTAGTTTTCTAGACAGAGAGAGAGCTGTGGTGCAGGGCAGTAGCAGATTGCACCTGAAGGCAGCTCAGAGCTCTTGGAGCTCTTCACTCTGGAACATGATGGATATAAAAACAGGATTAGAGACTTCAGTCTGTCTGCTTCTCTCTCTCTCGCTCTCCCCCACGATCCATCTTTCTGGGTTTTTTCCACTTTAATATTCAAAGCCCCAAAATCCCTTTAACTGTTTTTTTTTTTACTTATTAATTTCACACACATTTAAGCTTATTTTATGTATGTTCTTGCTCACATTTTCATTTTGCTGTATAAGACGCAAGAAGGATGTATCATAAAAAAAAACGAATTGTGGCTCAATTTCAAGTTATTTCTGTGGCAAATGAATGTTCCATGAACTTTGTTTCTGACTTGAATGTACTAGTAATGACACAGAAAAAATCCCCACCTTAGTTTAAAATGTTTTGGCTTGATCAGTCTAATAATTTACATCAGTGTTTTTTTAAACTGATAATTAACTTGAACAAGCTGAAATGTTTCATACTCATTATTCGTCTGTTTTTCTCCGATCCCCCCTCATGTGTCTCTCTCTCCCTCAGCTGATCCTGAGTTATTCTTGCTGTGACCCAATCAGATCTGCTTGTAAAGGTCAGGCCACTGGAGAGCCTACTCACCTACCCACTGGTTCTACATGAAGAAGAATCACAGACAATGTATTGAATTTTTTGTATAAATGTATAATCTGCAGTAAAAACATAGATTTAAGTCTAAGGCCTTGTTGAGACTGAAGCCTAAGTCAGATTTGTAACCAGCTTCCTGACCAACTGGTGACATTATATGTTGCGTTATATGTTAATGTTACATTAAGTGATCAGATCCGATCTGTGTGTGTCCATATTGAAAGTGTCTGATCTAGTCTACGTGGATTTTTATAGTTACAGGCCAAACACTGGAAAAACAAGTGGTCTAAAGAGAATAAACTAAATGGATGAAATCTGTGCCTGTTTCTGTCCCAAATGGTTACTATATGTGGAAACTTTCTTCTGATTTTTCCACTTCCACTGTGTCAATCGTTTTACGCGCCTCAAATTAACCTCCATCTCACCTGATCTACACCATTGTCGTTGTCGTCATTCCAGCTGTGCTGCGAGTCACACAGAAGACACTAAATCCTTTCGGAACGACCAAGACGTTCCGATTGAAACAGATGTGCCTGAGATCATTCGAAACCACCTCCACGTGTGATTTGAATCCCATGTGTTTATTTAGCTGTTGACACTGCCAAAACATATCAAGCGATAGACAATCTGCTTAAAGATCTGATTTGGGCTGCAGTCTACACAAGGCCTTAGTTGCTGAGAGGTGAAGTATTTCCTGTCCAGGAGCAGAAGTCTTTGTCTATAGACTCTTGTTATGAAGTGTTCATGCTCAGTTGCTCCTCTCAGTGCAGGAGCTTGTGGGGCGCTTGTTTTCTGTGCCCCAAACAAAGTTCATGTTTTACGTCAAACGATACACAGAAGTGTGAGGAAGAGTGGGAGGAGCCTTATTGTGAGGGGGGGGGGGGGGTAGAGTTGTAGGGAAACAGAACCAAGGTGAAGAAAGAAAACACAGCTCAGTCTCTGAAAACAACACTGTTTAAGAGGTGAACACTGCATGACAAGCTTTTGGACTGATGGTTTGACATACATTTTAGTGGAAGTTCCGATTATTTTGTGGAACAGCAATGTCAGGCCAACATTTTTCCAAGCAGAGTATTTTAATTTAAGTAAACACACTGGTGTGATGCACCAGCAGGTGTTTGGTGCGTCCTACTGGTGATATATGGTTGCATCGCATATGAAAACAGATTCTCTCATCCTGCACCGCCCCTGCCCAGCAGACCATGCCTCGTTCCATCCGTCATGTTGGCTCATATTTGTAATTCTGTGTGATTTGTGATTCAGGCACAAAGAACTGCATGTTGATGAGTATAAACACACACACACACACACACATATATTTACATTTAGCCATTGACTAACGAGGAGCAGGCAGAAAAGAAACAGCATAATTTAAGTGATTAAAGTGGTAAACGTGGTTTCGTAAAACAAGACTTACTTCACTGGGGTATCACGAGGTACAGCAGGTCGTATTTTAAAGCTCCAGTGTGTAAATTATGGGGCTACAACGGCTAGTGTTGCCATCTTTAACCTAAAGTTATCTTGTGAACATGTTTTACCTCACTAATGTTTCAGAGAACCAGGGTTCATTCCTTAACCTAACATTATCTTTCAACATTAATTTTACCTCACTCATGTTTCAGAGAACCAGGGTTAATTCCTTAACCTAAGGTTCTCTTTCAACATTTGCTTTACCTCACTCATGTTTCAGAGAACCAGGGTTAATTCCTTAACTTAAGTTTACCCTTTACTTGTGTAGCTGTGTAGCTTCATCCTTCCCTCCGTCAGTCGTGATGTGAAACACATCACTCTGTGTCACCACAGACACGAGAACAAAACACTGCTATATTGAGAAACACAGGGAGAGTCATGTGGAGCTTATATGACTTGACGGTGGTCTGACTGAAACTGACATTTGTTTATATTTAAAAGTTACACACTACAACTTTAACCAAAAGGTTGGAGTTTTGATTCCCATGGCTCCTCTGGTCTGAAAACCTGTATGAATAGGTGTGAATGGGTGAATTACAAAACTGCTACTAGACTAGAAAAGCACGATAAAGACTATTACTACTGTATTATAATTTGTTTACATTAAATCTCAAGTCTTTCATTTATTTTTAGATGATTTGTGTAGAAATGTTTTAAAAGCTTATTATGGACTACAGCTTTAAGAACCTGATGAAGCTGCAGGTCAGTCAAACTCTGACTTTGCAAGGATCGGCATTATCTGTGACAGATTGTGATGCTGCAGGCTTCACTGAGCAACAGCTGGAGCACATAATGTGGTGCTTATCTGTTCGGGTTTGGAAAGCAATCTTCAATTTAGTTTGATAAAATGTGTGTAAACATGGTGCTGCCATATTATTGTATCTGAATAAAGGTTAAAGATGTTTCTATAGTCTAAATCCTGTTTGGTCCAGCACCAAACAGGACTACCACTTTAGTCCAGATTAAAATGCTTAACAAAAACATGAGTGTTGATGCTTTTGGTGAACTAACTGTAACCACAAGCACAATTTGACTAAAGTTAGTGATTTGCTATGGCTGAATCTATACCACATCACTCCTGGCAGGTCTCTTGACATCCCTTTATTCTCTTCTCTTCTGTTTTAACTTAAATCCCAGAGTAACTGAATGTATAGCCACAGAAGAAAATGTATTCAAATCCCACCTTATTTCTGCACATCATTTTAATTGTTATGCATTTAAGTAGCAGGCTGACCCTGTTATACATATTAGAGTAAGCTCAAACATTACACAGCCAGCCTAGAGTTTAGATCCAAGGATATCCCAAGGCTTAAAACTGAACAGAATTGTAAACACAAGAGATTACCGAGCCTTTCAAAGTGTACACTTCCCTCAGGCACTGCAGTTAATTAAAAGCTGTGAATGTTTAAAACAGCAACAATGAGCGGCTTTACTGCAACATTTTCCCTACTGTGGGTTTTCCCTAAGTCTCAGTCTATTTCCAGCATGTCTTTTCAGCTAAGTGTATTTTGCTAGAATCAACACTATAGCCAACAGCTGATCTGCCGGCTCCGCCTGTGTCTTTTCTTTAATCTCCATTTAATGGTGAAAACACAGCGATAAAACCAGCTGCCAAGAGACACAGACCTAACTACAGAATCAAGGACAGAGATGTTTTTTTTTCCGAGGCCTGGCACACACTGACAAATGTCTCGGGGGCTCCTTTGACTGACAGTTATTTACAGCGAAGGCGTGCTGCTGGAGATAGCGAGCTGAAGTTAAAGAAACCCCTGATTTTACCACGTGAGTTGGATGCATGCTTTTCAACAGCAAATGATGCAGCAAAAATGCTGAAGTACCATGACACAGTAAATCCCTTGCAGCTTGTCAGACGTCAGCAATGCACAAACACATGGATACACACCGTATCCATTCATGCATCTGTGCAGCCACACACGTCTTGCTGTGGGTAATGAGGGTTGGATCTGGAATGGCCAGAGTTGGCCCTAAGTTCGCTGTTTGCAGAAATAGGAAAGAAAAGAGGCTGACAGGACGAGTCAAAGGTCTTAATGTGGGCGAATACATAGAGGCAGAAACTGAAAGAAGGGGAAAAAAAAGTAATAAGAGTCACAGAGGTTGTCTGGCTTCCCAAATAGGATGAGATAAATTGGCCTCACAGCATTTTGCGTGTGTAGCATCTACACACACAAACACACACACACTGCTCAGTTCATTCAAGCTTATATTATTTCCACATATGTTTGCTTCGCTGCTCAATTCTGTAACTTATCTGATAATAACAAGAAAAAAACACAGGGTGACACACAAGACAAAGTGAGCAGAGTTTGGAGTCTCACAGACTTGTTGTGGACTGTGTGTGATTTCATCGTCTATGGTTGTAGTGAGTCCTTCAGTCCCACTGCTTTCAGATTCTATATCTCCAGCAGAAGAAAGTAGAAAATGCTGGAGAACACTGTAACAGTGTCAAACCACTCACTTGTATTTTGTAATATTTCTTCAACTCTGTCAAAACACTCACCTGTATGTTTGATCACATCTTTACTCTTGATTTATAATATACTTTTATTCGAAAGGTGTAAATTAGAATTTTCTCAATGGATAACTGTGTATTTTAACACTTGCTCATATACTTACATATTTTCTTGTTTTTATTGATTGAGTTTAAGGTCCTTTTACTGGTATTTAAAGCTCCTAGTGCTCTTGGGCCTTCTTATTTATCTTTGTTTATTTCCCTTTACCCTTTGAACCTTCTAGAACCCCCAGATCTTCTCATTCAGGTCTTTTAATCATCTCAATATTAAAAACTAGAATTCTGAGGCAGCTTTTTGTTACTATGGCCTATGTTTGTGGAACAGAAGACCTGAGGGCAGCACAGAACATTCATATTTGTACAAGTAAACCTTTTTAGTCTGGCTAATAACAATATTTTTTTAATGTTATATTATCGGTTAATTTTCTTAAATGTTGTTATTTTATTTTAGTACACTTATTCTATATTGCGTCTTTTAGTGCCCCTTGTCATTTAGCCTTTATTCTCCCCTAGTTTTAGTTACTTTTACACAACCTCAGTGTTTCCTTATTGATGATAGTGTTTCCTCTTCCTTAATAATTTTCCATATGTTTTCTGCTGAGAAATGTGAAAGCACAACATATATTAAAGTGTTATTTAACCAAACAAATATGCCTGTGGTTTGTACTGAGAGGTTAACATCGATTGTTGTTTTCTCGTAAAATTTTAAAAAGGTGCTTTCGGATATGCACTGAGACATTTTCCTGAAGGTGCCAAGAGGGACTGTGTCTGAGAGTGTAAATGTCTGATATTGTCACTTGTCATTCTCTGGAAATATCCAGTCAAGTGAGCCCAAGTGAGAATTCAACAGGAAAATCTCAGAAACCTTCAGAGTGTGGGCAAGTGTCCTGTCTGTCTGCTGCATGCTTGACTACGGTTGTCAGCATTTGCTTGAATGTTCTGGGGATTTCCCTGCTGCTGTGGACATATCCATCACCCTGCATTATTATGTATAAGTGAAAATATTAGGAAAAACAACAGACTCATGGAACACAAAGCAGAATCAGCATGATAAATAATGTGATCAGATGACTACATCCATAAACCATAAAAAGTGGATGGAGTCTTCCGGGTCACTAGAGGACACCAATGAAGAAGTAAAACAAAATATTGTCTAGCCACCATTGGTTGCAAAATGCAGTCCTTTTGGATGGAAGTCTGTGGGAAAATGAGCCACTCATTTATAACTTCAGTAAACACTTTCCTGAGGAGTTAATCACTACTTCCAAGTCTTCTACAATAGACCATGATGTCAGTTTTGTAAAATGTGTTACCAATTAGAGGAAAACAGGTTATACAACTCACTTATTTAGGTTCAAAGGTTGTTTGTCTCTGTCCCTGTGATGGACTGACTGGCAATCTGTCCAGGTTGTACCCTGCCTTTCCTCCTATGTCAGCTAAGATTGGCACAGCGCCCCCCGCTACCCTCATGTTAATGATAAAGCGGTAGAAGGTGGAATGGCTGGATATGGGTGACGTCACGACTGGTTGCCACTTGGTTAAATCACACTTAAAACTTGAAAAGTGTTTTCAGAAAGATAATTCAAAATGACGACCGAGCAGAAAATATGTCTTCATAGTACGGTGAGAAAGTGTTGAAGAAAAGCTCCCTCTACCTGAAGACAACCCAGAAAATGTGTTTCCAATAATTCTGTGACAAATGGAACAAAACCTGTTCATATCTGCTCAAATGAAAAAGAGTGAGTTGTCCATCTGAACCCCAGCACAGAGAGCAAGAGAGAAAAGGTCTGGGCCCAGGGTCTGGGCCAGGTCACTTTAGTAAGAGACCTGGCAAATCTCAATCTCAGCATACTGTAAAACATTACAGTTAAAGCTGTATCCTCATTCACTGCATGCTGCTTATCACAACATAGCCTCAGTTATGTGTTCCCAACTGTGTTCCCAACTGTGTATCTGTGTGTGTGTGTGTGAGAGTGTAAGAAAGAGAGAGAGAGCAAAAAGGCACATGATGGTATGTTGTCACGACACCCAGACAACATTAATATTGCACATGTACATTTAGAAAATAACTCTCTTCCATGCACGCACACATGCACACACACACACACACACACACACACACACACACACACTTTAACTCATAAGAGCAAAGTGCAGATGTTGCTGTCAAAATTGAGTCCAAAGCCACTGAAGCTGTAAACTATCTTTCTTTTTTTAATCTGGCAATAAGACAAATAGTACAAATAGGCCAAACACAAAAACACTCAATGCTGCCAGGAATGTAAATGTATTCAATTGTTTAAAGGCAGCTTTGTATTGTGCATTCAAGGAAACTGTAAAAAAGTGCTGTAGTAATGATGAATGATGTATTGCTGACTCGAGGCATCTGTCAAAATAATGGATGGAGTCAGTGGGAAATCAGCCATATATTAAAAGTAGGCAGAGTCCATATTTCTGCCATGGTTTTATGTCCACTCTATTTCGTTGATGTCCGCCAGTTTACCTAACAAACTCACTGTGAGTGGTGTCATTCATCATCGAAAAGAAAGAGAGAATTATGCTCTATATTGTGTTGAGTAGTGTAACACTATAGTTTCCAATACTCTTTAAATCAATAGAAATCCATATTTTTTATTTGAGGTAACAGTTTAATTTTGGTTGCCTTTTAATGAGGTCTGCTTTAGTGTCTCTACTATAACTCCTATGAAACATCAGAGTGAAATGTATGGTTCTACTACTTAGCCAGTGTGTTGTTGTTGTTTTGTTTTTGTCATTTTTGTGTGTATTTGTCACCAAAGGATCATGATACTCATTGCTGGTTGTTGTCAAAGCTCTCCCCTTAAAGCCCTTAACAAACTCACAGGGGAAGCAAACCAGACACTTCCCATGATCCCATGCTGCTTCCCAACATCATCAAAATATTCTTTTTGTTATGGTTTTGACCGCTAGCGGCAGGAAATAGACTAGCGTCTGCAGCAAATGTATGGGAATTTGCTTTCAATGTTGCTTTAGTTTGATGTCAGGTCCCCAGGACCATTTTGTGTGGGGCCCCATAAAAAAATCTCTGCTCACACCTGCTGTGAACAGTCTTGACTTAAAGTATCCCTTTCATCCATCCATTTATTTTATTTTATTTAATGTTTATTTAAGCAGGTGATCTTTTTGAGACTATGTGAGACTTATCTTGATTGAAAGCAAACTTTGTTGTCAAATCTGTGCCGGAGCACTTATGTATGTATGTATGCAAAGAGGATTTTACCTTCAACCACATTTAATACATGATCTAAAGTGTAGACATCAGAAGTGTTTAAGATAATAAGTACGAGATCAAAATCTTCTACCTGATCAAATCACCAAAACATCCCACTGACTGTAATTTGATGCTCCAACAATGAAAAAGCCACAAGTCACATGTCAAAAAGGAAACTGCTCTATTCGATCAGCTTTACATGAATTCATCCTCACTTTAGTCCTTTCTTTTACATCCTAAGAAGCGTGGTGACAACAGCTGCTGTAAATGTTAATGAGCTCTTAACTCAGACACTGCAAGAACTATATGGCCAAAGTATATTTTCACCAGTGCAACATATCTGTTGAAAAACAATAACATGTTCTTCCACATATTGTATATATTAGGTCATCTACATGTTCTCCCTCATAAGGCCACTCATCCATCAGTGTGTCACGTCTTACCTGTCACTTTGAGCTGGGTAGTCCGCCGCACCACTCTCGATCCATACTGCAACTCACAGGTGTAGTTTCCTCCGTCGCCCTCCTCCACCTCAGGTATCCAGAGATGTGTGGTGTTCACCATGATGGAACTTCTCCATTCAACACGCTCACACTCCTGACAGCAGACACAAACAAACGGGATTCTCTTACAATTGTCTGGACATGCTGTACTGTAGGTGTGTGTGTGTGTGTGTGTGTGTTAAGGCTGTCACTTTTCATTCAAAATTCTGATTCCTGTCTAAAGTTGAGGGAGAAAGTTATTTCACTGTGAGCACAGATTGGCTGAAGATCCACGCTGAATCAATCAGAAAATTGATTAGGACAGGTAAGCTAACAATGTACAACAACATTTAGCTTAGCTGTTAGCTCCAGCCTAGTGAGGGAGCAGAGGAGGCATCACAGAGGGGCACAACAACGAGTGATCAAGTGACTAATGGTACGACGAGTAATAATAAATGAGGTGTGTCTTACCTTATACCAGGTCATCTGTGGCTGTTTGTATGGAGCCATATAGTCTTCTATATCAGGACACATGATCATTTTGCTGTGAGTTATCTCAGCTTTCTCCAGATGGCGGATTTTGCTGCTGAAGCATTTGCCCTCATCACTCTCCTCCACCGTCATGGACATGGACACTTTCATGCAGTAAGTTGAGTTCCTGAACAGATTACAAATGACAACAATGGGAAAGTTTCCGTTAGCAAGTCAACCTCTAAATTCAGGATATGCAGTTTTATTGGAGAAAACGAGTGCATGACAAGAGAAAAGCACCAATAAAACCTCAAGTTCAAGTTAAATTTAAACTGACATTAGAATCATAAATAATAACTGCAACACTAAAAGTGTCAGTTTAATATCAGATGTAATTTGGACCGAATACACTCCGGACTATTTTTAACTCGTAAGAGTATCACTAAATAATTTATTAATTAAAATAGTTATTTTAACACTGCAATATTTACAATATTTACATTGTCACAAGTGATTCTATCATCCAAAACCAGACTGTCTGGTGCTGTTGTGTGTTTTCAGGTGAAATAATAGGCCCTGAAAACAGTGACATCTGAAAACAGTGAAGAAGGAGTTGACATCAAAAACAAATTACAGGTTGTACAAAATCCAATACCAAAAAACATTTTGTAATAAGAATTGAATCTCAGTAAAGCCACAATTTCAGACGATGGAGGAATATGGACGTGTCTTCTCTTTTGTGCTCATAGCAGTGGCTAAAAGGTCAATAGTCAACTGTAGAAACTACAGTAAAACAATATTGACAAAGACTTCTATTCAGCTTTCCCAGCACGCAATTAAAGACAGTTGCGTGCTGGGAACCACTTCTAACTGAATTCTAATGTTGCTCCATGTCTGCTGGATGTGTAAACAAACACATGTTTACTTTATTTGCACTCTGCCCCAAGTGCTTTTAAAAACATTACGTTAAGTAACATTACATTACATAAGAGTGTTATTAACACAGTAGCTTCACACTTGCATGATATATCTCTATCTCAGTCCTGATTGGGATCATAGACACAAGGACAGAGCTGAAATAATAACTAATACTTATAAAAAGACAGATGCTCCATGTAGACTGCGCTAGAAACATGTGAGTGTTGTGTTTATGTGGGAGATTTGAGCTGCCATTGTCACTAAAATATCACAACAGGCATCACGTCATTACGATGTTTCTACCACTTGGGGAAAAAGAAGTTCAAACTACTAATTTTGTAGCACTAAAAATGGCTCAAGGTAATTGTTGCTTGTTAATCCTGCAGGTCTTGTTGATGTGTGTTCTTCCAAGTTCACCTCCAGACACAAAAGACCACATTGATCTCATTCTCTCTCTATCTCTCCCTCTCTCTATCGCTCTCTCTCACCCAGGCAACATATACACACATGACTCACCAATTGTCCCCTAACTACAACCTCGCATTACTCCAAACCACTTATTCCATCAATGCTGCAAATGTATGTCTGTTTCACTCCCTCTCTCTCCTGTGTGTGTGACACAGGACTTTCTATAAGTATTGATATAAAAAAAGACCAGTGAGCACTAAACTAGAAGACTGGAAAGCTGTTTTTTATCATCCATCCTTCACGTTTTCTCAACCTCATCACCTTGCTTGGCTACAAATTGAACAGCACAAGCCATACGAAGCAATATCCTTCATGGAAAACAAGGCTTGAGGCTAAAATCAAGGCTGTAGACATGTTGGCCATCTAGCTGAGCTACACAGAGGTGTGGTAAAGACAGAACTGCCTAAGAAAAACAACAAGCTCTCCATACCTGTAACCCCTGTAACCCCTGTAACACCCAAACTAAGAGAGAGGATCCAGCAGATTCCAGGAACAACATACAGTATAAGATCTCTGTTCAGCAGAACACAGGCCTATAGGAACAGCTAAGATACTGTGCAGAACCCTTAGGCTCCTGGTCCTCTGGTAGAGGACGCAAGATTAGAGGAGACACAACACTGCCTATCCAATCCAGGGCCTTAAACCTTTTTGAATGCCCATGAGGAAATAAACCTACTTCATCTGATTTTTTAACATCAGAAAACTATTTCCTAAGGATCTTATGGTCATCATTGCAAGTTTCACATCCTCTTCAATAAATCATGATGCCCATTTTATAAATTATAGAGTCAAATAAAGGAGTATGCTTTACAGCTTGGCTATGTTGTGCCTAAGAGCAGATGTCACACATGGTGTCCTTCTGGTCCTCCTCATGCTCTCAGTAAGCTCCACCCCCACACTTCTTCCCCAGCTCTTATCCAAATGGTCTGAACTGAGTGATATCATGCTGGGGTGATACCAGAGACTTAGAAGTCACAGATCTACTCACATTATTGGGTGACTGTGCATGATACATATTGACCATTGTCAAACTTTATATAATAAATCCAAGTGTTGCTACATAATGGCTTTGATACAAACCCCTTTTTTGAAATCTAGCTTTCAACACTGCACACGAGCAGCAGACATCAACTGAGGTGACCTAAAATGAGAAGAACTGAAGCAGACTTTCTCTCATCTCCCTCTCTTCTCTCTCCCACTCTTGTATCAGGCTCTGTCATGGTCTCCTGCCCTCCATCTGTCCAACCCAGACACCGGATGTCAAACATTACAACAGCAAAAACAGTATCTATGTACCAAAAAAAACAAACATTATGCACATCTCACTATAAATATGACAATTCAATTAGACTGCTGTGCAAACACTGTGTCAGAAGCATTTAGCAGATGCTGTGCACCTCTTATGAATGCAAATTGTGTGTATGCATGTGGGTGTATTTATATCTGGAGCAGTGTGCAATACATGTAAATGCTTCACTTAAGAAAATGTCCCAGAGGGAAAAGACACGTGTGACGACCCACCCAGTGTCTGAAAATCCTCTGAGGTTCACAGCCAAACCATCAAACATGACTCTGATCAAAACATGAAATCAATAATTCCCATTATTGTTTTCATGTGAACATGGGGATACAAAAAATAATCCGTCCAGATCAATAATCAGTCCACTTCACTTTATGTCTGAACTTGCACATCGTTCAACACATGTATTTGGTTATTACAGCTTGGCTCCATGTAATATTTAAAAGGTTTAAAGTGTTCACTCTCAAAATGTGTAATTACCCATCAACATAAAAATAAAAAAACTAATTGATGAATTCAAATGAACAAATTAACCTGTTTGCTTACTACGTGACACTGGATACTTACACATAAAAGAGAAATGACACATATTTTAAATGCAATGGCTTTTGTTTTATTCCTATGTCTTAAAATATATTGTACATTATTACAAAAAATGTAAAACTTAATTACTAAACTAAGACTAAAAACATTATTAGTATTATTTGATGACCTTTCACAGCCCACTAGGCCCACACTTTGGGAATGCCTGCACTTGAGTATAGAAAAGTTCTATTGTATACCCACCAGAGATCTACATTTTACTGATGCACTCTTAATTGACATAAAGTGTTTGCTCCTATAATAATGATTGACCTTTGTGTTGGAAATTAGTTGGCATTTACCACTGAGGCCAAACCAGAAATAGAAAATACTGAAAAATGTTTGTTATTATTGAAGGAGAGAAATGAATGCATGCCTCATAACCAGGTCAAGGGCTGACAAAACAAGGCACCCACTCCTCATTGCTCATTGTTAACTAATACACCGCCAGTGTACTAGTACCTGTCCCAATCCCAGATAAATGGGAGGGTTTTCCTAATCTCGGCTCAAATCAAATATGTGGATCGTCTGCTGTGGCGACACCAAGAGAGCGAGAAACCAAAAGGGAAACAAAAAAAAGAAGCTCCAACCTTAAAACTGGATTGGATACCACTTGTGGCTTCATGATGTTTGTTGCGGTTGTTTTGATGTTTGACATCAGTCATGAAAAAAAAGCAGGAGGCGGAGCAAAGTGACAGATAAAAATAAATAAAAACAGAAGACGTGATCATTTCATCCCAAACATCACAGCAGCTTTATTGTTTTTTCACAGACTATCTGTGGTGGAAACTTCCCTTTAACTGGTCTGTTCCAAGAAGAGCTACAGTTCATTTGTCCAGACCCTAAGAACTGTAAAATATTTTTTTTTCTTTTGCTTATAATGCAACTGTAGCAGGGCAAATAGGACTATGGTGGGACTTCACTGAGGGGAAACACTGACATTTGTTTAATTCATTTGCTGTGCTAAAATGGTAGCAGGTTGCTTAGTGTTTATGTTTTATTTAGTATACTGACATGTTACTGGTATCAATCTTAATACTACACTTCATACTACACCACAACAGTGTATTTTCCAAATGGTGAAACCATTCATTTTTGGAAAATGTAAGTACAATATAGTATTAGGGACACAAGGCATGAATATATTGGAAAATAAAAAAAGGTTTATTTGAATTCTAATGGTACAAGTTGTCATCAAAATTATAATAAATCCCAAAGAAAGTAAAAACTATTAATGGAACATAGCCCTGAAGACAGCTGCTAATGTGAATATCTGTCAGGAGGAAAGAGGACATTTATGTGGCACCGGACTTTATTAAACAGGCGTGAAAAAAGGCTGCAAGACACAGAGCAATGGGCAGAGAGAGTTAATATGATGCCACATGTTAGATTGCACTGGGATGGTAATTGCAGTTTATCTTGATCTTATTAGAGATGGGCTCATATTCCATTGCTCTAAGTTATTTCATTCACATGAGATATGCACAGGCAAACAAAGCTCTGCTGTTTATCAGGATCAAAATGAGACAAGTGTCCATGTTATTTACAGACAGAAACCCTGGCAACTGAAGATGGTGCAAACCTAATATCACACTGGAGGCAGCTATCAGAATTTAGCAGAGCAGTGTAAGTAGGGATGCACCAAAACCGATGCCAGTATTCGCTAACAGGTCCGATGCTTCCCGAATTTACTCATCTGTATTTTCAAAACTTCCCCGATAGTGCTGCACTAGAAACAACTTCATGTATTTTCAAGTGATCCAAGCAGTTGCGCGCAATGTCAGCAGTTTGGAAATACTTTAAGATAAGCAATGACTGTGTGATGTACTGCAAAAACAAAGGAAATGGCAACACTCTTCCAACACTTTTGGAGGCGACTGTAAATGTGTGTTGTATTTTGTTCACAGTCAAAGTGGGGCAACAAACAAAATGTGTTTTCCAATGTTGTTGCTGTAATGCTATTATTAACTACTCAGTACTCAGTATTGGTAAGTATTCAAATTTAAGTAATCAAACTTGTAATCAGTCAGAAAAAAGTTACTTGTAACCCAAGTTACAAAGGGAGCTAAATTGAAGACAAATGGCGATTTTCTACTATACAGTTAGCACGACTTTTGCTTTTCCATGAATGATAGTACCTGGTACATTTTTTAGCACCTGCTGTGGTGAGACACATGATTCAAACCAAACAATGCCGAACTGTACGTAGATCAGTTAAAAAAAATGTAAAAACCCTGAAAACATGCGTTAATCTCCAACATTTAGCAAGGATGTTTCTAAAATCTCAATATTAATAGCCAGCGATCGCGATCTGAATCGCAATCATGTCCAGCCGTATAGAGCCAAATAGAGTTAGAGCTGCGTTATAATGGAAAATAACCACATGTCCAAAGTGTCTGCTTTGTGAGTACAGACTTTTCCAAGAGCTCAGTTTGGATGATGTGCCGATTGAGCATTTTTGTGATATGGTTTTGTCATGTCATATTCACAATTTAAGTTGTACACAACATGAGCACAGCGAAAACGAACCAACAATGCAATTTGTCAACGCTTGACGATGCCCCGCTCAAGGTGAATGAGGCACCTGACGCCTCTGCATTCATGTGAGTCAGCGTTTTATGCTAAGCTAGTAATCACTGTGAATCAGTAGCAATTATCAGTGGAATTTTCTTGAAAAGAAAGCAATTTCAGGTGCAGTCGCTGCTGATTCAGTGACTTGTATGATTTTAAATGAGTTCATAACGATTATGCACTCTAGACTAGACGAGTGAATGTATCACAAATGTACATCAGGTTTGTGGACAGTTTTATGCCCAAACACCATGTTTTGCCCCTTAAGTTACAGCTGTCAAATTAACTTAAGTGACACATTATCTTATGGTTTCCTACACGTTTGTCCTTCGCTGCTCCGTGCAAAGGGTTTGCAATAAACATGCCTCACAGATATGGGTAAGCTTGACAATTTAGTGCCACTAAAACGTGTCCAATAAAGCTGCATCCTGTCCCCATGGAAATGACTGAGGTGAAAAGGGAGATTTAACGGGTGAAAGGAAAGATTTGTGGCTGCCATTATGTGTCAAAAGTGAGATGTTGACATCAGTCACCCTCTATCAGCAAGCGTCTACGTCAAGTCTTCTTATATATTCATTCACACGAGTCCTCACACTGACAACTGTCCTTGACCTCTTATCTAAACTAAGTTTGACCATGAGTCACATTCTTACAATTGGTCAGCTAATTGCTGACTAAATGGATTCATTTCTCTCTGTTCTTGTTGCCCTCGTCTCTGAATTTGAAAGCGACTGGCCTTTTTTCCAACACTTAAATCTGTCACAATGTCCACAATCACTTCCAAAGTGTCCTCAAAGAGTGCGGCATCACACAGTAAATACTGGGCACACTGCACTTTGGCTGACCACTCACAATTAAAGCGTGTGAACTATTTGTGTGTTTGTCTACACTTAAAAAAAAAAAAAAACACTAATTCCATTCATCTGAAATGCAAAACCAGCCACAAATTAGTCTCCAAATAATCCGCTGTATCGTCTCTGTCAATAAATCACGCTCACCCTCCCTGCAATTACCCTCCTATGATCAGGGCAGGCTGCTGGAGGGTGTGTTGAATTATGGTGCTAATAGAGGGGGATGTATCCTGGGCAGCAGGCAGCATGTTTATACCTGGACGGAGCTGCGGATTAATTTGACTATCAATCTAACTAACAGGCCGGGAAGAGAGAGCGAGTGAGGGGAAGAGAGAGGGAGAGAGAGCTGACACCTTTGCATGCTTTTTTTTTCTGATGAATGAAGAAATCAAATGGCAGAAATAAATATGCTTTGATCAGTGAATAGTAAATAGTACATTTCATTTTTTTTTTATTCACTATTTTAATTAATATTCACTGTGGGCCCATTCATTACAACAGTAGATACAACTGTGAGTCATTGTATAATGACTGCAAAAAGGTCATTTTAATTGTTTTTTTCAAAAAAATGTAAACAGCCTCAACATGCTCTGGAAGTTCATTAAAAATAATTGCCTTGCATTTGATGATGAACATTACTTAAGGTACAAACACACACAGGCCCAGAGGTGTCTTATTCATTTAGTCAGACTGTCATAAAATGATAGTTTTAAGACATTTTGTTTATAATCATACAGAAACACATTATCAATATCGTATTGATAATGTGTTTCTTATATTGATATAAGGAAACTCCTCTGCACTTCCGGCAGTCTTCACTTTGAAGGTGACATAGACCGGAAGCTCCAATTAACGCTGCGTTTGTGTGTGTATCTGCGTCATTACCTCGTTTATGAAACCCTAAAGTTTCAGAACAAACAGTTCAGCCACTGCTGAGAAAATAGTGTTGTATTGTTTTCCTGGGCTCTGCGAAGCGGATCGACACTTCCTTAATTTGATGTCGTCATCAGAAATCCTCACCACCGTAGCGCCTCCCGGTGCAGGCACTAGTCCGGGCACATCCGGTTGCGTACATTCAACCGCAGAAGAAGAAGAAGAACTAGTCTCGTTGTAGCTGCTGAGATGCAGAGCATCCACCGTGCCAGAGGGGGAGCTGTGTATCTGAGAGCTGGCCTATCTATTACGTCACTTCCAGGTACCTGGCCAATCACAGAACAGTAGGAAAGCTCTCGTTGGCTGGCCAATCACAGCAACTGTTTGGTCTAAAACAGCGCGGCTGACGAGAGCGTCAGTGAGGAGATATTTTGATCGGCTCGTTTGCAGCGATTAGGAGGATTTTAATCATGAAAACAAGTTAATATATGTAAGTAGACCTCCATAACTAACATATATGTGTGATACAAGCATTCTATGTCGCCTTTAAACAAAACCACACTTTTTTTTCATGCTTCCTCCTGTGCCCTCTTCTCGGTCTAACTCCTTCCCTCCATATCTCCACCAAGTCAGGTTGCATTTCAGATCACCTAAAAACCCTTTGAACATCAAAGTATCCAAAGTAAGCAGGGCCTACTCATTTTTCTTTGAAAGACTGGCCAGGGCGGCAGGCATTGGCATGTGTTGGCTCAAACTGGCAAAAGAGTGGTACTGAGTCAATGGCTGCCAAGTCATAGAGGACTGCCAGTGAAACTTCAAATGACCGCTCTCTCCTTCGTTGCTCCCATTTTCCTCTCTCCTTTACTTCACCCTCTTACTGCCATTGTCTCTTGCTCGTCCACTGTCTCCATTTATCTCTTTTGTCTCTTCTTCTTTCCACTTGCTGTCTTTGTCTCTTTAATCTGATGGAGAGAAAGGTCAAATGTTTGGCTGGCATCAGAAAACACCCCAGTGAGAACGTTGTGTGTGTTTTCTGTGTGTGTGTGTGTGTGTGTGTGTGTGTCCATGGAGAGGAGATTTATTGTCTAATGCAAAGGGAGGCAGGTGGTTCCGCTCACTAGAAATACCCCAAGGGTGTAGCTGAGAGAGCAGCAGGTATGCACATCTACAGGAACAAAGGGAAGGAGTCATCAACAATGGTTAGTAGGTGAGGCCACTTCATGGAAAGTGAGATGGGATGTTGATGTTGGATTTTAACAAGACTAAAAATGTTGTGTTTTTAGATTTTAGCCCTGCAACTCTTCATCAAGACATCTAACAAGAAGGTGTTAAACATTTAACTTAAGTCAACCACACCTAGAAGAGTGTTAAAAAAAAAAAAACTGAATAAACTCAATACCAACTCTTGGTAGGAGACAGTTTGCAATGTTTACGTCCTATACGTAGTTTGTATACCCTATCCTCTAATTGTTTTTAATCAGCGGTATAACAATTCAGGCTTTATCTTCTATAAAAGAAAATACTTTTTCCACAAAACACAAAAAGTCACTTGCACATAAAACATCAGCTTCTACCTATTGTTGAACTGTCAGGCTTAGCTGGACCCTTTCTCCACAAATGATATCTTCTTTCTAATGCCCTTTCAAGAAAATGTTATTTTTCAACATAATGAGGAAATGTTGCCAATTTAAAATGGGAACACTAACATTGAGTCTCAAAGACCCCCCATTCACCAAGTACTTACATTTTACACGTATGGGCAGCCCGCGGCCAAGTGGACAAGGGAACTTGACTTGTAACCGGAAGGTCGCTGGTTCAAATCCCCACTCGGCCAAAAAAGGGCTGGGGTACCCCTGAGCAAGGTACCCAACTCCCAATACTCCCCGGGCGCTACTCAGTGTGGCAGCCCACTGCTCCTAATTCTAGGATGGGTCAAATGCAGAGAATATCAGTCGCTCTGAGAATAATTTCCGTTAGGGGATTAATAAAGTATCTAAAAAAAAAAAGTATACATTTTGGATGTGGTTTCCAGGCAAAAACGTCTCCAACCGCAGCATATCTCAAGAAGAACTGATGCACACACACTAATATAGCCTACTAAATGAAAACATCATTTTCAAATCCAGAGCACCTATGTAGCTCAATGGGTTTGATAAAAATAACATTCATACATGTTTTTGATGTTAGGAAGAAACCGGAGAGCTGGCACCCTGACAACCTTCACACAAAGAGGTCCGAGACTGGGAATGGAACCTAGCACCTTCTTGCGGTGAGGCTATAGTGCTAACCACTAATCCACCATGTCCCAACCTTTCTTTGTTTCGTTTTTTTAAGAATGATTTTTTTTAAAGCTTAAAAGGAGTTTAAAGTTCTTTTTATTATGATTTTAATGTGGAACATTAAACAACCATATAACTGGATCAATAGAATACATAATCACATTAGCACAGATATGTTGATATTAACCTGTGAGGAAAGTCAAGTCAACTTTATTTATATAGCCCAACATCACAAACACAATTTGCCTCAAAGGAAGGAAGCTGGTGCTAGCACAGCTAATGTTAGCCACATTACACATACACATTCTCACTCAGCCTGTAACCCTGCCAACAAACCAAGCAGCCACCGACCGCACCAAGTCAATCACCCTGCCGCAAAGCTGCCAAATGAAACAACAAACTCCCCATGCCACCTGCCAACCCACCCATTCTCACAATCAGCACACCAGAGGCGATTGAGCTTTTCACCTGACTAGTCACTCATTTTTCTGCCCTGAAAACATGTTACATTTCAACCTAATGCAGTGTGTTAAAGCGAGGACGAAGCCAGAGGCATGAAATCTCTCATCTCACGCTACCGTGTTCAATATCTAACGCTCATTATTTTGTTCTCTCAGAGTCCTCCTCTCCATCACCATGTCCTCTGTCTTTGTTATCCTTCATCCTCTACTGTCTCAAATGTGTGTGTGTGTGTGTGTGTGAGTGTGTGCATGTCTCCCTCTATTTTATGACTCTTTTTCTACATTATTTCATGCTCAAAAGTTAAGTGTTGCAGGAGAGAGGTTCAGTGCAGTCTTCCTCACACTGTTACAACTTTGAAACCAAACACAGACTTCTCACTGCATGTACCAATTTAAGTGTGTGTGTGTGTGTGTGTTATCTTGTGCTATCTTAATCATAGCAGGTGTCTGGGCGTTGGGCAGTCTCAGCATGCCCTCTCCCCCAACCAAAGTCCTTATACCTGCAGAGAAAATGAGTTTTGCTTGTCTTTGCTCCACACTCATTCCTCCATCTCTTGTTCCTTCTCTTTCTCTCTCATACTCGATGTTCCATTCAGCCTCTTCTGTAACAGCCTCCATCTGTTTTAACTACTTTCTCGTCAACTCTTTCTCCTCTCTCGTGCTTTCATTCCTTCCACCTCCTCCCTGTGCACATCTCTTTTTTTATGTACCTCGTGTCTCAGACAATGTTATTTTCCAGTTACTGTCTCCTGAGAGGGAATGTCACTCCACCTTGAATGCCTGTTCACCTTTGTTTTTTGTTTTTTTTATATAACAATGTCTCCAGGTTGCACGGATAGCCCACACGAATTCACCCCACACAACGACAGTGGAAATGCAGCATTTTGAAACTCAGCAGGCAACAGACTGATCTCTGCATCGCATATGAAATGATGCATGTTGGGCGGGTTGGGGATGACGTGGTTTGGTTTGACAACAATATGTTATGGAGCATTTTTATTTCACAGCAAATCATTAAAAGTAGATGAAATCTCATTTTGTACAGCTAATATGTTTGACCATAAACAAGCCTGACTGCTTTAATGTCTTCACGTGTTTTCTGTTGAGGCTCATCCCACAGGATCATTATATTTCAAAAGCAGACAAGCTGTTATTGGACTGCGCTCAATTATTTAATTTCTTCTTCTCTTCTATTCACTTCAGTTAATCCCTGATGATTATAATATGGAGACCCATTGTATATATTAATTGTACCCCAGAGATTTTTAACATTCACTTTTACTAATGTATTCTTACATGAAGCGCTAACATAGCGCTAAACAAACCAGAAAACAAGTTGTTTACTCAAAGTCATGATTTTCATGGTCAATTTTTCTGTTGATAATATTCTCTGTCAGCTAGTTATGAATTGTTTGATTCAAAATATCCCTAAATAGTGGAACATTATCATTTAATGTTTCCCAAACCTCCTGATATATTTTTATTCTATCCACAAACCAAAGTGTTTCAGTTCAATGTCAAAGAAACCAGAACATATTTACATTTCAGAAGCTGAACTTATAGAAATGTTTTTACTTATTTATTTTTAAAGAAGCACTTGGATGATTCATTCATGAATCACCAACTATTTTGATAAATGCGTAGTCAATCGTTAGTTGCTTTATTGAGTTGTAGATGGACAAAGCACTCAGTGAGGTTAAAACAAGTTGACATTCAGTTTTTGTAATTCCTAAGAAATTGGCAGGTTTAAGCTGTTGTTTATTTTAGAACAGTCTTTATCCAAGTTTATTGACATTTTGTGGCATGTTTTCCTATCTTTGCCAACAATGCAATGACCTAATGTTCTTTTCATGGACCCTGTCATCAATCAACTGATTGAGCTGATTGAAATGTGTACTGCTTTTCAGAGAGCTTATGCCTACTATCAAACATTATGAGGCGTCATTTTTAAATGTAATAATGGTCTGTTTTAGTCAAATCATTGTCAAATGAGTTCACACAGTGCTCATTAAGTCTATGAGCTCCACATGAATCTCTCTTATCGTTTCTCAGTATAGTGGATTTTTTTAATGATGTCAACTGGCAACATTCCCACTCGCACACAGGAAGTACATTTGATTGATATCAAGACTGATGAAGGCAATGTCAACATTATGCTGGTAAAGTGGGATGGCTGCAAACAGGATGGAAGAGAAAAACACAAAGAAGCACAGATGAGAAGTTTCAGAAGTGAATCCCTCTGCTCCGAACCTGGCTCGTTCAGCAGTTTGCCAGCGTTAATGCTTCTTGTCTCCGCCCACCCCTGTACTGCCAATGTACACACAAACGCTCCCTCAGTCAGGTCTGATAGTTTTGCTAGACAGAACCCATTTTCAGATGAGGGATGCAGCATACAAATCATGTTACTTAATGTCTGTTTACAAAGACCAAACAGAGACAGAATGACAACAAACAAATAAATACACCAAAAGTTACACAATGCTGCTTTAAATCACTCAAAAAACTGAAGAGGCAGAGCTTTCATTGTGTTATCCTTTAGATTCATCACTGTGTTGATTAATTATTCCAACAACTGTCAAATTCTCCAAAGAGATGGCAGTGTGACTTTGTCTTTTATCCATACTGATTGTCTTATTACAACAAACTGGAGACAGGATATCCAAGTGCCTCTGAGGGGTTCACTGTGACCTCACAGAGAATTGGGCATGTCATTTTGGCAGCCACTTTTAAACAGACTAAGGTCATACAGCATGAACTAAAGAAACCTGGGACTTTCTGTAGAGGCTGTGTGGGAACTCTGAATGAATTCAGTTCATTTTGCCTCAGGCCGATCAAATTCTCTCATGTATTTTCAAATTCAAATGAGATTTTTGACCATGAAAGCCATTAACCACGAAACAGTCTTCACAGTGTCTCACACATGCACTCTGATAGGATCCTTACACATGTCTGTCAGGATTGTCAGGACACTAAGCAAAGAGACCCTTTTAAATCTCGCCCACATAACTTTCAAACACATTTTGAATCACTTGAATTTCTGAATTCGTATAAACTACCTCACTTTGACCAAACTTAGGTCACACAAATAAAACGCCTATAAATGTCACACAGCCTGAAATAAAAGGAATCTGTGAGCAGTACATGGAATCAAACAAAGTAATAAAAGTAAGAAGTGAAACTATGAAAGGAAAAATAAAAGACAAGTCCGCAAAGAAGGTCGTCACTTTCCCCTTGACTCTGTCTGTCGCAGCTTGTTAATTCACTGGAGATAGACATTCCATCACACACACATCTATCACACATCGTAATATGAGTGCAGAAAGAACAGATGGATGGAAGGATGAAGACTGATTTTTTTGCCAATCATTCTTAATTTCAACTTTCATACTTCATGGCATAAATGAAAGAGCATTTGTTGACTCTGAGGAGCCAAGGAGGGACAGCTGTAAGTGGTAAATGCATAGTAACATACAGGACTTATGTCTCCCATAAAGCTGGACCTTTTGCAGTCTGTGTCTGTGTCAACAGGTGTTTGTCAATAAGTTAAGACACACGTGGCATCAAAGACTGTAAAAAGCCATTGTCTGGTTGCAAAACAAACTCAAAACGTTTTAAACCATAAATTCATAATGCACGTTACCAATCAAGTGAAAAGTAGGCTCAATTTCCCATAGATTTCCATTCACTTCCATCCCACTTTCTACACTTCGCTTTTCAAACTTTTTTTTTTAATATGTGGCATGAGAATCAAGGTTCAGTTGATGTTTACAATGAAAATAAACACATCTGAGAGCAAACTCTTTACTCTTAACAGGTAAAACTGTCTTTGCAGTGGTCATGTTCCACCTGTCCATTAAGTTTCATTGGCTAATCCTGCAAATGACAGAGAGATGGCACCAAAGACATAAGCACCTGTATAAGGGTAGTATCAACACCTTAATAGAAAACAGATCCTGGTCAAATTCACATATCCTAAGAGGTGTGTTTGCAAGTTGCATTTAAGCTGCATAGAAAATTAACTGACTTCCCCTCAGGTCCATGTCAGAATGAGAAATGAACCCAGGAAAATGTGATTGTTATCACATGTGCTGGCAGTGGGCTTACATAAGGAGAACCGTGCCGGTTTTCCGACAAAAGGGACAACAATATGCTTAAAAACAAGCTCCATGAATACATTTAACAGTATCATCCCATTGCAACACACTGACGATGCAGCCTTCAAGAACCAGTTGGTAGCTCCCCACTAGGATGGGAGGTGCTGTTCCTCTATGTGTGTGTGTGTGTGTGAGAGTGTTAATAAGAGACCCTGAGACAATGACAGACACCAAGTCCTAATTAGGTTGTCATGCTGAGATAGAGAGAGGGAAAGATAGATAGATAGAGAGAAGGAGAGAGAGAGAGCCTATTAAGGAGGATAGGTGTCAAGCTCTGGCAGGAAAAGGAGGTGGTATGGGAGCAGAGAAGGGGGAGGTTGATGAAGTGGGGGCAAAGAGTCGGGTGCAGACAGGGAGAAACGGAAAGTGTGAGATAAAGAGGGAGAGAAAAAAGAGGAAGAGAGAGACTGGGCGAAACAGAGCAGAATGCAAAAACAGGAGGCGAGAGAGGAAGAGGGTATCAGCAGCTGGTGAGATGAAGAGGGCAAATTAAGTATGGGCAAAAAAAGAAGTAGGAGGGAGAAGGTGATGGAAGGTGTAAAGAGGAGAGGCGAGTGAACAGCATCAAGTGGACAGAGGTGATATGGTAGTTCATGGCACCAAGCAGGAGAGCAGAAGTTCCTCTGGTGCAACAAATTGTTCTCCTTGCTTCAAGAATAATTCTGGTTTATTATAACTTGGATCTCACATAATCTCTGTCTCCTATAAAATTATACAAGTGCTGACCATAATAACCTGAGGCATGTGGTAACATGGCAACATTCAGGTTGTAAACAATTTATATTTAGAGATAAAAAGAAGAGTACATGCTGCAAAAATGTCACTAAAACACAGTGTTCACATATAACAGATCTCAGCAGCATCAGTCCAATGCAATTTCATGGTCACTGAATAATTCCTTGATCTGATTGGTTGGTAGATGATTTCTTTCCTCATAAATGGACAGCAGCCTATAATTGTGGCTGATGTGGAAACAAATACATATTTCGCCTCTGTGATTATCTGAGTAAAATTAATTTGCAGCTGCCGGAAGCAGCATATTGTTTATCGAGCAGATTTTCAGAAATATACAATTACCACATTTGAGGATGCAATTAAAGTAACTGTTGCTCATGTGTACATCAGTCTAAACTGATTGCAAAAGCCTTTTACCCCTTTTAAATCCACTTTCATCAGTTGTCATCAAATCTTGTTTTGATATTTGATATCAAAACTGTTTTTTATAGTTCCATTACTTATTTATACTGTCAGACATATGGTACCGATACAGAGCAGTGAAGCTTCCTGCAGCAGGGTCACATCGATAGTGAGGGATGTGACATGTGATTGAAAGCACTGGGAATGTGTATTAAGTGCATATTGGATGATTATTTTATTACTCTATTTAAAAGTTTAACTTGGTCATAAATCTGAAATGATCATTTATGCCAAAGACATAAAGGTTCACTCAGGTGACAATGTGAACTTCAACAAAATGGAGGTAGAAGGGGTTGTGATAAAATCCCGATTTTGTCCCATAATGGTGCTGATTCACATGATGTTAATGGTAATTTATATTGTCTTATTACAGTATATTTGCCATTAAGGTTTAACCTCAAGTTTGTGTCCATTCAGATTTTTTGGTTATGTGACTTTGTTCTCAACAATGTGTACATGTATATGTATAAATGTAATGTAATAATAATAAAGTATTAAAGGTTGGTCAATATATTAAAAATCTGTTCTGTCTGGTAAATAAAAGGTTTGCCAATATATTAATATTGTATATGTGTATTATTTAACTGAGCTGTAACTGGCAAGCTGTCCTGGCCAGGTCTGCCTCATAAAAGACATGTATTGCTCAATGGACTTCCTGATTAAATGAAAATAAAACAAGTCAGAAATAGAGAAACCAAAAAAAAAACCTGGAGACACACAAGGAGCAGTAACAGGTAACTGGAAACAACTGACAGTGCAGCTCATGCAGAAAGGAGATGTAACACAGGAAGTAAAACTAGACTCGGTACACAAACTAGCAATAACTACAAAATAAAACAATAAACTAACACGATGCAAGGAAAACAGGAAAAACTGAATCAGAGAAAGAACTAAAAACACAAAGTCTCAGGAAGTCCATTGAAAGAAAAATCTAATCACCATTTAGAGAAGTCCAAAACAGGAGAGAGGTCAGACAGGAAGTTCACTTGATGGTAAACAAGGCTGTAAACCTTATTTTAAGCTATAAACCCAATAAGCACATCCACCACCATCATCATCATGGTGCCAACTCACACACATGAATACAGTTGTGTCCCTGAAGGAGCACGCAGGACTCAGGCCAGATTCAACTCTGGCACCAGTAGCCATAATACAAATATTCAGTTTACCAATCTGGCAAGATTACAAATAACTGGAAGCACAAACAAACACATGCCCACAGTTATAAAAACATGCATGTGATTCAAAGACACACAATAAATGTCTTTATATCATGAAGAGAGCACAGCAGATGCAATGAATTAAAGCTATAATGCATTTTTGAATAAACACTCAAGGACCACCTAACCCAAAATAGCCCCAAAACGATGGTTGTCAGCGGTGCCGGTCCACTGCACTGCTCAAGTCAGACAATGCCACAAAACAAATATTTTTTGGATTCTTTGGGTCGCCCCCGGACCATCAGTGGTCCGAGGACCACACTTTGAGAAAGGCTAATATAGACAGATTTGGTGACGCGTTTCCGTTTTCTTACTGCTGTATTTTCATCTAAAAAAATAATAATGAACATACACAAAATTCACAGACACGGGAGAGGAGGGAAATGAGATGGATAGAGGACAGTGAGGGGATGAGCAGACATGTACTACAGAAGCAGAAGTGAAGCTTCTTCTTCTTCCACAGAATTAGACAACACTGTGCATGTCAAGATAGTCGCTTCCAACCGAATGCATACATACCACTATTGATTATTTCATCTTTCATCCATGTTGGAATTGTATATTCAATGAGAACAAATCTTTTTGGAATGAAGACACGTAAACTTAGCAGTTGATCACTGAATGCATTTCTCTTTCTTCTACTTCTGAAACATCACATTTCTTAGATTCACATCATAAAAAACTGTTGTGCTTTTTGACGTTACAATATTACCGGGCCTCGTGGGTCAGAGGGATGACACACACCGAGTGAGAAATCAATTCCAAGGTTGCTCCCATGTGACAAAGTCAACAACTGCTGCAGGTCACAGTCGGGCCAAAAATGTTTTGTTTGCATGCTGCTAAAATTGTTGTTGTGTTTATTTAGTCTGATGAATCCAGTGTGCCAGTTCTGGAAGTGTAGCTCTTCCAAAAGGAAAAGACTGTGTTGTTCCGTCTACTCTGACCTGGCTCCCATCTGGGGAGCGGAGCATTATTTATGTGGTATTACAATATGTTATCGACAATGTGAGATACTCTAGATTGTGCTTCCTACGGTGGCCCTTAGAGGTCAGAGCGCATTAGGAAAAATGCACTGCAAATCTCACAACACAACATATTAAGAAAAACGCACTGCAAACCCCATAACACAACGGAAGTGTTTCTAGGGGACACTTGAAAGTGACGTACACCCGTCTCCACACCTGCAGGCAGGGGGATCATTCGACAGTAAACAACTGTGGTCAAGCCATGATAAATACATTGAAAGATCCCCAGAAGTTATGGAGCAGTGTTTTGTCATAGCACCTGGATATCACAAATTCTTCATTTATTATCTTATTTTACAGGTTGTCCTAATCCTGCCTGTCCGCTTGTTCGGGATCGTTTCAATGCATTTACCATGGCTTGACCGCAGTTGTTTACTGTCGAGAGATCACCCTACCTGCAGGTGTGGAGCATGGATGTGTTATAAGTAGGGATGCACCGATATGACTATTTCCACCGATACCGATATCCGATATTAATATTGCTGCTATGGCCGATAACCGATATTTACCGATATCGATATATGTTTTTAAAAAAAAGTTTCTGAGATGATAAAAGTTTGTACAGAATGAAAATCATGCAAGCTGAATTTTTGAATGTCTTTCTTTATTTTCAAAACATGTTTTACCTCCAAATAACAAGGTCACATAAGACACAAGTAACCAACTACAAGTAAAGGTTTTTAGAAACCTTTACCACTTGTAGCAAGTGTGTAACTAAATTAAAGTACAGTTTAACTCCCTCAACTCACTAAACTCCTGTGAGAAAGTTTGGATCATAAATTACAAACATGAACATAAATAAAAATAATACCCTGCCAAAGTTACTGTAACCGAGATAAGGGCGTCTATACTGGGTACGTAAATAAAGTCAACAACCCTTCCTCCCGACAACAACAACCGCGCCACTTCCCTTCACAATAAAACTACACAACAGATATGAGAAACAATACCTGACAAGCTCTACTAAGAGCTGCCATAATTAAAAAAAACATGTTAAAATACTTTATCAAACTTGCCAGTATTCATGGCAACCAGATATTTATTCAATTGCAAAACATCGGAAAAGTAGCGCCGACTTGGCAGGTTGTTGCGGGGTTCAATATGCGCTATCAACCGTCGGAACCCTCGGCTGGTCGTCAAGAGCAATCATTTCCATTATCTTGATCGTTATTGCCCTGGCCACTGTCTTCCTTTGGTCGAGTCCCAGCTGCGCTGCTTTCTTTTTGTCTGCTGCCTAATGTTACTAGCGTTAGCTTCCTGCCGTTGTTTGTGTACTTCTGGGTGGCGGTTTTTCAAATGACATGATCAAATTTGTGGTATTGAATGACTTGACGCGGAACCCTCCTCGCATTACCTCGACTTTGCAAGTGTTGCATAATGCTTTTCGCGTATCTTCTATGGACACCCTGAAAACTCGCCCACACCGCTGACATTCTCTCTCCTCCACACACACACACACACACCTTGTGCTGCGCTTGCATCACTGACGCTGTCCCCTTCCCGACACGCATACACAAACAGCAATTAGACGGGTATAAACATCGGTTGTTAAAATCGGCGCAGTTTTACTCATTGCACCGATGCCGATATGTTAAAAAATGACGAACATCGGCCGATACCAATATTAATGCCGATATATCGTGCATCCCTAGTTATAAGAACTGGATAGAGCACCGCCCCCTCTGCCTTGAAGACAATTGTGTCATGGTGGCCACTTGTGGTACTGCAACAAAAAATATCATGCGGCCCAAAAAGCAATTATCCCATTGAGCACAATAGTCAAGGGGATGTCTGTAAAAGTATCCACAGGACACCTCGAGACATGGACATAGGCTTTTATAGATTTTTAGATTCTATATTTTTAATTAATGGGGTTTCATATTTGTAAAACATTCTTAAAGGCCATAAAAAGCCCAGAGAAATATTATTTCCCACGTCATAGCTGTGTACGAGCACAACAAAGCACGGTCATGTGGCATCTTGGGAACGGTGCTACTGTTAGTGAACTGTACGATATGAAAACTATGAGAAATGCGCATGACAGACAACTCGGAAATAAACCCGAAAGTCAGATACTTTTTTGACATATGTGCTGGGTGAGCAACTCCATAGGAATGAACTGAACTCTATCCAGTTCTTATAATACATCCATGGTGTGGAGACGGGTGTGCATCACATTCAAGTGTCCCCTGGAAACACTTCCGTTGTGTTGTGATATTTGCAGCACATTTTTAATTGTCTTAATGTGTTGTGTTGTTGGGTTTGCAGCGCCCTGACCTCTCAGAGCCACTGTAGCTTTCGCTGGTTTAACCCTAACCGTTTTTAAAAGGCAGTGTTAGGTTGGTGGTCGATGAAAACCCAGAAATGCCTTGTTTGTACTTCTGTGCACACGTTACCTCAGTACACAGGTGTAGTATCCATTGTCTTCCATTTCAGCAGATCTGAACCAGATGGAGTCGTCTTCTTTACTCAGCCTGTGGCCTGAGAAAATGATTGGCTCCTAAAAGACAACAACATACACACTAAATGTCAGATTTTTAAATGAAATCATACATGAATGTACAGTATACTGTATGGATAACTCCCTTCAGGCTGTAGAGTACACATTATGTTCAGGCATTTTTTTGGACAGCAAGCACAAAAGTCGGTTTTAAACAAATAGTGGGTTTGATTCTTGTGTCGGACGTCACGCTCATGACTCTTCCAGTGACAAAACTCTCTGAGCGATCGGTGCAGAGCAGTCTGTTGACGTCCACATTTTAGTATCGACTCAGCTAGCTTGGAACCTCGGTAGAGCAGCTATTTAAAAAAGCACCAGGTACCAGGTTCTATCTCCACTGGGAAAGCAAGAAGTAGAGTCGGGTTGAGCCGTGCCGTGCTAGAACTGTATAATAGAAAAAGCCCATATCAAACATGATCGAGGGAGAGATTGTGTACAGTGGCAGCACAGACTCGGGTGGGAACAACACATTTATCCCATTTTTAGGCAGCAGAATTCACTTCACTAAAAGTTTTTGTGGCTGCTTCTTTGTCTTTTCAGACTTACTCCAGCCTGTTTGCAGTCGTCTCACTTTACTACTGCCATGTTACTGTCTTGACATAAAAGGAATCACTTCCTGTGTGCAGCACAGGAATGTTGTCACACAACACCACTACAGTGAGAAAGACAGAGAGAGTGGTGTGGAGCCTATAGACTTGATCAGCATGGCGTGAACTCATTTGACAATGTTTTTAATGGAACAGACATTTGTTTATTTTAAAAAAGTTACTCACTACAGTGTTTAATGTTAACACTTGTGTGCAAAGTGGCTCACCTCTGCATCTCCTTTGTTCTTGTACCAGATGAGGCGCAGCTTGGCGTTGGTGGCCATAGTGTAGTTGGTTCTGATGTAACTATAGAACAAGGCACATTTGACCCGAACAGGTTCACCTGCCAGGACATGATACTGCTTCAGATCCACTGACCAGTCAATACACCCATCCACTGTAGGAGAAGGAGAAAACACAAGAATCAGTGAGAGTGTGCGCAGACAAAAACAAACAAACTGTGTTTTCACCCACAGCAGAAACACTGATGGAAACGGAATGAGATTAGGAGCTGCACTGGGTTAGGAGGTGAAAAATGAAGAGTCATCAAAAACATATTTACAAGACCTAATACAACGTTTATATAAAATGATTTTTTTTATACTGTACAGAAAGTTGACAGGACATAGAAGAGGCAGAAAGAGGAAGGATGTGAGTGACAGAAAGAATTATTCATCTTGTTTCTTGAGAAATATTGGTCTTTGCCTTCAAGGCAATAAAAGAATATAAATTGTTCAGTGTATGTTCATGTGTTTTGGGAAGAACAAAGAAGATTAAAGTGAGATACAGAGACAGCATTTTCTGCAAATATACTCTATGGGGACAAACAGGGAACAATTTGTCTCCACTTCCACTCCCTACAAAATAAATAAATGAGTAAAAAGCCAAAGTATCCCATATACTAGTGTTGCCATATTACACTGGTGAAGCCATTTGGAGGAAGAATGTATGGAGTGAGTTGCCCAAACACCAAAGTCCATCTGTCAATCACTGACATCTCACCCAAATTTTATCAAATTAAATTGATTACAAACAAACTTCAACAGCATGACAATAAGTGTGTACTTGTATCAATTTATGTCTTTTGAGTCATAATCCAACTGCCACCCGTGAGGGGAGAGAGTGAGGAGGAGAGCAACAGTATGAAAACACTGAAGAAATTCACACAAATGAAAGAGGCTGTGACAAAATAAAAAGAGAGGAAAGACGAGGCCGACGTGTGCAACAATATCAGTGTGAGACCAGGTCAACTGGAACAGAAAACACATTGTAGATGAAAGACAAGCAGGAGGCAGTGAGACATGGAGGTCATGGCGAAAAACGACAAGGACCTTTCCAAATGTTTTTTTGTTTTCCCTCATCCATTTTTTTCTCTCCTCTCCTCTCCTCTCCTCTGCTCTTCTCTTCTCTTCTCTTCTCTTCTCTTCTCTTCTCTTCTCTCCTCTTCTCTTCTCTTCTCTTCTCTTCTCTCCTCTCCTCTCCTCTCCTCTCTTCTCCTCTCTTCTCTTCTCTTCTCTTCTCTTCTCTTCTCTTCTCTTCTCTTCTCTCCTCTCCTCTCCTCTCCTCTCCTCTCCTCTCTTCTCTTCTCTTCTCTTCTCTTCTCTTCTCTTCTCTCCTCTCCTCTCCTCTCCTCTGCTCTGCTCTCCTCTCCTCTCCTCTCCTCTCCTCTCCTCTCCTCTCCTCTCCTCTCCTCTCCTCTGCTCTGCTCTCCTCTGCTCTCCTCTTCTCTCCTCTCCTCTCCTCTCCTCTCCTCTCCTCTCCTCTCCTCTCCTCTCCTCTCCTCTCCTCTTCTCTTTGGACTCAGTTAAATGTGCTTATTTTTAATTGAAACCCTCAAACTCTAATCCCAAATGCCTTGCCTCTGAATGAAAGCCTCTTCCCTGCAGCAATAACCCCTCTGGTTCTGTGACATCTCCTTAAAAATACCGTCTCATTCAGACTGATTGTCTGCCTTTTATCTGTTTATTATGCAAGTGAACATATAGACCTGGGCAATAATTAATATCTGGCTATTATTTTAAAAGTCAAATCCTATATGTTTCTTTCTAATTTGTGATCCTCATTAATTATGACAGATTTCATTTTAATTAATATTAGTCCATGTGATTGCTCTGTGCACAGACAGAGACTATAACAGCAGGTCTACATAATTATCAGAAAATGATAATTATTCAAAGATAAAAGCTTCAGAGCAGCTTAATATTCATCTATGCCCCCGGTTTTTAAATAAAAGACAGAAATGAACTGGAAACCTCCTGCAGTTTACCATCTCACACTGATGCTTTGCTGAATTATGAACTTCACAACTACTCCAATAATGATGAGCGTGCAGTCAGGAGTTCAAACAGACAATTTCATTTAATGAATTACTTGGTTGTTTTTTTCAAATCTTGTTTTAGTAAATAGTTGTATTTTTTGGCAGCATATAAATGGCACTAAAGTAAATACAGAAAGTTAAACATCTGATCAAGTCTTATTTAAAGTAGAAGCATAAAAAAGAAAGATAACAATAATAATAACAAGTTGCAATACATCCCTGTTTGGCACAAAAAACAGTTACAATCGGAAGTCGGACATTTGACGTAGGCTGTGAGTGTAAGTGCACATAAACATGCTTCAGCACTCCATCAATGCCTAGTTTAATTTGTGTTACATCACTAACTATGATTTAAAGACATCATTTGCCTGAGTTTGTGGTGCAAATTTACAGCCACACACTTAATTGGTTACATTTATAGATTTAGCAATATGCATTGAGTCATATAGGGGAGATTTAAGATCACTACATCACAAACACACACACACACACACACGAGTGTGCGTCATAGTGAGGGCACTATGCATTCCCTAGCCCCATCACAACTAAATGGCTAACCATAACCCTAAACCTAAACCCAATTCTAACCCTAAAACCAAGAAAGTGAGGACCGGGGGTGGGGGGAGGGGCGAGTTCATTACACACACAGTGCTTAATGTCAGTCATTTAAATATAGACGAGGCTGCGAGATAATCAGAGAACCACTGTCATCAAATGGTCTTTGTGTTTCTTGGCATTAGGCAAAGAATTGCCGTTTTCAATGTTATTGGATGTGTTGTGTGTGTGTGTGCACGCTTAAGCATGTGTGTGTGTGTGTGTGTGTGTGTGCGTGTGTGCTAAGAATCAGGTAATGAATAGGTCGGCCTGACATGGTGGTTGTAAATTAATGTGCAGACAAATTGAAGGTGTGGATGCAGTTCCACTTCATTCAACCTCTCTCCCTTGCTCTCTCTGACTCTCACTCTCTCAGTGTGTGTGTGTGTGTGTGTGTGTGTGTGTGTGTGACTTTGTGTGTGTGTGAGAGAGAGAGCCAGAGAGAAAGAGAGAGATGCACCCAGGGCATCACATTAACAGAAAATCACATTAGTTTGGTTGACTGGACTAATGGCTTTTGTCTTAGACAATGTTGAACACAACACAAAAACATTGAATACAACCCAGGTCTGACAAACACACACATAAACATGCACAGATGCACACCCTATAAACTCACTCACACACATTAGAATGATGGGCCAATATGTAGCTGCAGGTCATTACCAAAGAAAACTCCCAATAATTCATTTATCACTGCTTCTAAATGTGTATGTTTGTGTAAATCTGTGCCTGTGAGTGTATGTGCATAAATCTGTGTGTGTGTGTGTGTGTGTGTGTGTGGACTGCAGCTGTGTGCGTCTGTAGACATATTAAATGTGTGGGCGAGGTGTAAGCATGGGCAGATATATCATCCCCGTCAGCTCTATCTGCATACGGTGGAATGAAAAACACTTTGGATAAATCGCAGAGTTTCAGAGTTTGCAAAAGTTTTGGAGCAAAACACACCAAATTACTTAGATAAATAATAAAAAAAAAAAATTGTAAAAAATAAATAAATAATAATAATAAAACAATGTAACAGTTCAAATATAAATACTGACACTCAGTTTCTGTGATTTATATCTTTAAAAATATGACAATGACAGAACTAATTTGACAAAACCTGTGTTTTGATATAAATAAAAATGTTTCAGCTGTTTAAAGAGGATTATTCAATCCAGTTGATAACATACTGTAATACATGAAGTATATGATTAAATCAACCCTTTATCAAGTCTAACCTTTTTAAGAATGAACGATGCATTAAGTTCAATTAAATTAAATGTTGGGCTTCATAATGGCTATTAGTAATTCCATGAAGGATTACCATACTCAAATGTTTAGACCTAGTATGAACAGCTCTTAAAGCTGCTGTATGGGGTGGGAACAAGTCATCAAACAGCTGAACCAGGTTTTTTAGGCAGCAGATTTCTCCAACCTGTTTCAATTGTCTCGCTTTAATGGCAAAATGTTGTTGTTGCTTCCTTTGTCTTGACATCAAATGGATCACTTCCTGTGTGCAGCATGTGAATGTTGCCTGGTGGGACAAGAGCTACACACCACTATTATTCCTAGCCGGCATGTGTGGCCCCATAAGGGATATATCTGGTCTAATAATATGGGTCCCAAGCAGATTTCCCATGTGGGAGCCAGGCTACTGACACCGTATGGCCTGTATAATTTGCCCACGTCAAGGCCATGCCCACTTTGTACCTATTCAATAATCAGGTAGCCTGGAATGAGTATGAGGCAGACGTGGGCTTGAAGTGGGCAAACATAGGTGGGGCCACCATGACAAACCTGCTTGGGAGCCATATTGTCAGCCCAAACATAACCCTCATGGGTTAGAAACGTAGAAAGAGTTTTGTGTAGCTGATAGACGAAGCCAGATCCCATGTTTTTTAATATTCACTGTTGATTTTCTTTGTTGTATGTGGGTGTAGGTGGTGACGTGGCGTTATAAACCACACCTGGTATTTCCAGCTTATTGAAACACACGACCAGGCTAGGAGATGAGCTACTGCATCGCTGTGGTGATGGACAGAAACTTTACCTCTGTGTCACCTGTGTGTCGCCTCATTTTCTAACATCACCTCCTGCAGACTGACACAAATGCTCCATTAGTTTGCATGACTGGCACAGTGGGCAGGAAAAAAAGCTGAATGCGCAGGAGCTCCCATTTTTCCATGTGCACCGCTGATAGGTGTACAGTATATACTGTTAATATATACTGCTCAGACATTAGCCGTGAGTCCTGACCAAACAGGTGTTGCTGTCCATGGTGCTGAAGTTTGTAATGCCAATAGTCAAACATCTGGATGTGAGGTTTGCTGTATATAATCCATAATCAAACTAGTGTATATTCACACCACCATACTATATATAAGTAATGATGAACACTGTTGTTGGCTCATACTGAAGGTAAAATTAATACATACATACAGTATAATGTTTTCACATTTAATGGATATAGAGCAGAGCGATTTTGTGCAGTGTGTGCAGAGTGCTGCATACAGAATTTAGTTTGGGTCTGTCACTCAAACGCAAAACCCTCTAGTGCCTCCAGCCTGTCTGCACACCTCCCACAATCCCCTGCAATACCACTACAGCTGCTGCTATAATAATAGCTTGACCTGACCCACACACAGACACACACACACACACACACAGTGGCACAGGCAATGATCCCGACACTCACAAACGGGCACACACACATGCACACACAACAAAACAGAGTAATAGAGTCATATGTATATATATATATATATATATATATATATATATATACATACACAATACACACACACACACAACAGACACAGACAAATACAAGTCTATCACCAGTGCAGGGCAATTTACACTGAGGGTGAGGAGAGAAAGAATAGAGGACACAAAAAACAGATGACAGGGAAAGAGAGAGAGAGACAGAGAGAGAGAGAGAGAGAGAGAGAGAGAGCACCATTTGGCCCAGTGCTGATGTTCAATTTCAGATGAAGACTTGATGGTTATATCTTTTCTTTGTAAACAATTTTATGGAATAGGCTTTAGCCTTGATAGACCACAATACAACATGTGACAGACTGTGTGTGTTTCTGTGATTGTATGACATAATGTGTCTGTGTGTGTGTGTGTGTGTGTGTGTGTGTGAGAGAGAGAGAGAGAGAGAGAGCAAGAGAGAGCGAGGCCTGAGAAAGTGTTTGCCATTTTTAAAATGACTCCTCACAATTTGTTGCACTTTTCACAAACCAGTGCATACACACACTCACACACACACACACACACACACTTATATACACACACATACACAAAGCACAATCCATTTTGTGAGCTATGAGAATATGGTAATGCATGTGTGGGTTATGGCCTTCATTCACTGCTGTTGAGATATAAAAGAAATTGTCAGCATACATGGTTTGAAACACACACACACACATGCATGCACATAGGGGTACACTCATACACACACAAATGCAACCAACAGCCATCATAAACAGCACAATCAGATATTAACACAAACACACGCATACATTTACACACAAGTGTCGAGTCTGAATAAATGGAGTTGACCACAATCTGCCCTCTGTGTTAATGCTACCAAACAGACTCTCACACACAATCTACACATATACACGGTTTTCCCCTTCAGTTTATTTTCTTTCTATTCAAGCTTCATGTATCTATAGAAAAAATGGTGAGAGCAGCAAAATGATTGGCTGAGATACGTGTGACTATAGAGTCACACTGTCTGACTGAGACAGAGCTGAGAGTGAGGTGCACTGTAGCAGTCAGCTGTTTGTACGTGCATCCACCAGCTGATTTTAATGGGAAATTAATTCAAAATGATTTAATAATATTTACCAATCTGCTCTATGTGTCTATAGAGAAATACCAACTGTAAAAACATTATAGTTTGGGACAGGCCACACTGAAACAAGCTGGAGTTATCAACTGTTCCTTTGTGAGTTACTCTGCTGAGCTTCTCTTGTCTTTGTTTTCTCTTTCTCTTGCTTTTAATAGACACATCTGTACAATCAGACTTGTTAAAAACATAATTTTGCTCTTGCAAAAAGTCAAGCCTAGACCCGCTCATTTGTGGTCACAGGAGATCCATGGTCACTAAAGGATCACTAAAGACGAACAATAATACTGGGCCTTAGAATGCTCAATTAACATAATCTCAAATCCAGATGTCTTTGGAATGTGTGAGGAACCTGGAGAACACACACAAACCTGGGGAGAGCAACCAAACACAGAAATGTCATCAGTCGGTGATAATGTGTACGAATGTCCACAATTTGTTATCTTGTTATTTCTGATAATTACTGCTTCAACTGAGACCTCCTGTGCATCTAAGAAGTGTTTCCACCTGACAGCCACTGCTTCAGTGTTTCAGAAATGTTTCAGCAGTTGTGAACGTGTCAGAACGTGTCAGACAATCTCCGGTTTCTTTCTTCATATGTGAACGACAAAAGAGATGAACTCCAGATGCAGTTTTACGGATATTTTTTTTAGAGTTCGTGTGTAGCGAAATAAATACCTATCTTTTTCCTTCACATTATAATGTGTCCTCTTTCACAGGATCCTCTGCCAGTGCAGCCATTAGGTGGACCACACACAGGTTATTGCGACAAGGTGCATGTGATTTTTGTGCTATTTTCACCATCTTTCAACATTGGTGCCAACTCTCTCTCCGTCTCTCTCTCTCTCATACACGCTCTTTTCACTTGTTTCTTTTCCAACTGAGATTTGAAATAAAACCCTGAAGGCATAGTGTAACCATTTTATTATGCTCCACATTTAAAGGATCAATAGCGTAACATTTCTTTACATACTGATGTGTATATTTTCTTATCTTTATTAGTTGAACTATGAGGTGAGCTGCTTTTCACTTTGCTGACAGTAAATGGTCAGTTCTCCCTAGAACCAAATAGATGATCAAACTTAAAGCACCACTGTAGTGTGGCCACGTGCCTCTTGACACATTCCCTGAGCTTGTGCCATGTGCAGCTGCTTCTGGGAGTTAAAGCTCAAGGTATCAGTCCACACAGAGGTCTCTAAAATGTGGGTGGGTTAATAAATCAGGCCATGAAACCGATAAAGCGAAGCAGACAAATAATATGTGAAGCAGGGGAAGGAAAAGAAAGAAAATGGAGGAAAAGTAGAGAAGGTGGGAGCAGCCTAATGAGAAGTAATGAGTTCAATTTCCCTAGGAAGCAGAACACATTGGCCTTTCTATTAACCATAATAATAACTCCTGATGATGGGCAGATGGATGGACAGATAGAGGGAGGGGGGAAAGAAGAGAAAGAAACGTGGATGAACAAAAAAGTGCCATACAGTACGAGGTAGAAGGAAAAGAACGAAGTAAGTTTCTTTTTACTGAACGACAACTGAGAAAGGATGAGATGAGTAAAAGGAGGACAAGAGAAATAGGATTGTTTGTAGCACCTACAAATAAAAATAAATCCTACACAAACGGGGTATTAGAACACTACGAAATGAGATCAGGACAGAGATGACTGATGATCTCGCTCTCACACAGTGGAGTAATGTTTTTGAACATTAGGACCATATTTCCCAAAATGCCAAATGCCACAAACACCCTCTACCTCCTACATTATTACAAGATATTGTGAGTGGTTTCTCCACCAGTCTGTCACTTCATCTGCACATCACACTGTGTGTGTGTGTGTGTTATCTCACATCTCATAGAGATGGACTCTTTTTTAGTTCTAGCCATCTTTAACTCGTCTCTGTGTTGCATGTATAACTGCACTGTGCCTTTGAATTGAATTGAATTATGGAAACTTGTAACTGTCATTGTCAAAAGGTACAGGAATTTTAGTTTGGACGGAAAAGTAACTGGAGGAACAATAGTAAAGTTAAATAATTAACAAAGCATTTGACAGAAAGCAAACGAGAAAGAAGGGAGATCAGGAATACAAATAGATTAAATGAGAAAAGTTAAAAGATATTTCTTTTAAATTGATGGGAAAAACAAGTGTGAACAGAATAAAGAAAAAACAGCAACATGTATGGAGACCTGTATCAATTACTTGCATCCCAGCTGTGATATATATCTAGTAAATGCCCATTATTTCCATTCAACTAGATGCATGTTTTCTTTGTTTCATATTATATATATATATATATATATATATATATATATATATATATATATATACACATATATATACACATATATATATACATGTATATAATATAAAACAAAATACACACATGCAGTTGAATGAAAAACATATATGCATATATATACATATATTTATTCAGAGTGTGTGTGTGTGTGTGTGTGTTCATATGATTGTTTTTATCAATGAATGACTGATGAAAGTGCTTTTATCATGATTGTGATCTTTCTCTGGCAGTGGTATGAATAGTTTAATTCTTCTAAATGAGAGGAAAAGTTCAACTAAACTATAGATGTGTATGTTTTCCTGACTATTGATCTCATATATTTAAGCCAATAATTATTGAGCTGATATTATTCTGGCTTCCAAAGGCGTCCACCATTCTTTGAGGAGGGCGGTGAAAGACTTTCCAGCTGCACAAGAACAAAGTAATGCCACTTTGGTCTTCATGTAATTCTATCCTAATGATTCAGTTCCATGTGTAATTTAAACAAACACACACACTGTTCTGTTCTGTTTGTTCTTGTAGGTGCTTTTCAGAGAGAAGACAATTCATGATTTTTCTGTTCAAGCAATAAAAGTGAATTTGCATTTCAGTCTGCATCTTGTGCCTATAGGTGCTGATTCAATGAAAAGATATCAAAAAACTGAACTCAGACAGAAAAAAAAAATAAAAATAATGAAGATGTGAAAAAAGTAAAAAAGTAATTAATACTAACGGCACGTGCTGCTTGCCTGTGGCCATGATGAACCCTTTTTAGCTGCTGGATAGTTAATGTGGTTTTTAATGTGTTTTCTGAAAAGGAAATCAGTATCTGTACTCGCACCGACTCATAAATAAACAAAATATTGTTTTGGAGATAAAAAAAGAAGCCTTATATCAGAGAAGGGTGGCTGTTTTTTCTGTGTTTTTAATTTTCTTGTGAGTGTTGTTTCTGCTGGGGAGACAAAACTTGACTATGACTTTAGGTTTAGGGGTAACTGGGTCTATACAAATCCAAAATGCTTTTGTGTAAAAACAACTGCTTTGCTTGTCTTTCCTCATCACATCACATATTTGAACTTATTAGTTATTTTCCATTTTCTAGAGCAATTGGCTCATAGGAAAATGTCTTTTTATTGTTTCTTATATGTTCATTGTGAAGATATCGGAGAGTTTATATGTAGCTCATAAGTTGTTTTTGTGCTGCTGCTAACAACTTAAACTCAGCCAATAAAAGGTAAAGAGCTCTGTTGAGTTGTTGGAAGATAAAGTCAAATAGATTTGATCAGGGATTCGATGATGTTCAGCAGAGATTTATGTTCCTCCTTCAAACGATCAGTGGTCGGTTCTTTCAACTATGACCCCAAACCATGAGCTTTTCTCACCTCAATCAAGTCTGAATCCCCGTTCAGGATGGATTTATTTCTCTAAGGGTGCTGCGCTAATTCTAACATTACCTGCACTGGTCATTTTATCCCCAGAGCAAGTATTGTATGTTAGTAATTTCCCCCCAAAGCCCTGAAATAACTTCATCACAAGCTTCTTACTGTTTTGTATTAAAAAACAGTGGCTGCTCCTCCAGTCATTTGAATTTAATTTCCTGGAGAGACATTTCTGGGAATGCTTCCAGTAAAGAGAGTTATTCAAGTGTAACTAAACCACCTTTTTACCAAGTAAAAGCAAGTGTGTATGGATCTCTGAGAATGGTATTTGCTGATCCAGTTGCAAACCTTCACAGTTCAGTGTTTCTACTGCCTCTCTCTCGTAAAACTCTCAGGCCACTTGTTTTGGTATTTTTCAAATCAGGCCTTGGGTGGAATTAACTGCAGAATACTGGGTTTAGTTACACTTTCAACCCAAGCTACAAGACAAGAGAGTGACTAAAGAGTGAACAAGGTAAACCAATAGTTGCTGCACAGGTCCATCATCATCTCACTCACAATACCCTCTATGAACAGTTTCAGTCTGGTTTCTGTCCTCAACACAGCACCGAAACAGCTCCGGCAAAGATCACCAACAACCTTCTTAAGGCAGCAGATTACAGACATCTCACCATACTCATCCTACTCATCTCATTTGGACTAAATCACACCAGTCTCTCCTGGTTCACCTTCTACCTCTTCGGTTGCACACAGTTGGTAGAGCTGAAGAACTACCAATCCCAACCTTCCCGAGTCAATAGTGGTGTACCGCAGAACTCTGTCCTTGGGCCTCTTCTTTTCATCATCTACCTACTCCCTCTCGGTAATATCTTCAAGAATCAAGGACTCAATTTTCATATGCAGACGACACCCAGCTCTAGCTCTCCTGCAAACCCAGTTCCTCACTTCCTCCACCCTCCCTCCTTGGCTGTCTGCAACATGGCAAAACCTGGTTTTCGCACAATTTTCTCAAACTCAACAGAAATGAAACAGAATTCCTTCTTATGGTCACAGAAATCCGTCAATAAACTCCAATTAGTACAACATTTGGCTGCATGTGTCATTTCCAGAACCCCATCCACACAGCACATCACTCCTGTCCTTAAACAGCTTCACTGGCTTCCGGTCCATCTCCGCATCGACTATAAGGTTCTGCTTCTCACATTCAAGGCCCTCCATAACATTGCATTCAAGGCCCTCCATAACATTGCACCTCAATACCTCACCAATCTCCTTCAAACATACACATCTTCCCGTACACTTAGGACCTCCTCTCCTTCACCCCTTATGCCCATTTATCCACAATGGACTGGGCTTTTATCTGCTCTGCCCCTCGGCTCTGGAAAACACTCCCTCAGGAAAAACACTTAGCACTTTAACAACACTGTCAACCTTCAAGTCACATCTCAAAACACACCTGTTCAGACTGGCTTACCTTTCATAATATATCTGATTTTATTGTTGCTGTTTTGTCTTCTCTTATCATTTTGTATTTGAATTGTTGTATTATTTGTATTCTAATTGTTTTTAATTGTTTTTACTGTTGTTGTTCTGAAATAGTTTTTTTTGTAAGGTGACCTTGAGAGTCCTAAAAAGTGCCTATAAATAAAATGCATTATTATTATTATTATAAGTGCTGTCAAATGATTAAAATATTTAATTGTGATTAATCGCATTAATGTCATAGTTAACTCACAGTTAATTGCACATTTTAATCTATTCTAAATATCCCTTGTTTTCTTTTTGTCCCATTATTTTTTCCTCATTTTAATGCTCTTATCAACATAGAAAAGTGGATTGGATTGACTGTATTACTCATATAATGTAAGGACTGCTTCATGGTCAACTGAATTGTTTAGAAAAATGTCAAGAACATTGACATTAGAACTACATTAAACCATGGAAATGCATTTCAATATCAGCAAAAAAAATATCATGTTTTGCCCCCCTAATCATAACCAGCTATTGATGGATATTATTTTTTTTATTTAACTAGGTCAGATGAGAAACCATTTTCATTTACAATGACGACCTGGGCAAGAGGCAGCACAACAAGGGGGGACATAAACAGCACAAAACAAACAAAAACAGGGCACACAAACAACAAGAGGAGAAATGTCAACTACATATTACACACTAACCCACATAACAATATTAAACAATTCATAACAGCCACGTAATCGTGACTTAAGTCTCCCACCAGTGTATACATTCCATCAGTGTGACAGCCTTATTTAGTTGATGAAAGAAAACCAGAAACCAGATTCAAGAATTTGCAGATTCAATACTTGATGCAATCAACTTGTCAAAGTGAAAATGTTGGTAATGCTCCTTTAAAAAGACAGACAAATGTAAGAGATTTTTTTTGTCTTTGAATGAATTCCAAATATATTTCCAAAAGCATAACCAAACCACGTTTAAGGCATATAAACATTGTCCTCTGTCTAACTGTGCATGTGCACTTATATATATATATATATGCATCTCCTGTCCACTTCATTTGTCACTGTGTCTATGAAGCATGACAAACACACACACACACACACACACAGTGTCCCCTTTGCTTTCCTCCTGCCTGTCATTAATAAAGAGAAGTAGCTGCACACCTGTTCACTGACAGCACACAGCAGGGAGAGGAAGGGAGACCAATTTGGGTAAAAGAGCAAGAGTGACAAAAATATGATGAAGGTAAAAGAGGGGGGATGGCATTACTGTCAATGAAAGGAGGATAGAGGTTGAATAACAGCTACAACAAATGCATGAACCTCGTTACATGAATGAGAAATTGCGTGAGTCACTTTGCCGCTAAAGTCGGGATGATTACTTCACTCAGAACAAGTTACTTTTTCATGACGCGTGTCTGAATGCAGTAGCACCAGTGCTACAAGGTTAAATGAAGAGACACAAAGAGTAATTTCTTGTTGTGTTCTACATTCTTATGAGCAGTGCCATTAACACACCATATATTTATTATCTTTTTGTGAAAAAGTTCTGCCTTAATAAGTCATAAAATACTGATTAAGGAGTAAGTAAAATATTACTTTTAAGGAGGAGATTATCAACATGTTGACTGGGCATTCATCCATTTCTCCTCAGTGTGGAGCACAGAACGACCTGGTAAAGACAGTAATCATCATCACTGCCATCTGTCACCATTCATTTTCACATTTCATCCATGTTAGCTGCTTTCAGCAAAAATACCCAGCAACCAGTTATAGTTACTTAATATATAATAATATTTAACTAATCCCAGCCAACATGTCCATGTGGCCCCATAAGGATTCCATTCAGGCTGACGATATGGGTCCCAAGCAGGGTTGGGCCGCCAGAATATAACCCTTATGGGGCCAACCCTGTGATGTTGTTTGTTTAAAAGTAATCAATTATGTTACAATATTACTTTCTAAAGCAAAATATAGTGTCACATAACTCTAGAGTTACTTTCATCCAAACACCTGCTGAAGCGTTCTGGTTCGACAAAAGCAAGACAATGCTGATAGTTTAAATCCACACGTTATGTAATTGATTTCATTTTTTCCACTAAATGATATGTTTATTAGTGCAAAAACCTGAAAAGCAAGACAAAAAAACCATCATCCTCTGTATTTTACACTTGTGTTCATTCATCATTCTTTCACTGCTGGATGATATAATATATTCAGTATTAATGTCAGTGTCTGTTTATATCAGAAATTGTTTTGTGAATAAAGCTGTCAGCTTTAGACTTTGCTCAGTGCCATCATTGATAATTAAATAACACAACATATACAATGTTTTTCTATTGCCGAGAAGAAAAACACTAAAATAACAGGGCTGTTTTGGGGATTTTAATCCCAAACTCTACATTTAAACTGGTCTGGATCACAACTATCAGTGCCTCATATCTGCAGCAGTACACAACCAAGACACTATTTTTCTACCACTTCAGTTTGATGTGATGCGACGTGATTGTAATTTGTGTTGTAATTTGTTATATTAAGTTTAAAGGCTACAGAATAAACCTCAGCATTTACAACAAGAACATTGGGATCTGGTTTGGTTAGATGGTGACGAGCTGAAGTTCCTTCACGCTGACTTAATGATTTTAACCACGATTATGGAGCTCAAGAGATTTTAAGCGAAAACACTGTAATCACACTTCCTAAACACCAACAACTTAAGTGTCTTTCTGTTCAATGTGTTGTTTTTACAGCCCATTCACTGCTCTGATGGAGTCATTCACAGCCACAGCAAGCAGCTGTTGGAAATGCTCAGGAGAAATTAAAAAAAATAAATAAAAAGGATGCATGCCAAATTACAGACAGGCAAAGTTAACAACTAGTTGTGGGACACAGTGGGGCTAAATAGGTGAATATTTCCATCAGGAGTCGGTAAAGAAAATTAAAATCAGACCTAAAAAAAATGAAATAGCTGACTTTCACTTGTTTGGTTGCCAGAGGAGATGAATGTTCATCTGCATGCGTAGCTGTAACAACCTTACAAAGGGGCAGAACGTTGTGTCATGTTGTGTTTACAGCTTGTTGGAACTGTTTCAACTGCTTATATCTATAACTTACTGGTCTGCAATGCTGGAAACCAGCCAACATTTCCACAGATGATGAATGGTTCTCTTTTTTCCTCGTTGTCAGAGATTTACATTTATTCAATTCTGCAGGGACGCAACACACTCTCAAGGTTTCAAAGATTAGAAACAATACTTTCACCTTCCCTGTCCTTAACATCATAACTCTCTAATGCATTGCTGGAGTCTTTCAAACATGATGTGAGCATCGTCTCAACATTCTGAATCAAACCACTTGAAATCATCATGTATGTCATGTACTGTGCTTCTGAAAAACAAAAGAGACTTAACACGTTTTTGTATTAACCTTTCTAACAAACTCTTCACTCTCATGACAGTGGAGTGTGGAAACACACTGTATCTGAAGCCACGATAATGAGCTCCTACACCTGTCACAAGCAGCTGACAGAATCCTGACAGCTTCACTTTCCACCAATATGTCTCTCTGTTCCTCTTTCAATTTCCAACTCTGTTCTCTGTTTCCTCCTCTCACTCCGCCCACTGCACCTCATTCACCATAGTCGCTTTGCATCACTCCACCCTTCACTCTCTCCACCTGGACTGAACATTCTGAACGAACCACAGTGGAAATGCACAGCACGACTGCTCAAACTGCTCAACAGCAGCAGGGACTACTCCATCTGATGCTGTTTTGCTTTCTGTGTATGTACTTAAGCCCTCAGTGACTTTAAATGGTTGATCTGATTTGCAGAGACAGACGCCAGCAGATGGTAGCTGAGGAGCTCTTTCAACATTCTCTGGTTAAGCTTTCCGCGTGTAACCATTTACACATTTCCCAGGAAACAGCAAGAACAATCTCCAGACTGCAACATGCTGAAAAAGGAGAGTTTTCACTCAGATATGAATCAGGCAATTGGGGCAAACTATGGCCAAGTGAATAGGGAACTTTGCTTATGAACGGAAGGTTGACTGTTCGAATACCAGGTCAAGGTCAAGGGCTGTGATAAGCCTGAGCAAGGTCCAAAGCAAATCACCATTGCTCTTTGTTAATTGGACACTCTATATTGACCACAGCCACTGGGGCTACATTCAATGTGCTTGCAATGGGCCAGTCCAGGCCCAGATTAATGGATGGGTTAGGGTTAGGAAGGAATCTCTGGCAAATCAAGTGTGTGAATAAGGGAGAAGCCCTGAATCATGCAATCATACAGTAAACAACCCTTTCAAATGTTTTTTTTTTCCTTTTTAAATATACTTTTACTTTTCTTTGTGTGGAATTAGATTCATGAAAGCGCTGCTCTCCCTACGTCCAAATGTCCCATCAAATCAAGATGAAAAAGACCATTCTCCAGCACAATCATGCTGAGAAGACACAGGTCTAACTTTATACAACATGTGATCACAAATTACTCCAGTCAAACAATATTTCAAGGTCACATTTCTGTGACTCTTTCATGACTCTTTCATCTCAGCGACTCTGTCTGAGGCCCTGAAGATTAAATCTCAGTTAGTTTCTTTCTTCTTCTTTTTCTGATCAAGAAGGTGTGAGATAGGTAAGAACAGGATTGAAACATACTGACAGGAAGAGACACGTGAAGCGAGAGAAGACAGAACAAATCAAGGTCATCTGAGTTGGTTGAAACTGTTGGTGTCCTTCACAGAGGGACCAGACAAGAGTAAAGTAAAAAAAAGAAGCTTCAAAACAAATATGGACACTGTAATATATGTAAAGTACTGTAGCTGTTAATGTGCAAGCGTTTTTGGAGCAAAGAAGATTTTGTGTGTACATAATTTAAACATGCAACATTTTGCAGATGTTGGCTGACAGTGACAGTTTTCATGCCAATCCTTCTGATGTCTGGACATACATGGGGGGGGGGGGGGGGAATACTGTGCCACCAAATCTGGCAACCTCACTCTTGTCCGGTCACCTTGATCACCTGCTGCTTCACCCACGGCCACCACAAAACTACGCACACAACCTTATACTGCTGACTGTGCTCATGTAAAGTTCACCATTCTAAACAGAAACACATTAGTAGTGAATCAAGTTTTGATTTGATAATCTGACACATTTGTTTTAGTAAATGTTTCTCAAAAGCTTTTTACAAAACATTTCACAGGGAAATGTATTTATTTATCTCACACAACTTCATCTAGTTGTTATTTTGACATAATATTTCAAATCAACAACAAATAGGTTTTTACGCCGTGCATTTCACTTCTGTAATGTTTCATTTAAACAATTGGTAATTAGGTTAAGGAATAACATTGCATTAATAAAAACGTACAGTTATATGTCGCAAAACTTCAACGTTTGGGGTAGAACTGGCCACTCGGGTTCAGAAACAGTCAAGTGTGGAACTTCACTTGCAAGAGTAACGCGATTAAACACCTAGTGACTGTTGTTTGCACAAAACAACAACAACAACAGTGTGAATAACAGCTTGGAGCAATTAACAGTCAGTTTCCACATTTTATGCCCAACTCTCCCCTTCGCCTAATGTTGCTTGCTCCAACATCAGTATGTTGGAGGAATGTCAGAGCCAGTTGGCTTTCATCACACAATGCCAGTGGTCAGCAACTGACAGCCTGTGGGCCAAAACTGGCATTAAGCATTAATATCCAGCCCACAGCCCTTTTTTAAATGTTTTAAATAATATGCTTATCTTCACAAAAATGACTAAGGCATGCACAATTCATTAATATTTTTTAAGACATTAGCAACAGTTTGTGACAAATTCGAAATATCTTTTTTTAAACCAAGACATCTCTTAAATTTGACATATAGTTTAGATTTGAAGAAAAAAAGGTTTTGCCAGATAAAGATGTGATGTTCTGGCCAAGTATTCAGTTCTCATTTTCCAGTCAAATAGTTTTGTTCCAAAATAATTGTTTTATGGTCATGAGTCATTCATCTTGTGGGCAGCTGGGCGTCCTGGTAACAGGTTTTAAACTCTTCCATGAGAATTTTCTGAAGCATCAATGGGGACAATTATTTGTGAATTTACCTCTAAAACCGAAGCTGTTCCAAAATGAGAGTAGTCATTGTCGTACTCCAGTGTCTCCAACATCCCAGACATAAACACTGAGGTGTCACAGCTTCTGGAAGTTCATGTTGTCAACTATGATGATTAAAAATCCAAACAAATTGCCTTTGATGTGTGATTAATGTCCTGTGCTCAGACTCGTACTTGTGATGGATATCATGTATAAGTGTTTCCAATATATTCTTTTGAATGTATTATTGAATTTGTTACTATTGTACATTAAGATCCTGTTACATATTATTTCAATGCTAATATTATGGCACTTACAGGATGTGAATACATTAGAAACCACTGCTCATGGTATTGTCTCTTGTTCCCATGATGGGAAATTCATTCTTTACACTCGACAGGTAATTTATCCTGCATTTGATGCAGATGGAAATCATTGCACTGTTTCATAAATAGCACTTACGCTGTCACTAGCATTTTGTTTAGTGAAGTGCTGCACAAATGATCATTGTTTTTTAATGAGATGCACGTAACTGACAGTACAAATGTTTAATAACTCATGCACTCATTATGGACTGTGTTTGTCTGCCCGCATACATCCTTAATGTAATTAATATGACAAGTGATCCAATTAAAGAGCCTGGGAGAAGAAACTGGAGTTTAGTAATCTATCTATTGTCTGATAAAAACAGTATATGCAAGTGCTGTTTGGAGTTCAGCAACAGGGGGCACCTTTGACATGTTGAACATTGTATTCAATCAGATTATTCTGAGGAAAATAATTAACATGATTTAGCTCTCCTTTCTTTTCTTAAAATATTTTTGAAATTGACATACATGTGCGATTAATTTCAAATTCCAAAGAAAACATTTCCTGAGCACATTGTAAATCATCCAATCGTTTTTAAGCTGATAGGAGTGGAGCAAACATTGTTTTTGAAAACTCTCTTCAGGATAAACTCTTTCATGTTTTAGGACTTAAACCATCTACTTTGAAAAAAAGAAAATCTATACAACAAATGTAACAGTGAGTCATTCTTAAAAACGAGGTAATTTGTTGTGGCTACTTCCAAAAATGAATATGTGAAACATTCAGGTTGCAGTGTGTGCCTTAATTTTTTTTTTCCCCACCATGATGGAAGGAAGGAGCACTGCTCCAGTCACTCAAGTCTCCCAGTGGATAAACAGACCAGTTTACACTTCTCACAGTAAATTACACTCACATCTCCCTCTGCTGCCACACTGAGTCCAACTGTCTGTCTCACAGTGTCTTCACACTCTCTACTACAGCTTTTATTCATAATGTCTCTTTATGTATGCATGAAGGGGACATTCATTGGGATACATTTTACAGTCCAGTATGCAAAATAATGCAAAATAAAATCTGTCTTCATTTTGGAAAGTTTGCTTTCACACCCACCTCCTCACATATTCTGACAGTGAGATCACAGTGATTGATGTTAAACATATATTACTTTAACAACATTGACATGTGGGTCAAGTGGTATATGTTGAAAACATTAAGCATGTTGACAACTAAATACTTCCTTTATATTGTGCTTGTTGTTCATGCTTTAATTTGACGGCTGTCATGTCCATGAATATTACACTTTATAAGAGTCCACTAATGTGAGCGGGTGAGATGAATAGCAGCAGGGCAGTTCTAGAGCTAGACTCTATAGTTAGCAACACAACTGGACTGGACATCTTTTTACTTACATATAGGGAAATGTCCTCATAGTTACAGCTTCATTTTAATAAATAGTACAAAACATGAAAATACACTGGGTAAAACAGCTTTTCTACATTTATCATTGGCTGTTCTTTTGGGGAATTATGTGTCCCTGTAAGAAACAAAAGTATCCTCATATACTGTACCCAGCCACACTGAGAATTGTCCTGATTGGAAAACACTTAACATAATGGACAAATAAAATCTGCCAAATGGCACCTGCCACAACACAGAAGTGTGTTGTGTTAAATGACCCAAACAGAGTTGACTTTGATTTCATAACTGTCCTACACAGAAGGGAACTCATCTTTTCTAATGCACTGTTTATGGAACAAGACACTTATTTGAATGAAAAGTCTTTCACGCACCAATGAACACTGAGCAGGTTTATGTAAAGCTGACATGGTTTTTACCTGTGACAAGATGCATTTGTGACGGGCACTGCTGTTGAGAGCAGTACGCCACTGTACGGAATAAAAGATTGCACACTATATGTTGTGCTTGTATGCTCTGTGTTATTCTTTGTATAGCACGTATGCACATACAGTATATAGGATTCTGTGCTTTATGGGTTTTTTTAGATTAGAGGGTGCTTTGCAGATGATGATTGGTACAGACTATACCTGCTGTTTCTAACTCCTCTTTTGACTTGCTGGAAGGGCAGACTTCACTTATAGGGAGTGAGAACCAAACAAACAGCACACTTTAAGTTAGAGTGTATAATGGGGACCCTCAGGTCTGAATAAATAAGGCCAAAATGCAGTGAGAAGAGAGCTCTGCTGGGTGACAACACAAGCAACACACAACGTGAATTTATTTTACAGTTTCCTTTCCTTTGCATGTTCTGATTCTTCACCAACCCTGCCATGTCCCAGTGTTGTCAGTCTGAATAATGCAAAGTGGTGTAGCAGGTGTAGCCAGACACTGGAGGGTAGTTGCATGTCACACTGGTCAGGAAAACACTCTTGTCATGGCTGAGTGTCCAGCACACACTTGATTAACAAAAACAGTACAAAAAGAAAAGACAATGTGGAAGAAGGAAAGTGATGGATGTAAATGAAGGTTGAGAGATGTCTGACCTCTCAGAAAAGAGGTGTGTGTGTTTTTTCCCTTGATGAGACAGAAGAGATAAAGGCAAGCGAAATGATAGATTGAGAGGGAGGAAGAGGAAGAGGGATTTCTGAGCAGAGAGAGACAGCTTGTCGTAATGGAAAGCTGTTAAAAGAAAAGATTTGTCCAAAAGGATTTATACCCCTGAACGCAAAACCAAAATAACTTTTATTGGCAGGAGAAGTTTTCTTTGAGGAAAAAATAATCTTGTTCAAATTTCCATTAGAAAAAAAATGTAAAGCTCCAAGTCATGTGACTCTAACATTGCCATATTTGAGCAGCTCTTTGCACACAAAGCAATAAGGGTTTGTGTTAATGACTATTTTAAGCCATGATTCATTGGCAGTATCTTTATCTCTTGTTCTAAATTTAACTCAACTACAGTCAAGTGGATGGATCGTACTACACTGACAGATGGAGTTTTATGCCTGAAATGTGGCTCACATGGACCAAAAATGTGTACGCTTGGTCCTGGTGAGGCATTAAAAAAAAGCATATTTGCTCTGAACATTTGGCTTTTATCGACATTAGGCTTCACTGCAGTTTGGTTTTTGGAACCAACAACATTATTGTTGCAGAAATAGAGACATTCAGAGGTTTAAAACAGTACACATCACCCCGATAGTCAGTGGAGAATAAAAGAACGACAACTGACCGGGAGACCACTGTCTCAGTGGGTACAAAAAAGTTGAAAAAAGTTGCAGTTGCAGACACTGCATCAAGTACAGCCAACAAGGAACGTTCTGCACCTATGTGAGAGGAACTTTCCTATCTAACAGGATGCTGTAGTGTCAGTATTGTCATTAACAAGGGCTAATCTTACGGCCTAAATCGACTGCAGACTTAGTTTATCTTGTCTACACTGATGCTTGCCATGATTTAGTCGTATGTACAAATATATTATGAAAGTCCATTATGTCTTCTGATATATGGTCAAAGGTTGATATGAACCCTAGGTGTTTGCCCTCTCTTCAGGGCCGTATATCCCATGTTTTATGTTACTTTCCCACCTCAGTGCTGGACAGTCACATCACAGAGTTTGCAGATGTTCAAAGCCAAACTGCAGCATCAAAACAAATATAAACAGACTTTTCACATTTACTATTATGAATTATCCTTATTAAAATTAGATTTGTTTTTAATATGTTAGTGGAGCCTAGACAATTGAGCACAGCCCTGTGCCGCAGGTGCACCCATGGTAAATTGCCGTGGGAATAATAGACTCCTTATAAGGACATATTCAGGCTTTAAAAAATGTGGTTTATTTATGTCTTCTTATGTACTGTTGAGTCACATTAATTATTTGTTTTTTTCATCAGTTCCTTAGGTTGTGTTGAAAATAAGGATATAAGACACTCTATATTGCACACTCTTATACCCTCTGTATATAATGTTAAATCAGTAATGGAAAAAGCAGCCAAAATGTTCTTTGTTCTAAGGGTTAAATTGTGGATGCCCACCTAAATGGTTGGGTAAAAACCACAAAACAGGACACAGGGACATATACAGTTGTAATTAGAGCTGATTATCATAGAATTACAATGGACCAATAGTAGTCGTACATATCATTAATCACAGAGTTGTGAGGAATCTAAGGAGAAGCCATGACAAATAGTGATACACATTAGTATTGTATTACATGTAGTACTTGTTGGATAATGATACACTAAGTGAAGTGTCATGTGATCTCATGTTTAATAGTGAATCCATTCAGCCTCACTGACTAGTTTTACACTGTATGATTAGAATTCCAGAGACATGTCATCGTCATTCAAGCGTCTCAGTCTCTGAATTTTAACCTCTCTGGTTTAATGCCATCTTGGATATGAAACTCTTTCTGTTGCTGCACTCAGTGGGAGTTACGGTATTTTAGAAAAGCCCATGAATTTCCTTCGCATCATTAAGCTGCAGCCTGAGACATCGGGGGAACAAAGTCTCTCAGATGACAAGTTCTCTCACAAGCTTCTAACTCCTTTATTAAAGACACAGTGTGACTTTTCGGATTGTGCTTGATTATTTCTTTCTTTGCCAGACAGAAGTTAAAGAAAGTCGTTGTCAGCGGAGGAAAATGCAGTGGAAAATACGAGGAGTAAAAGAGCTGAGGAGATATACTGAGACAGAGAAGGAAACGAGCAGTGATTCTCGCTTTGCTTCTGAAGGACAGTGAAGGATTTGCAGACACTGCACTTCCAATCAGATAGGAAAAGAGCCAGTCATCAAGGGTTAGAGTCTGTGTGTCTGTGTGATTCAAGGAGAGAGAATGCTGTACGTGAATGAATGAACGAACGAGAGAGAGACAGCATATCATATTTGTGTGATGATACACTGTGAGGGCCACCAACTTTACCTTTTAAATCACTGGAGGGAGAACATTTTAGCCAACATTCAAAATTAAAACAGCCTTTGGGTTTATGTTTAGTTTAGTGCAGGATTAATGAGTTTCAAGAAGATTTAATGCATCTGAAAAGCTGTGACTTAAGACAGAAGAACAAGGTTCTTATAGTTGAGTTGCTTGCTATAGTGTTTGTTTGGTGATAAAACTTAAAACACATGGCTCTGATTCATTTTTCTTTCCCGATGAGAATTGAATCAGGACCGACAGAAAAGTGAAGCAACAGTTAACAAGAGAGAGAAAAAGAGAGGGAGTGAAATAAAGAGAGTGAGATATGAGCCGCAGCAGAATCCCCTCTGCTGATATTGAGGGAGAATCATTACTACCTTTAACAACTAGGGCTGCAGGAAACACTGAACGGGCCCTCTCACCCCATGTTGGGGTGTGAAGCGTAAAAGAGGACAAATGTGGACCACACCCTAAAAGCTTCATGGAAATGAAACACTGTTTGTTACTAAATGCATACTTCTCTTTGCAAGTACGTGGCACAAAGAATGGCTTTGCAAGTTGATCATGGAGTGGCCCTAGAAAGAAGATATAAAAGAACAGATTGGTAATGGGAGTTTGTTCCACATCTTGGGAAATTAAAAAAAAAGTCTACTTCAGGATGCTTCACCAACATGGAGATGAAGCTCTACTACTATTATGTTCTTTAGAAAAGACTCAAATGTCAATTTAAGATAGAGTATTTTAATGAAAAAGGTTTGCCGCCAAACAACAACAAAATTGTTGCAAAAAATAGAAGCAGTGCATGTGAGAGAGAGCGAGAGAGCAAGAGAGAGAGAGAGAGATAGAAGGAGGGAGGGAATGAGAGAGCGGGGGCCTGTCAAATCAGTGCTGACGCACAGCAAGTATATTTTGAATAATGTATGAATGTTTAAGATCAGACCAGCACATTTATGGATTCTGCAGCAAAATTAGAGAAGAAACCTGGTGTGCTCTCGGGCTCGTTGTGTTATTTTCCAAAACTCTTTATGCTCTCTCATGGTTCAAACACATTCAGAATACCAAGAGGTAAACCAATATACGGAAGAGGTTAAAGTTATGTACCATAAACTAAGCTGATCAGAGCTGCAGGTCTAAATAAGCTTTTTAAAGGTTTTCTTCTCGTTTTGCTTTCTGCTGCTTTTATCAGCTAATGAGTATTTTCATTTCCTTGATAAGGGAGTAAACTAGAACCTTGTCAATGCATTTAGCAAGTACGCACAGTTCAGGCAGCGTGGCTAAAGTTAGCGCTGTCTCCTTAACCAAAATGGCATCATATCCAATGTTATTGAATAATGATGGCACTTTTTTTGAGAGTAAACATTCTCAATCACTATTCTGAGCTGCAGTCTCAATAGTATCTAAAAGTTTCAGAGCTGTTGAGCAACAAGATAGAAGTGTGTTGCTCAAGCTGACTGTGTGTGTGTGTGTGTGTGTGTGTGTGTGTGTGTATTTTAGCCATCTCAATAGAAGACAGGATGTAGCAGAGCTGAACGGAGCCAAATTCTATGGCACCGCCCATGGGATGAGCTTTCCCCACACACACAGAGAAAGGACAAATTGCCATATGGGATGTTGATCCAACTTAAACATCCATCTTGACTGACATATCCTCCCGTGTGTGCGTGTGAGTCTAAGAGGAAGCAGATTGAAACTGTGGGCTGAGGCCAGGGAGAGAGTTGTGTATTAGGAGGACGGCAGGTCTGAGGTCAAAATATGAGAAGTTAAGATTTTCTAAACTCTCTCTCCGTTTGGGAGCACCTCATTTACTCCCCCCCTACACACCAGGTGGGTGGGAAGACACCTGGGAACAAACCCACTGGTTCCAGGTGGTGGGAGGAAGAACACACTCAAGTGTACCTTAAGTAACTTACTGACACAAGTACGACGGCAGCACATCAGAGAGGAAATGAAGCATAGATTCAAGTTTAATGCAGCTAAAAAAAAAAAATACACTTGGCAGGGAGTAGTTGACTCTGATCAAATGAACACATTTTTTCCTGCTACTTCATTTCAACAGAATGGTTAATTATTGTGCTTATTGTTTGTGGGTTCTTTGTCAGCGTGCTGCTTGAAACAAAATGCAAATGTGTATATATTGCAGGTACAGCATGAAAAATGTGTATCTGTGTAAGAGAAGACCAAACTGTAGACAAATCTATACATTATTACTGTACAGTTTTCCTCTTGCTCTCACACTTAGACTCAAACAGTGGATCTGTACACATTGTTCACACTTTTATGCCTATGCTTAATAAGAAATATGGTGCCAAATGTAAGGACTATCTGACAGAATGGTAACCTACTAAAAATATACAACATATAGCACAGTTTCAGTTATTTTCCTGGACAAAATCATATCCCTGCTGTCCCACTTCACAGTAAAGCACTGCATTCATCTTGTTCTGGTTTATATTGTCTCACTCTCCAAACTGCCTGTTATCAATTTAGCTCCACTGCCTGATAAAGATCAGGACCTCATACACTTCCACTTCAAACACTATCCAAACTCTCCCTTTACAATAGGGATGAGGATTGTTTTTCATTTTCACAGGTAGTACGTACGGTGGCCTGGACGTGCAAACCACTATTACAAAACTTTACAAATACCAAAACAAATTAACAAAAGTTACAACAAATTTACATTTTTCAAAACAAATTTACAAAATGCAAAACACTTTTACAAATACTGAAACAAATTTACAAAAGGCACAGAAGGAAAGGGAATGTCCCAATTGCTGCGAGTGACCCGGAAATGATACCATGAGTGCTCAGTTCGCTCAGAGCGACAATTATGTCATGGTGGCCACTCGTGGTACTGCAACAAAAAATACTCATGCAGCCTAAAAAGCAATTTTCCAATTGACCACGATAGTAAAAGAGACGTCTATAAAACTGTCCACAGGACACCTTGAGAGATGGACATAGGCATGTATGTCCATGTCGGAGTGCTTACGGTATCATTTCCAGGTCACTCGCAGACATTCCCTTTCCATAAGGTCTGTGGTTTTGTAAAAGTGTTTCACATTTTGTAAATTTGTTTCAAGATTTGTAATACTTCCTGGCCACCGTAGGTCAGAGATAACACCTTATACTAAGCCAATGATATTAAACCAAGTTTTTTTTAAAGTAAAACATTTAAATTACGATTATTTTTTCAAACAACCACATAGCTCAGATGGTCGACACTTGCATTGAATATGCCTCACTTTTTGTACTTTATCATCTTCAAACTGACTGTATCTCGAGACCTTTAGGGTTTGTGTGGCCTACAAATGTTGGCAATCTGTTTCCTTTTGTACTATAGTTGAAGTGTTTTGTGTGTGTGTTGTATTAACAAATAGCCCTGAAGCACATTTTCAATCGGAAGGAGCTGTTAATCCCCAAGGTGCCTGTTACATGAGGATAACACAGAGACGCACTTGTCTTTAGAATATTTCCTCCGTTAAAAATATCAATAAACCATCTCATGGTTCAACAACAGAGCAACAAGATATGATCAGACAGCTGAGATCACTATCATACCATCTCCCCCCTATGGCTGCAGTGTAATAGAGAGGAGTGATCTAGAACATGGAGAAGAGGAGAGGGGAGGAGAGGAGAGGAGAGGAGAGGAGAAGGGGTGTGCTGGTAGGAAGAAAAAGAAGGGGATGAGGACAGACAAAAGTTGAATAGAATTGGTAAAGAGAGAAAAGCAGGTTAGAGAAAGAAACAGGAACGAAAGAGAAAATGTAAAAGAAAAATAAAGAGAAGAAAAGAGAAGAAGAGTTTGGGAGTCTTTTAGTGAGAGTTTGAGAGTTTACAGGGTACAGAAACGTAGCTACAGACAGAATGGTTAAGCAGGGTTCAAATTATACTGACTTTCATGGTACACAGCAGAAAAGTCATGAAGAGAGTTACAGCAAAACACATTCTACCGTTATCACTGCAGGCATGTAATGTATTTGTCAGACGTCAGCACAATGAGGACATAAGCATCCCAGGAGGTTAATAACTGAATCAGCTAATCATACAACCATTTTAAATTAAATAAGTGAACCTATTAAGTTCACAGCAAATTATCTCTTAGCTCACATCTCTCGCTTTCTACATGTGTCCCTCCATGTCAATCTGTTGATGTTTATAAATGTCCCTTCACTTTTCCTCATGTTTACATGTTTGTGTGATGATTGAGACTAAAATTGCAAATTGAATTTGAAGGTTCAGTTTACAACCATGCAAAACAACCAAGGCAGCTTCTGTCCAAGAACAGAACAAACAGCACAATCACAACAAACAGCGCTGTCCGTGGTGCTGACACTGTCGCTCTACATATCGAGTCAGCAGATTTAACAGAATTAACTCTGATTCATATACTGTACCAAGTCAGGAGCGACCTGTGTCTATGCGATGTTGTCCTTCATGCGGGGTTGTTTCCAATTTCTTGACTATCCTTAAACATGGATTGATACAGCAGGTAATAGACACAGAACTGCGAAGACAGTATATATATATGCATATATATCCAGAGAGAGAGAGAGAGAGAGAGAGAGAGAGAGAGAGAGATGTGACCAGCCATGGAAAAACCAGGAACAAGTAGGCTGAAGGACATTTTGAGTTATTTACAGATTCTGAAAGTGTGATTGTTTACGCGTTCCATTAATGTCTAACACGCGAACATTTGAAAATATTTGAAGAAGATGTGGCCATTTGAATGTAGGCACTCCTCAATCTGCTTTAGGGAGAATTTTAGCCTCAAAGATGTACACCTTCTGGGAGCCAAGAGACAGCGTCATCAGATTTACATAGCCCAACCCCCTCCTGGTCGAGCTGTCAGTGAAACCACACCTCTCTGTATGTGCTAGTCTCATCACAGAAACTGGAGCATAGATACTATTTTGTGAGCTACACTGCTACACAGAACAATACATACAAAACTGGACATAATAACCTCTCAACATTTGAAATGAAATAACTTGAAAAATATATAGGAAGGGGGGGTGGCTTATTCTGTTATCATTCCGTGTCCATACAATAGTGTGGCCATATTTCCATCATCTGTTTTTGTTGTTTTTTCTTTTCTTTTTGAAATAACAGTTTGCAGTGCAGTTGCAGGAAATAAAGTTTCATCGTAGCATAGTCCATTTTAGTCAGGAGGCTACTTTTAGTTGTAATATTTAATTTTTTAATGTTACATTGGTCTGTTTCAAAGATGTCAACCCCCTACCCCCCGTCCTGAGGGTTTCAAAATCTGCCACCAACGCCTACAACACACAATCCCCCGCCACTGAGCTAGCTAATAACAATGTAGCCACATAACATTCTGAAACGCACAGTGGATTATAAAAGACAGCATCCAGCATGAAAAAAAACATTTTCTTAATCCCTATATGTGACTTCAAATGAACACTTACGTAATGTAGACTAAGGACGCTAATGAAAACTCACCCCATAAGAAGATAGAAGGTTAATAAGAGGTTCGGGGTGCTTTATTTTCATCGCTGGCATCATCTCGTCGTCTCAGAAGTAACTATTGTGTCTGTTCGCCTCAAGGTGTCCAGTTATTCTCATGTCCTGTCACTCTCTTTCAGCTAAATAATCCATCCATTTGTTTATAAACTCTGGAGAAATTCCACTACCTTAAATGCTAATGCATTAGCATAAAGTCCGCTAGCATAGCAGAAGTGAGATTTGCTTTGGCATGACAATCTTTGGCTCTCTTCGTTAACAAGTACAGACAAAGATTTCCAGTGTAACAGCCACAATTTAGGTCTTCTGCAATGTGTTTTTCCTTGTCCATCTTCACTCCACTGTGAACACATGCAGTTTCTCGAAGCAGCAGTCACAGTAATAGGCAGTAGCAGTGTGGTTTCCTCTGTGATGAACAGCTGATTGGCCGAAAAACAACAAAAGCACTGGAATGTGATATCACCATTCACTGCGATCAAACAACCCTCATTCAAATAAGACCCGCAATTCTGTGATTTGAAGCATGTGGCTTCTTCAAAACTTCAACTTGCATAATTTTGAAAAAAAAACGAAAATCCCTCATTTTGTTTACTCTGTTTGCGCTGGGCCGACTTGCTGCTACGTTTGCCGTGGCGGTCACATATACAGTATATATAGCTTCCCCTAAAGGTTTCATGGGAGGCTTACGGGGGAGCTTGTTTCGATTTCAGGGCAGCAGGTCCACACTTAGCTCAACTCTCTTTGAACCATGGGCTTAAGGTTCTATGGCTTAAAGTCATACCTATTTGTAACAGAGCAAAGATAACTGTAAACACACATACACACACATGCACACACACCCTTATGAAACCCCCTCTGTTATCATGCTTGGTTTTAACCAGGCAAATAGATCAGCTAAGAATGTGTGCTTTCTTGAATTTGGTGTGTGCTTGTTTGTGTGTCTTTGTCCATAAGTGATTGACTTAAAGGATTCCAGCCACTGGCAAGGACACATATCTTCCTGTATGATGTTGTGTTGTACTGCTGTTGTACTGCTGCATTAATGCAGCCTCTATGAGTGAAACTGTTGTTCTGGTACCCCGCTGATAATATGAGAAGACACAGCAAAGGGCCTGGCACATTAACAATGAGCAAGGAGCAGATGATTTTGCATAAGAATAATGTTGTGCAGTGTAGACTCGTAGCTATTATCAAAGAAAATGCAGGCAGCTGAGAGAGGGAACAGAGGAGTTTGCTATCCTCAAGTTTTGCCTCCTGGGAACTGTAGTTTGGTTAGAGCTGTCAGGAGTTGTTCAGAGAACTGGAAAGGGCAGATATGAGTACCAAGAGTTCGTAGCGAGTTCTGGTACACAAGAAAAAAAAGTTTAAATCATTCAGGAAGTTGCAGCCCCATTCATACACTGCAATATACACTATGTGAACAAGACCAAGCTTTTACCAAGACCAAGACCAGTATGATCAGTCTGGTCTTGACTACAACACAAGTGGGAAATCACAAACTCATTTTGGGAATGGATAGAAAATGTAATTATTTTAAATTAGGTTTTCTAAACTGGCTGATTGAGTAAGATGAAATGGAAATGTAGTTCATGTGAAAGGATGTGGCGATTCATTTGAATTGATACACTTTAAACTGTGATGAGACGTCATAATGATTATCAGATTATTATGAATGATTGTAGTGAATGTGGATTTAGCACAGGGTGTTTCTAAGATTATTTCTGGCTCATTCACATAATACACTTATGGTGTTCTGTATGTCTTTTTATTCATTGAAATTGTTGCAGCAGAGACACAAATCATTAAATTCTCTTTCCCTTTCTCTTTTCTCTCCATCTCATATTGTGCTCCTCTTATTCCCTCTCACTGGTGTCACCACTGTGTCGACATTATTGCCATCATTAATTGGAGATTTGTTTGCGACAGTTGGTGTGTGTGTGTGTGTGTGTGTGTGTGTGTGTGTGTGTGTGCATGGTCCACTGTGCCTGCAGTCAGCTCGCCTCCCTGCAGGACACTCAGTTACAGTAGCCAATTAGAGGCCACACACACAGTTGTACGCCCGCCCACCCACACGCAGACACACACACATACTCTCTGCTCCACAGCTATTATCTTACAATCAAAACATTTTTGTTCAATCCTCACAGTAATTAAAAGTAAAAGCAGCTCTTCTTTTATTTATTTTATTTAGCTTTTGCTGTCAGTCTTGTTTGTCTGTGACTCTCTTCTTTAGTTTTCTGGCAACAGAAACCCAATTACCGTCCAAGTTCTTTCCATCTGGTCTCCTGCTGGTTGCCTAAGAGCTGAGCGATCAAAGGTCTCATGGGGGCAAAAAAGGCTGACCTGAGGAAATGTCATCCTGCTGAGGGAAGATGTCTCTCTCATTTAATTTACCATAGATATAGTGTCTCTCTTTCTCTCTCTCTCGATGACACACACACACAGACACACACTGTGTTTCTGTTACTGCCTCTGGTGCTTTTGGCAGAAATGAGGGTAATGAAACCCATTGATGGTTATGGCAGTGAACATTATGTTTAGGCACACAATGACCATGCTTCATCCTCATAGCGTCAACATCCGCTCCACTAAAAACACACCATGGTTTATAGGCTTGAGACACACAAGTACCATGTCTTCATAACATTGTAAAACCCATAAAAAAATGTGGCAGCATAAAGACACACAAACATCTCATCTTGATTGAATTGTTCTCTGCTGCGTGGCAAACATGTCTTTGTCCGTCTCACAATGTATCACAAGTCAATTTTTTATTTTTTTTCAAAGATTTGGTAAAAGAAGATATCTGCGTTTCCATCAACTGCTGTAAAGCAAATATTGGAAGTTAGTTGACCAAGATAGGCAGTAGGTGGCGCAACCAATGCATAACTCGACGATGTAAATAAAGAGTGCCAATAGCTTTTTAAACACTTTTAACATTTCATTGATGTGAGAACTGTAACTCCAATATTTGAAAAAAACTAAACTTGCCTTAACAGTCTAAAAGGTATAAAGTACCAACAAGGGATACAAAAGAACAAGTATCTTACTGGAAATTGACTTTTGGAAGAAGCTGAAGTCACTTTTTATAATATCACTTCAGTAAATGTCTTAAAGGCGACATTGAATGCTTGTATCACACATATATGTTAGTTATGGAGGTCTACTTACATATATTAACTTGTTTTCATGATTAAAATCCTCCTAATCGCTGCAAACGAGCCGATCAAAATATCTCCTCACTGACGCTCTCGACAGCCGCGCTGTTTCAGACCAAAACCACACCCCCAGAATGTGGACTGTGTTGTGATTGGCCAGCCAACGAGAGCTTTCCCACTGTCCTGTGATTGGCCAGGTACCTGGAAGTGACGTAATAGATAGGCCAGCTCTCAGATACACAGCTCCCCCTCTGGCACGGTGGATGCTCTGCATCTCAGCAGCTACAACGAGACTAGTTCTTCTTCTTCTTCTGCGGTTGAATGTACACAACCGGATGTGCCCGGACTAGTGCCCGCACCAGGAGGCGCTACGGTGGTGAGAGGAGTGGTGAGGATTTCTGATGACGACATCAAACTAAGGAAGTGCCGATCCGCTTCGCAGAGCCCAGGAAAACAATACAACACTATTTTCTCAGCAGTGACTCAACTGTTTGTTCTGAAACGTTAGGGTTTCATAAACGAGGTCATGACGCAGAAACACACACAAACGCATTTTTAAAACTATATAAACACACCTCAGCAAAAAGTACTCAAAATGTTTCAAATCAGATTGAATTTGTGAAATTTGGGAATAGGTCACAGTTCAAAGTTCACTTGGCTTGTTTTTATGAACAAAAAAAGAAAAACGGTCTATTTTGTGATTTCTACAGAATTATTGCTACTTAAAATTAAAATTAAATAAATCATAACTTTGACTCAACAAAACATAAGAAGACAAAAAGGCTGAATATGTGACCTATAAACACACCCCCAGGATATCCATATAAGGAGTTTTGTATTATTCCCAAGATGGTACAGATCCGTGCCATGTGAGCACTAAGGGTTAAAGTATACAACATTTACTGTACTTAAGTATCAAAAGTAATTTTCTGTCAGGTAAATATAAGTAAGTATTACAGTATTAAGTATTAAAAAAGTGAGGAGTAAGGATTGAGCCATGGTAGCTCAGTGGTAGGGTGAGTTGTCTTTCAACTGAAATGTTGTGGATTCAATTCCTGGCTCTGCTACTCTATATGTGTCCTTGAGCAAGACACTAAACCCCATGTTGAAGTGTGTGAATGGGTAAATTGCAAAACTGCAGCTTATCAAGACTAATAAATACAGACCATTACCAAATCCAAAGTATTTGTACTTTGTTACATTACAACACTGACTTTTAACATGTTGAAATATATATATATGAAACAAAATGCAGCATTTGTCCCATGGTTTTCAGAGAGGTAAGATAGAAACACACCAGGCTGCAGTGTGAGCTTTTGTGTCCTTTTTGCTGAGAATAAAAAATGTTGCAGACAAGACGTTAAACTCAATGTACATGAGATTCATTTGTCTCAATGCAAGAATGAGAGCCAGGAAAAACGAAATCTTTTTCTTTGTGTTTTTCTCTCTAAGGGCATGACAATACAGAGGCCACATCAGTCACTCATGAAACTGCTACCAATCCTTTCGCCACACACTGCCAACTCACTCAGCTATGTTATTTGCCAAAAAGCTATTGTGTTCTTCTGAGGCGTGATGCATTACCAATCCATCATGCTCTTTTTGGTGGCAAACAAGACTGTACGTGGGATTAGCAAGAGGTGCTTAAGAGTCCATTCAAGCTCCACTGAGCTTTTTTAATGCTTATAGTGCAGAGTAGCTGTCTTTGTTAAAATACAATATAAACAAAGTTTGCTTAGGAATGTTTGGATATATGGGTGCAAGTAATTAACTTGGTAAATCATTTTAAGTCATAAATTAGCAAATTAACATACTGGGGCATGATCCAGGTCTGCTGCTTTGTGACATGTTCACTGTATCAACTTTATAGAGGGACAACACTATGTTGTGTTCTGATTCCCCAGAAGTGGTTTGTTATTTCAGACAAAATAATCTTGAGGCACAGGAAGGCCATAGGATGAAATATGGGCTCTTTGCAGCTTGTGCAACAAATCCTCAATATCTTCCTGACTAGTTTAGAGCTCAGCAATAGAGTGACAGCTTTGAGTTTTCTTGTAATGAAATTAAAATAATGAAACAGAGCTGGTAGTTTTATGATTTATTATTTGTTTCCTTGTATTTGGTTAATCTGGGAAATATCTCATAGCCCTCTGTTTGAACTGTGCCCCTGAAAAATCCTTATTTGAAGGCCAAGTTAGTCGATATGCTTCACCTCACCCTTCTACGTCATCAAGAATGAAGACATGCCTTCACATGAACATGCAAATTGGTGGGGATGGGCTAAGTGGTAGGGACGAGGGATGAAATTGGACTGGACGTGGTGAGCCGGGTTGCATTGCACAACCTTTTCAAAATGGGGATGCAGGCTTTATACTGCTACTGTAAAGTCATGTTTTGGGTTCAGTTATGTTGTTCAGGATGTGACGAAGGGAATGCGAGGCTCTCAGCCATTTGCCCTGTGTGTGTGTGTATGCTCCCTCTCCACAACAGGGAGACTGTGTGCTTCCCATTTTGTAGTACAATCTTACGAATCAACCAAAGAACAACCTTCTTTCTGATATGTGAAAGCTTTCAGAGTTCCCTGACATGCTTGGGAAAGTGAGGGATGAGCAGAGGAGTATTATGTTTGCTACAATCTGTAGTCTCAACCTTAGACACCATAACACTAGACCTTAAAACCATCAAACAAACCACTCTCTGAAGACAGCAGCGAATGTTGAACAAATCAATGAATTTATCATTTCTCAATGAAAACTACTAAAAATGGCCGGTGTAGTGGCTAGCACTGTTGGCTTTCTCCCCGTGTGTGCGTAGGTTTTCTCCAGGTTCTCCAGTTTCCTACCACAGTCCAAAAACATGCAGATTTGGGGATTAGGTATTGTACACTCTAGATTGGCCATAGTTGGTTGTTTGTCTCTATGTTGGCCCTGTGATGTACTGTCCAGGGTGTAACCTGTCTTTTGCCCTAGCTGGGATTGACACCAGCACCCTCCACCACTCTCAGGATAAAGCAGTAGAAGATGCTAAAAATTATCTGTTATGAGTTAAATGTATTATCAATTGGACTGGGATATTTTAAGAATGTTTTATTTTGTCCAAAATTTAATAAGCCAAGTCACATATCAAATATGATTTGGATTGTAACTTTATAAAAAACATGTTTTATTGATACTTTTGGAGGTGTATGACTGTGAAAGTGACAAATTAAAGGGGGGGCATTACATTTGTTCAGGGGGGCACTTTTTTTTCAACCTACATTTTATTTGCTTCTGGCTGAACAGTGCCACAGTGCTGAGAAATGATTTTCTCTCACTAAAAAGGGGCAGTTCATCCCAAAATCTAACAAACAAACAAAAAACAATAGTGCTGTGTCCATTTTTCAGCTTTTATCAGGGCTGCCAACTTGTGAGAAAACCTTGGAGTGAGACTTTGTGGCGTGCGAGACAAATGTATGACTGGCCCAATCGAGGTTACCACCACACACCCAATGTATTTATTTATAGTAATTTTGTGTATCCCAAGCTTATAATGCATTATAATCTACTTATAACACTATAATTAGTTGTAAGCACTCATTAATACTTTATACAATATGCTTATATTATTAATGCTTAATACTTGTAATTATTCAAACAATAATAAAATAATAATACTGTGAATAATGTAGGCCTTACAGTACACAGAGGCAAAACAAAGGACATGCTGGTGGATTCAATCCTGCAATCTTCCAGACACTAGTGCACTTCCTTAACCATCAGGCCACCTCTAAAACACAGTTGTTGGTTATTTCAGAATAAGATTTAATGTTATCCACTGATGACGTGTTTTTGACTGCAGATTAGAAAGAGACAGACAAAAGTTTAACCACTTTTAGTAGAGTGGCAGGTGGTGTCGCTGATTCCTGCTCACTCCTGTTTGCGTCGTCACTTCTTGTCCTTACATTTTTTTTGGAAAACATTCTGGATATCCATAACGTCCAGGGCTGGCACCACTGACTCTGTGGGTGGGCATGTCCCCATATGCCCGCCCAGGGTGCCGGGTCTACACTCAGTTCTACTCTTGTTAACCGAGTAAATTTGGATTTCTCCAAAAAAGCACAGAAACCTCTCCGGCAAAACCCCTTCGTGTGTCCAAGTTAATTTTTATATGTCAGCGTGAGGCATATATGGGTGAAATAAAATGTCCTATCCAAATTTTCAGAGCCGTGCTCATGAAGAAAGGTGGATTTTCATTGTAGTTATATTTGTATGTTAATGCACCTGGCATGCAGTCACAAAAGTGCCACCTTCTGCGCGACCTTCTGTGCCCGAGAAGTCCTTTGTGTATCCATGCACATTTTGGTTCTACCATATCAAAGCGTGTCTGTAACTGAGTGGAGTTTCATTTGGGCTCCATCCAGAGCCTATTACCTGTAAAAGGACTGGCCTTTCCACAGCAGCTTGTCTCACTGATACTGGAACTGCACAGAGATGTTCACACACATCATCTTAGCCAAACTGTGCAGTCCACTCCAGCAATGGAAGTTATCTGCCTGGGTTTGAATGCCAGGATGTCCACAGATACTGAGGCCTCAGGCCAAACTGAGTGGGAGGCATCAAGAGCTGCTTCCAAAGAGGGCAACTTTGAAATACAAAACATCTCGCTTTCTCTGTTTGTATCCAGGTTTATCTCCCCCATGTCTTGCCTGCTCAATCTGTACGTTGCTATCTTCTCTTTCTTTAAATACTCCCCTTTCTGAACTGCTATGGATGTTTCCCCACATGAAAAAGATGGTGACAACAATGAAAAATTGAAGAAATGTGTTTTTTCTATAATGGCCAGCAATGACCTTTCCACCTTATTTCCTTTATATATTTGTATGTGTGTGTATGTGAGAGTGTGAGGCTACAGACACTTACCGTCCCTTTCTCATAGCAAAGAAAATATAGAGGTAAAATGTGTGAGGCCTTGGAAGGACATACAGTCTGCTGCTCCTTATGTATTTTTATCAGTGGGCTTTCAGGGTAGGCTGCTCGCTCTGTGTTCACCAAGCTCCCTTTCACATTGAATCAACCTGCCTCTCAAACCTACATCATGCCATTACATAACTGCCACGGAATACATGGCATGGCACACTAGTAATTCAAACATGACTCACCCCATCAGAATGTGCAGTCTTTCAAAGTTATAAAGCTACAGACTTTGCCTCAAGTGTTTCAGAAAAATACAGCTTTCATCTTAATGTTTGCTAAATAAGGTGAGGTCTCTAATCCTCTGGAACAGTGGTTTGCCTGACTGAATCATCCCTGAGCCATGGCTGCATTTAGACTGGATTGCATGTTTGTGCATTTCATGCCTGATCATCCAGGAGGAAGGGCACAATTTCCTCTGAAAATAACAGTTTTATGTTCATTCACTCACATAAGGCACAAAACCCAAATGAAAAAGAGGAGCATATTAAAATGGCGATGAGCTCATCTTAATAGATCCCATGTATATATATCTCATTGTGTGTGTGTGTGTGTGTGTGTGTGCACAACCATTGAGATTTGAGCAGGAGTAAGTACATGGCTGACATTGAATGCAAATGGTGCCCTTAGAGATTTGGAAGGAAAACCTCTGTGTTACTCTGCTAATGGTGGAGACTACAATGTCTGCCATGTCTTCTGCCTGTTTGATAATATAATATTTGCTTATTATTATTTGGTCTTGTTCTTCTACAGAAGAAGACATGAGTGAAAAATGAGGCAGTGGAAGCAAATGGACTTTGTGGGTGAAGACGTAAACACAACAGGATTATGTATTTCTGCTTGGCTGAATTTACATTGCACATACAGTATAAGGAGTTTACTATAGATGCAAATTCAGCAGTCCTAGCTTCTCCTGCCTACATGTATGCATGAGCAAGGCAATGAGCCTTTAATCACCCCAATGTTCAGACCAGTGTGAATGGTTGAATGAGAGGAAAATGCAGAGCACTTAGGATGGAAGGGCTTAATGGAGGCATGTATTTACCAAACCAAAGACTAAAGGTTAAGATAAAGCTGCCTCTTCTGCTTTGTAACATTTTCCCTCTGTTGCAAGTCCTCCAGCTCTATGAAAGTGCAATACAGGGTCACTCATGCACCAGAAAACTATGACTCTTGTGAACTCAAAAAGTGGGTATCACTGAAGTCAAACATGTATCCTTAAGCAATGCACATGAGCACAGCAGACTCATGAGGTTTAGGCCAGATGAAATCATGAAAGGATAACTGATTTGTAAAAGAAATGACCCTCTGACTATACTCGCTTATAACAACTTAACTCAAATCCCTTAAATTGTATCGTAAATCCCTTACAGAGTATAGTTAAAGTGTCTAGTAAAATTGACCTCTATCGGGTCAGGTTAACATTACTTTTATTCTTGTGGCGATCAGATTCTAAATGGATCTTGGTATAGTTTTATTGTGGTACTTGATGGGGCCCCACAGTGGAACATGTGGCCCCACAGCAAGAAGGTTACTGGTTCACGTCCCGTTCCAGGCCTTTCTGTGTGCTCCCTGTGTGTGCATGGGTTTTCTCCGGGTTCTCTGGTTGCCTTCCACGTGTCCAAAAGCAGAGGTTATTGGACACTCTAAACTGCCCATAGTGTGTATGTGTAAGTGAATGGTTGTTGGTCTCTATATGTTGACTCTGGATTGGACTGCTGACCTGTCCAGTGTGTACCCCACCTTTCACCCTATGTCAACTGGGATTGGCACCAGCAGCTTGGTAGACAATGGAGGGATGGATGTGGTTCTTGATGTATGTGTGTCACTGCTGGCTGTAAACCAAATGGGCATAATAAAGATACCTTGAAGCTTGAACCTTTAAATTTTGACAAAGACTTTCAAATGCTGTCTCCCCAAATCACGTTCTCTTATTAAATCTAATTTCACTCAGCCTGTCGTCATCCGGTGATAAAAAAGACAAATAGAGGATGAAGAAAAGACTGGCAGGAAGGGTGATGGATAAATTGATAGTGATGCGGAGAGATTAACATTGAAAAAGATTGGTGGACAGAAGAGATTACAATGGAGGCGGGTGACACAACTACAATTGCAGTGAATGATAAGGAGGTGATAGCATGTGGGGGTGAGCATGCAGGCGTGTAGAGGTCACATTGGGGCTGTGGGCAGCATTGTGAAAACGACGATTGGTGTTAAATTGGGGTGAAAAGAGGCTTAGGTCGAGATAGAGAGGCTGAGGGAGAGAGGGAGAGAAAGCAGGGCAGAGATGGTCACCCTTCACTCCACACACGGATTAAAGGCTATGGAGACATTGACAGGCTCAAAACCTGGCTCACACAGCCAAAGCCTTGCAGACACACACACACAGATCCGCAACTCATTATGTGTCCATCCTAACAGCTACAGTACATTCAGTGGAGTAGGAGGAGCATCCCAGACTGCTTGCCTATCAAACTTTTCTTTTAGTTTTGCTCAGATTTATCAGCTGGATTTAAAGGCAGACGGGCAATATTATCAGCATGGATGACAGCAATATTTTTTATTGGACAGGTCTCCCTTTTATTGTCCACAGTGGCTTAACATGCAAACAGACTCACAAAGTCCTTTGAAATGAGAATCCCAAAGCAACTGTTTACCAAAGACATGCCTTGATAAAGCACTCTGTGACTTTGTGACCTGCTCTACAAGTTTAAAGACTTGTGCAGTTGAATACCAATATGCTTTGATCTGTTTTAGCCGCAGCAGAATAAAGCTCTCCTTTTGGCAAAGAGCAGGAGATAGAAAGTCAAGGAAAGACGCTACAACTCATCCTGTGGTGAATAGGAAAATGTATTGACAACAACCCAGTTGTTGGGTCTATTTAAGCTCAGTTACTACAGATTGCACCCAAATTACATCACAGCTAAACATTTTGCAAAATGTGTTTTATACCGTATGTCTGATATTTTATTCATATCTTCCGTTCATTTGATTCCTGCAGCAACAGCTGTGTGGGGGTGTGTATGCGTGTGTGTTTCCTCCTTGGCAGTCATAACTAATGAGGTTGTCTTTGAATACTTTGGAAGGTATTTATGTATTTATTGATATGTCTGGTTGAAGATGAGTGTGGTCATACTCATGAATACTTAAGTAATTACTTAAAAATGTAACTGCTGTCTAATTATGTAGCAATAGCTCATTAGTCATCATATGATAATGTAAAGGGTTCTGTAACTAGGGAATAGATAGTTCTTGGTTGTCACACAAGAACTACCCTATGACTACTACAACTACTCATATGTACAGAACACTCGTGATGATGAAGCTATTGCTACTGTGTAACCACAGGCCATGTCAGCATACACCTAGATGTCCTTGTTTAGTCCCTGCTTATTTATGACTGTTTAAAAGGTCTGTAGTTTATCAGAAATGATTGTATTAGCAGGCAACAAATCATTGACTACTGCTGTATGCATTTAAGCCATGTGGTTATAGGGAGTAAGACATGACTTGGTAGCTACCAGTGATGGGAACAACAGTGTTAACATAAACTGCGTTATTTTTTTCAGTAATGGTGTAATCTAACTGGTTACTGTTTCAATTGTTTCACCGCCGCTACTGTTTCTGATCTCATTGAAGCTGTTTTCATCTGACCAGGCTCTCTCAGCTGCACGGGAAAAGCTTTTTTATTTTATTTTATTTGGTGAGGGGTTGGGGCAATTGCATAAGTAATGGTGATTGGCTAAGGTAGAGTAACATTTCCTAGTAAGCCAAACAGAGGCAGAGTTGGGCGTGTGTTCACATACAAACAACCAAGAGACACACACAGTGATGGTGAGCCCAGAGAATTCCTCAAACTGGAAGTACAGCTGTTGTGTTTCATTGTTCTACTATTGTAAACATAATATTGATAATATCTACAAGAATGCATTATAGTGTCTTATCTCACATTGTCCCACAGCAACATTAAAATATTGTAGATTAGTTTGCAATGTTGTCTTTGAATCATTTATTTGTATCTTTATTAAATGTCCAAAGAATTTATTAAACATTTAATATTCAGTTTATTCTAAATAATTAAGGCTACAGTTGAATTTAAAGTTTCATGGGGGATCCACATTTTTGGAAATACTTTGAACATTAACTGCAACAATAACAGTAATGCAATAGTTACTTTCCTTGGTAACTAGTTACTTTTACAATGCAGTGACTCAGTTACTACTCTTACTAAGTTTTGAGGAGAATTAGCTATAACTAATTACTTTCATAAAATAACATGCAAAACACTGGTAGCTACAGGTACATGGTCTGTATTTATATAGCGATTTTCTTTTTCTTGATGACTACTCAAAGCTGCTTTGACAGTTTTGCCATTCACCCATTTACACCCCTTCACTTACATTACATTACATTACATTGGCATGCCACGCATACTCGCGGACCCGCAAATCAAACCTGTAACCTTCCTGTTGAAAGACGACTCGCTCTATACCTCTGAACCCCTGATGCAGGATGATAATTAGAAATTAGAGCATGTTGAAGATATTTTTTTTATATAGCACAGTTTATTGCTGCTTATCTGAGCTGTTTGCTTTTTCGTTGCTTCAGTCTACAGCCTTGACAAAGGGTTTCGCCCTCTGCTTTTGTTCTCAGTGACTTAAAGTGTCGACCAATTTTCAAAGTATTATTACCTTGATCACCTCATCACAGAACACATTCAAAATGTCCCCCAAAGTCTAAGAGATAGAGGTAAGTTAATCTTGCCATTGATTTCTTTAAAAAAAAACAAAAAAACGAGGATTAAAAGTCTATTTATTCCTTTTCAAATGGGCAGATGGAGAGCGAGAGAGAGAGAGGCAGAGACAAACAGAGGAGGAGAGCGAGAAACAATTCTCTGTCCAAATGAGTTTATTTTAATTAACATTGTCAATGTTTGAATGAAGAAGACAATATTGAGAAAATTACAAACTAATGTGCTAGTGATGTTTATCTCTTCAGATAACCTCAGGTCATTTATAATGGCATTTCCTCTGATGTTGATTTATTACGAAAGCCATTTTATTGATTTCAGTAGCAGCTGGCTGAATAGATTCCCGTGAATGCTGGTGTCAAGGTCTTGATATATTTCAGAGCAGTGGCCAAATTGACATCTATAGCAGTCAATGGCAACCAATGAGTTAATTAAATTACTTTACTTTATAGTCATTTGTTCTCCATAAATTGATAAATGCGCAACAATTATATTTGTAGTCTTTGGACAGTTTATTTATTTTAAACATAACGCTATATATATTATTTTAATCTACAAAGACCTTTGGTAGCTGACGTCACACAACCAAGGTATCGCCCTCTAGATTAGAACGTGTCAGTTTGTTCAGAATAAGCTGTTGGATCGCTTTACATAATTTTTTTTATTTCTGCAGCAGCCTCAGCATTAAAACCTCTTAAAGCTCAGCTTCAACTGTTCTCTATGGGACGACACTGGATACGTTTTTCACTGCAGTGAGCTGGACAGTGATTGGACAAACGCGGAAAATTGTCACTTCCAGGGAAGCTCAGCTTCTCTCTGAGTCAATGGAGCAGTGGGCGGGCGCAGACGCGGGCTTCTGCACGTTGATGGGAGGAACTCTGTGAAAGGTGGAACCAGTTTTCAATTGACAGCATTGCAGAAACATACTCAGTCATGTGTGGATTGTGTAAGGAAAGTCTGTAGACAAATAGCTGGTCATTGTGTGTCATTTGCTCTGCAATACAGACCATTTCATACACTGTAAATAAAAACACCATTACAGCATTTCAGTTTTATATTCTCGCATTTCCTTGATCTAGTCGTTCTATTGCAGAATTTATGTAAGAATGCATGTATGAATAACGGGGCTTGAAATGCGCTGCCCCTGTTTCAAAGACCAGTAACTGCCACTTCTTGTCAGGGATGGTACCTTGTTACCCATTTTTAACAGTTCTAAATGTCCAACTCTACTTCTGGGTTTTAAAATCACCTTGACCTGGTTGGCTAGCAACAGTAGGTGGATGTTAAAAGAGCAATAATCCCAGAGATTTTAGTAACAACAATAAACCTGTACAATAAAAGTGGGGAGGACAAAAACTACAAAAACGGATTCTGAAAACTAAGTAGGGACATGACCTCCAACAAGACAGCAAACATGTGTTTACACAATGTAAGATGGTGAGTTTTAACAGTCTACTATGGAAAAAAGAAACTGGACAGAAAAACAACAATGACCTCTCCGTTTTCATGAGGCTCCCTGGTGTGTCTATGGATTGGATTGTACCTATCTGGACCCACCGATGGGCTTGTAAACACACTGCAGTCAACTGTGACAATGAACACGTAACCGACATTGTAAATAAAAGTATTTCTTATTATGTGAAGACAGGCCTTCTAGCTGCTGTCCACTCCACTATAAAGTCTTTAAATCAGTCCTCCTCTCATGTCCAGCCAAGGTCCACTCATGCCTCAACTTTTCAACAGGATTAAATACAGCTTTCGATTCTTAGTATTTATAAAATCTTGGGAATTTTTTGTCTTTTCCTATTTTCTCATCCAGGCATCGGTTTATATTTTAATTTCCAGTTTGATTTGGAACATGTTTTCTCTGTTCAAATAGTATTCATTTTCTTCTGTTTATTTGATCCACTATTCTTCTGTTAACCTCATATTTATCTTAAATATTGTGTGTAATGAGATAGAACATAGCGCTTAATCTGAAATCACTCCCTGAGCACAATCTCACTGTCGTCTTTGGCTCAGACCTCCGACATTCCCCTCAGAAATGTCCTCTAATGCTATGACTACATCTTTATTCAGGAAAAACAAATTGGTCCAAAAACACTATCCTCTCTCTCTTAATAATATTTAGGTCACTCTTTTGAAGTGCTGCTGCTTCCTCAGCTGCCATGAAAGTGTGTTATTATTATTTTTTTCAGCTCACACACGCTGTGCTTCTCCTCTGCTACTTTATCAGTAGTACACAGCTATGGACTTATGCCAGTAAAGATGTATTTCATGCCTCGGGGGCCCGGTCACATCAGACACTGCAGTGCTTCTTCGGCTGAAGATTTGGGTACAGTGACATGGTGATTAACTGCAAAGCTGCTTCAATGAACATGTTAATGCTGGTCAGACACAGCAGGTCCCCGGGGTCCTTCTATTTATTCCTTTGTCTGTTCACAAAAGAACAATAAAGATTTTCATAAAGCTGTTTACCCTCTCCCAGTTTTCACAGTATTTTCAGTAATGATGTCAAATATTTTCAACTCTACTGTCATTCAAGAACAGATTTATGATGATATTTTTTTGTAAGTTTTTAACTTTTTTATAGCATAGGATGTTCATGTCTAATTTTAATAAAACTTGTGATCATATTCATTGATAATAATGGAAGCTTCATATCATATTAATATGATATAAGTGTGGAAAAATAAATTAAACTTTTTAAAGGTAATTATTTACTGGCTCTGTGTATACATGAGTGCAAGTCAAGGAAATTGCCAAGACAAAAATATCATTTGTGTTCAGCTGTGAGAAAATAAGTTGAACATTGTGAAATGTCACACTGCAATACCACAGCGGGCGATATTAACATTTGGACCTCTGACATTTTAATGGAGTGGGCAGGGAGAGATAATTTGGGACGGACCATATTGCTGTTCATTACTGCTCCCCCTGTGAGCTCCATGAACACACAAACATGTACATTGACCAGCAGGTGTGTATGTGTATTGTGTATGTGTGTTTCAAGCATCACTAGCTGTGGAGTGTATCAGAGAGAAATGATGGATAGATGTCAACAGCAGGTCTCCCTCCCATTTACTGTTTATGCTGCATGTGTGTGTGTAGCTGATAGATGTGAGTGCAGAGGTCTTTATTTGTCCAGACTACATTAAACACCTGTTCACTGGCCTAATGTGAACGACCTTGTATCCTCAGACTGCTCCAGCAGCAGCAAATCATCCTGTTCCCACTCAATCTTGAAAGTTTTATTTTTATGTTAATCTTTTTATCATAATAATAATAATAATAACAATTATTATTATTATTATCATTATTATAATAACTATGAAAAGGTCTCACATAAAAACCAGCCCTCTTTATCCATAGTCTGGTCTCCAACATATACCAATGGACTATTCATTTATTTTAATAGTTGTTTTTAAAAAAAAAAAATGTCAGTACAATAGACAATCATCATATTACATCAAAATAATATACAGTATTACAATATAATATTGCTACAAAACACACAAAAAAACCATAGTGAATGCATCACCTCGCCTTTTCCTTCCATGTGTAAAAATCTAAAGTCAGTCAGACACAGACACAGCAAACTGTGTTGGCAGAGCAGGCTTGTAGGTGTTAGATTTTAAAGCCTCAGTTTACACCTCAGTGAATGTGACTGGGTGTTGTGATCAGCTTGTAAATGATACTCATGGTTTTGAAGCATGAATGAACAGCTCGGGCCAATCAGCTTCTACAACTCCCATCTTCTGCCGTATCCAACCAAGTTTGATTTAAATGCCGACCATTTGATTGCAAGTGGAAGGAAAATAAAATATCATTTTTGAAAAAGGGGAATTCACATTGGGAGGAGAAATCACAAAGATGGCTTCCATGACCAGTCACTATGTGACATTCCTTTTTTACCCAAAATATGACTAATAAGCCTAAATCCATCTATCCATTTATCTTCCACATGAGAGTCATGGGGCTGACCTGGGCGGGGTACACCCTGGACAGGTCCCGTGTCCGTGGCAGGGGAAACAAACAGAGACAAATAACCATTCACGCTCACATTCACACCTATGGACAATTTAGAGTGTTGTAGAGTGAATGTGTTTGGACTGTGTGAGGAACACAGGGAGAACATGCAAACTCCATGTACAAAGGTCTTTGTTCTGGCCGGGTTGCAATCCTGCAAGGCAACAGCGATAACCACTACTCCACTGTGTGGCCCTGGTCTGTCTACTGCACTGTTGAGCCAGACCCCATCAGTTCCAGGCCTGACCTAAATAAACAGCCTGTTGTCCTGGTGTAATTATATACAGCACTTCACTAAAAGCTTCAACATCATCTGCTGACAAGACTTTTGCCATGATAACCCATCAGTGACTGCCTATGCAAACAACAGATGTGACATTGATTCTTGAACCTCAATAATCAAAGTGCATTTCATGGTTATCAACAAGACATTTTCTGTCCATCACTTTTAATTATATAGAGGATTGTCAATTCAGCCAGTTATCATATGGATATTGCCCTCTGCATCCACATGTCTGCCATAGCTGTCAGTGAAATTGAATTAGCATGACTAAAGCACTTAGTATAAACATCACTATAGGTGATGGTTCACTACTTTAACAGCAGTACTTTACATTTATGGCAGTATAAGTGGCTCAGCATCCATGAACTCTGTCTCACTCCCTTGTCCCTTTGACTCTCTTGTCTCTGTGCTTACTTTACGGGTACACACCTGCCCTCGCTCCATTTTGTCTGTTTTAATTATGTCTAAGGACTGATTCTGTGTAACTCTGTCATTACATTGTGATTACGTAAACTGCAGTTGTCAGTCAAGCACACACACACACACACACACACACACACACATATACAGTGAGAGAGGGAGAGAGAGAGAGAGAGAGAGAGAGAGAGAGAGCAGTGGATGCCTAATGAAGTGTCAGCAGTCTTGCAGTAAAGCAACAGTGGAACTCAAACAAATGAAAAGCACACACTTATGCTTACACATACACACACACACACACACACATGTCAAAAGACTCTCGTCTTCCACCTAATAATGTGTCACTAGTGCTGACACTGCACTATATCTAGTTAAGTAACACTGTGTGTGTGTGTGTGTGTGCATGTCCAAGAAACTACAAGGCAAAAGGAGAATGACATGGATTTACTTTGTGTGTGTGTGTGTGAGTGCACTTGTATTTGTTACTTCCTTCAGACCTTTTCTGGCATAAACTCGCACCTTGTCAGGACCAGTAGTCCTCATCAAGCCCCAAACCTGGTCCTAATGAGGTTGAACCTAATTGGAGCAACTGCTTAAGTTGTTGGCTTAGATTTAAGGCTTGGGTTCGACATTAACTGGTTTTGGTTAAGATCAGGGATAACATGTTGTTTAAGCCGTCCATATGAATGGAGGTCATTGTAGTGTCCTTGACGGAACAGCTACACAAACCTGTGTGTGCGTGTGTGTGTGTGTGTGCGTGTGTGTGTGTGTGTGTGTGTGCGCACGCAGGAGCGCATAGACTGAACTAAGTCAGCCATTGAGAAAAACACACGCAAAATGCTTTTATTGAATCAAAGAGTGCTCATGTGTAAGTGGTGACTGTGAAGGTTCAGTAATTCATTCATTCCTTTGCCAGACCTCAGACACCAACTCAAAAGACCCTCTCTGGAGCACATCAGTGTGTTAAGTGACCCACACATTTCCAAAATTGTGGTCTGAAAGCATGAATGATTTTAAGGTAATTACACTGACTGCAGCTATTGGTACATCACTTAGCTGAACGATTTCCCACATTCACTGGGTACATTTGAATGGTGGCAGCCACAGAGTAGGTGATGGAGATTAAATGAGTCCAAAGCAAAGGAGGTTAATGTGGTCATGTCAGTAAACTGCCCACAGCTCCCTCAGTGACCTTAACTGTGCATCTACAGGCCAAGGTAGCAGATCTGCAAATACCAAACACTCACTCTGGAGTGTCTCCTGAAATACTGGCCCAGCAGCAACACATGAACCACATCAACCTGACCTTTTTAAAAATATTTATTTTCTAAATTAAAAATTCATCCCTCTACCATTAATAGTTTCTGGGCATCATTCACAAAGTACCACTACAGCAATGTGGAATTATCATTCACTTGTGTCTATGTATATGTGTGTTAGGATCTTTTAAATGTGTATTAATGTGTTTTAAATTGATGAAAATATGTGAATCTATTATCTATCTATTATAATTAGAATGAGATTGAGTACTAGTCATGCATTGCATACAATAACTGGACAAAATATTGAATGAAAATTACATAAAAGGTCAGTGATGAAAAAAAAAATCTTCCAAATGGATTTCAGTTAAAAATAAACAAGAACACCCACAGTGACTATTAATGTTTCCTTAAACTTTATTTTATTTAATAAGCCATAACTTCCAGCTCTGGGTTCTTCTGTGTAGTTCATTCATATAGATAATCTACATGTTCTCCAGCCTATTTGTGAAACCTGCTCTAATTTAAAAGGTTGTTTTTTTTTTGGTAAAAAGCACAGATGCAGCCAAATAAAGTTACACGAAGCAAAGACGTTCATTATAAGGTGTTTTTTGTTTGTTTTTTTAAAAAAAAGCTCATTGTCACTGAATAATTTTCTCGACTATTATTTGTTGTTCACAGTTTCTTCTTTTACCTCAAGTGTCACTGAGAATCCTCACAAACAAACAACTAAGCAACACTAAAATACCTGTGAAAAGCAAACATATGAGCTGAGTTGATTATCTTTGCTTGTTAAAGCAGACTGTCCCTGTGTGAAGAGTTATAGTCAAATTAAAACACACTCACCAAACAAATACACAGCCACTCTCTCATCAAGGCTGCTTCCTTTGAGGATATTTGTTTATTTCTTTTCTGGTGTCTCTGTGTGTTTGTGAATTTGTTGTCGCATCAAAGTCATCATTATCTGGGGATATTTAGTCCCATATATGTGGAGACACAGATTTAAATCCCAAAACCCCCACTGCTACTGTTATCATTAACAAGGTAAAAACAAACACACATGCAGTGTCTTTGAGGTGTTGATGTCCTGCATGGGGTTTGTGGCTGTGGCAGATCTGAATGAAACAACAGAGAAGAAACAGAAAATGTGTCTGATTGTATTCGTGTGGTCTTTCTTCTTCAGCTGCTCTACTGACTAACAAGGGAATTTATAGACACTGCACTTCAAAGTTTACTATTGTGTACACAACAACAACAACATACTATATCTGTTACACACACACATGTTTGTTTGGCTGCCAGGTCAATAATACAAGATATCCTAAAAAAGGGACAGTGAAGTAGTTAATAGTAAATTAAATACATTAAATACATTAAAATGTTACTGCAAATGATCTCACATGTCAACAAAGTGTTGGTGCTTGGTTTCCTTGCACCAGCAATCTTTAATTCATCAACAGGCCAGTGACACTCCCACACTGCACACAGGAAGTGATTTGGTTTATGTCAAAATCAGTCAGAGGCAACAGCAACGTTGCACTACCAAAAGCCAGATGGCTGCAAACAGGTTGGAGTAAGACTGAAAACACACAGAAGAGCCCACAAACAGTTTTAAATGGGAATTTTGCTGAAAAATCACAGTCATCCAGTTTGATGGGATAAAAGCTTTTTGTCTCCACTCGTCCCTGGGTAACCACTATATTCACACACAAACGCTCCCTCAGGCAGGTCTGATAGTGTTGCTAGACAAAGCCCAATTCAGAGGAAGGACACAGCATACAATTAGAGTTGTTTCTGTTCACCCATGACCAAAGAGACAACAACAACAACAAATCACCAAAAAAATAACGCACTGCAGCTTTAAGTGACTGTAGCATGGGCTTATTGAGGAGTTAGAGGTGGCAATCCAAAGTGTTCTGCAGAGACCAGAGGCACTCTGCATCCTCCTGTGTTGTCATTGAAAACTGACAGATCTGATCTCAAGTGACACATCAATGAACATCCACTCAACATCCACCACATGTGGCAAAGTCACTGATCACATATGACCTAAGTAATTAGTAGCCACCATAGGCTGGACATTCTGGACAATGTGAAGCATTGTCATGACTGATGTTGGACTTGTTTAGACTGCAGCACAAATGCTCTCGCATAGCATATCCAGATTGTAGCTTGATTATTTTGGCAGTCTGAACAGCTAAAAAAAACCACAGACCCGATTTATATATATACATATATATATGTATATATGCAATATTATCTGCCTCTTTAATTCCTCTGTGTTTTTCACTCTTCCCTTATTTCTCTTTTGTTGCATGCACTTCTTCCTCATTTTCTCCAGTGGATTCACTTTCCATCTCTCTACCCTCTTTGTCTTTTTCCTCTCTGTGTGCAATTACTGCTGCACATAGTGAAACACACACACACACACACACACACACACACACACTCTACATTGTGCTTTTGGGCAGGACCCTGTGGGGACATAAGGATGCAGATAATTACTCGAAATGAAAAAGCCAGACTTCATGAAGCGAGGGAGCTGAGTGATGGGATTCGTCAGTTGGGGAGGTCAGGTGACCACCCTGAGGTGGTCAGCAACAAAAAGCACAGGACTTGAATGGACAGATGATGTGGTTTTCCCTTGCTGCCACTCTTCACCTTTTCAGCTCTTTATGCAGAACACTCCTCTGCTCACAAAGCTCAAGTAATTAAATCTACACTCCTCAAAGCTTCTGCATTGCATAACGTGATCATCAGCTTGGAAATGCTTTGGTCTTGATACCTGAGCCCCCATCACTCTGATTGTTTTGTCAGTGCAGTTACTTATTTTAAATTTGTGGGCCGTGGCTCTTTGGTCAGACATTGTGGCTACAGGCCATGTACTGTCTTCTTTATACAAACATACGTTATTGTTGTTTGTTCATATGTTATAACGTGAAATTTGTAAATTTTAGCTTTTCAATTATTATCAATTAAAGAAAACCCACATAATTTAATTTCTAAGTTACCCTTATTATTATATAACACATGTAATTGTGTGTGCTTGTGTGTATTTGTTGCCCTTGTTGGCATGCATGAACACTGACATGTCCTCATAGAGACTAAAACCTGGTCTTAATGAGGCAGAACCTTATTTCTAAGGATGTAAACATGCATGCAAATACAGGCTACGATGTACTGCAACACTATATGAACAACAAAGTTACATTTAAGAAGTGCTGGAAGATGTTGTAAAAGGAACATTTACAATAGTTTAGTGGGTGTGTTGTTTCTCCATGCTCATAATAATAACATATACAGTTGGGTATGTTTGATTTTCTCCGTTTTCAAATTCCATCCATCCATCTTCTACCGTTTTATCCATATATTTATAGACGGGAAACACCCTGGACAGGCCGCCAGTCCATCACAGGGCCACATTGAGACAAACAACCACATGCACACCTACGGTCAATTTAGAGTGTCCAGTTTTTCTAATTCCCAAATCAGCATGTTTTTAGACTGTGGGAGGAAACCGGAGAACCTGGAGAAAACCCATGCACACACGAGGACGACATGCAAACACCATGCAGAAAAGCCACTGTCCCGACTGGGTGTAAACCCAGGTCTTCTTGCTGCCCCAAGAAGTGTGGCCCCTGTTTTCAAGTGATTATGTTTGTTTTGTCATTTATTGCTCTGAATCAAATGTTCTATGGTCACAATTCATCTCATGGCTGGTCACCCCGGTTTCATGCTGAAAACATTTCTGAAATCGTCAATGTGACAATGAATGGTAAATTTAGTCTATTTAAAAAAATACATAATGACGAGTCAATACAGCTACATTGTTCTGTTATTTACACTTTTCTGATTGGGATTTCTTTAAATGGCAGTACTGTAGGCAAAACTAGGTAAATGACAATCATTACAGACATCGCTGCTCTAATATGATTCCATTCTCTGCAGCATTTTCAAGTAAAGGACTTTTTCATTTAACTGGCAGCAACACTTAAGAAAGTACAGGCTCACTCTGGTGTTCTTGCTTAACACAAAGCCATTTATAGTTTGGTGATACACAGTGCAGTGGGACATCTGAAGGACACATGCACACTCCTCTAACGATGCATTGCACACGAGAGGAGATAAATTTTCTTCACATGAAAGGATAAAATGGACCCAGACATAAGAATAGAAACATTTCTTTGGCAGGGTGTCTAAGGCTTGGCGAGGTTTGCCAACAACAATGGGCGGAAACAATTTCTGTTAATGAAATGATGTATGAGACATCTTTTAGTAGATTTAGGGGTGATGGAGGTGCTTAAAGTGGCAGGATGAAGAGAGGAAAACTCACAGGCCCTGTCATAGTAAAAATAAAAAGGGGCAGGTATTTAGAGATTGCTGTTAGGTTAAAGGTTAAAGAGAGTCGTTATTGGTATCTCCAGTTGTTCAGTTTTTTTTGTGGAGAGTTGCACTTTATTTTAGGGAAGATCTTAATCAGCAGAAAAAGGCTACGAACAGGCTGGATGGTCAAGATAGTTTACCGCAAATCTAAATCTAAAAATAACTTCATTTTACTTATCAGAGAATAGTTTGGCTTATTCAGTTCATGAAGCTCTCCGATGATGCAGTTTGAACAATTATAGCATTTGGTGGAGATTAGATTATTCGCAATAAAAAAAAAAAACTGTCATTTTGCTGAAAGGCCTGGATGACAGGTGCTAACAGATGCCTCTTTGTCTACATCTATTCAACAAAGCACAGAGAGTTTGGTACTGTGGTCATTTGGCTTTGGTCCTCCAAAGTTTTGTTCAGGCTGTCAGCATGTGAGCTTTTATGATTTGAATCATATGTGAAGTCCAGTCCTTTACATGAACATCTGTGCAGAGGTTTTGTTTTTTTCTTCAACAGCAGTCTGTGAAACACTCCAACAAGACTAACCAAACTAATGTTTGCAGTGTTCACTGGAGACAGCACAAGGTACAGGCTTGGGCTGGTGATGGTGCAAGAGAAAATAACCTTTGTTGGTTGTGTTTTTTTTGTTTGTCTCTGCATGGTTTTTGGGGGTTTTGTCTTCTGTAACATTGTACATGAAATTTGACCATGTGTCTTCTCTTCTCTTTCTTCCGAACGCCCTCATTTCTGACTTTTCTCGTTTTTGTCTATGAAAAAGGGTCAGTGACGCACATTTCATTCGTCAATGAAATGAACACTGTGTGTAGGATAAAGAGGTAGGTGATGAAAGAATAATCCTAAAGGCCCGTCGCATATCACTTCACATATTGCGGACCATCAGGGTCCTGTAGTATCTGTCTAGTATAGTATACGTCTGGACACAGGGAATGCAGCGCATTCCTACCAAAGAAGAAGAGAGCAATGCTACTCCTCGGACCCGTCTGGTTCGAACAGCTCATCAGCTGAAAGGTCTGTCGGGCTGGGGAGCAGTCAGCTGGTTTGAGGGTTGCCAGATCGAGGCTCAGATGACTATTGGGCGAAGTAGTTGCCAATAGTCATGTAGTTGTCAACATTTTTTTTCTGCTTGGTGAGCAGGGCTCATTCCCCATCTACCGGTGGAGTGGAAATTCAGTTTGGGCATGCGCTGTCCATGCACACCCGATTCCAAATTCTGGGCCACACACGCAGCCTGCACTGCATATCGCGCCATGCACACGATGTACGTTGGGTCCACACACAGCAGGGTATACCAGGGCCTTAATACCAGCTTCTGGCAATGGTCCCAATAGTTGTTCAGTTATTTAAGTGGAGACAAAATTGGTTAAGCAATGGAATCACGGACCGACTAATACACCAAACCTGCCATCCTTGCATTCATTCAGTGCTACTGCTACAGAGCTAGTCACTGTCCCGAGTTTCTATTTACAAATAACACATAAGATTTTTGTGTGAAAGTCAAAATATGGTCCTGCACATTTTAGAGAACTGGGAAAGGTGAACTAAACTGAATTATTGAGAATTGAGATTTCTCACCCAGCATATTTGAGATCCAACTCAGTATTTTGTCATGAGTCTCTTTCCAAAACCGCAAATCTGCCCTTTAAACAACACACATGTTCAAATGAAAAACATAGTCCATGGCCATTATTTGTCCTACACAGATACAGCAAAACAACACACACACACATAAACGTGCTACTGGCATAGAAATGTAATAACCGCTTGCCATCACCAGGAACTATTTAATGTCACAGCTTTTAATGCTCAGAAAAGAATATAATCACACTGAAATGTGGTCCACCTTGCAAAAAAGAATTTTCCCCATTAGTTTGTCCTTTTTCTCGTCCTTGTTCATCAAAATCACCTTCAGGCAATTGGAAAGCAGTTTGCTGCAGCAGTTGACTGACATCGAGTAACTGTGGCAGGGTGTTTTATTTTTTATTTTTCGCAATATTTCATTATACAGCCAGATTAAGAAGGCTTTGACATTCACAGAGAGTTCAGCAGGCAGTATAAGTGAGTTGTGGGTTCCATTTCAGGACAAACCCCAGTGTTTATTCCTGTGATGAGAAGCTGATAGTCTTATGTGTGTCTCTCTGGATGAACTCACTGACTTTGGGTGTCTGACACTGTAATAAAGAGGGGTGAAGAGACGCCCAGTGAGATTCACTGACTGGAAAGGAAAGCATTGAGAGTAAGGAGCTAATAAGGTGTTGAGATGTGATGGAATGCTTTGCAAAGCCTTGCTTGTTATCGCTCCTTGTTTTTTGTCTTTCAAGCTCTCAGGTTTTTTTCTCTTCTCTCCACAGAAAGGGTAGAGAGGGGGCAAGGCTGCTGTCCTCATCCAGGTCAGGGCCTCTCAGCCTGGGACAGCACTCCTCTAATCTTCCCTAACCCCCCAGGCAGATGGGCACACTGACAGAGAGCTGTCCAACTGTCAAGCAGACTTTTTAAACTCTGACAATGAAATGTTCTACATCATAGTAGAAATAAATGGTTGTTAGTGAGGCTGTAGCAGCCGGTGAGATACTTTTTCCAAAAATGTGCTTTTATTATTTACATGAATTCACTTGCCACAACAGACTGCATGGCGTGGTATCAAATCAGCAGCTGAGAAATGCAGCACAGATTGAGTTGCTATTTAGCAGAAGGGCTAAAACGCTAATTGGAACTAACAATATTGGCACAAGAGACAAAATCTTAATTAGTTCATTATACAAGAATGACAGTAGTATAACAGTCTAAACACTATTTTGCTGTGCCAATTTGTTAAACCAGTGTAAACAAAATGAATTTAGTTTGACTAGATGTATTTAGTACAAACTAAAGAATGAAGGAAGGAAGATGAAGGAAGAAGAATTGTGTTGAAATCAAGACATGTTGATGGAATATAGGTGACAAGATAAAATAATGTCAATCCAATTGTTGAGTGTAGCCTGGAGCAGAGGCTATTTCTTTGGATACACTTAAATGAGTTGCCTTGAAGGTTGATACAAGGATGTGTTTACACTGTGATTTTCTGTTGTTTAACAATGGAGATTGAGGATCCAGACAAAAACCCTAAAGTAGTGTCCTATTGCAGACCTGTGAAAGAATGTAATGCCTCATTGATGTAGCGTTGTGCAGGATCTTATCAATATTGCACTTGTTGCAGATACATTTGAACTTCCCAAGTACTGACAACCCCCAAGGCAACTGAAAGGCAACTGAGACAGTTGCCACATTTGCACGAGTGACGATCCAGCCTTTATTACCACAATCAATGTTTAAAACCATATCTTGATTACTCTTTTAAACTGTCCATCATGAGATGAGTATTTCTGTGGCAGTCCAATGCTACCCAGGTGAAGGAATGTTACACTGGATAAAGAAGGGGTTGCAATAGAATATACTGCGATATAAATCCTCTCCACTGTGACTTTTTATGATATTATACATCATAGGTCATGATGTCTTTATTCATATTTTATGTGCGTACATCTGCAGCCTCATCTTTTTATACTTCAGGTCTTTTTCAGGTCTACTTTCTTAATGTCCTTTTTGTTACTTCCCATGATGTGAATGGAGTGCTGTGCTTTGTGAAACACGCTTCTGTACCTGAATGTGTTGTGTGTAAGTAAGTGAGAGACGACGCACAGCTGCTGCTCTTGTGCTGCCGAGGCAGGGTGTTACCTTCATCTCTTTCCTTCCTTCCCTCCTTTCCTCTATCTAGCTGATCGAGATGTCACACATGCTGCCACAGACAAATGTTTTCCTGAAGCAGCTAACCTGAAAATAACACTGTTCATCCCTAATTTAATTGACGAGCAGGCTTGTACAGACAGAGCTGGAGCAAATTAATGAGAGAAGTTAGGAGGGCCATCTAACTTTAATGGACTTAGATGTTAGTTAAATGTGTTCAGTCACAGGCAGTCCTCTGCAGAGAGATAAACAACAAGAAACTATGTGTTAATTGAACCTGACTGTGAGGAAAGAGCTAAGTACATAATTAGCTTCAATACCAGCAGTTGCAAGAACAATTCCATCTATCAAATGAGAACATTTATTTGTACCTTCTCCAATCAAACTTTGGAACAATGCTGCTTGAGGCTGCAGAGATTGTGTGATAGTCTCACACTGTTTTTACCACTGGCTGTTTGCAGTATTTGTTACGTGCCTTTTTTTTTTTTTTTTGTCATTGTGATTTGGCATAGCTGGTGTTTTTTTTTAAATGTTTTTCATTTTACTGTAACTGTGGAGGCATTTATGTGCACAGCACCTTCGTCTAAGACAATTTTCCCTATGGGAACAATAAAATGGTTATCATTTTATATTAAAAGATGCTGTTGCCAGAACATCCACTTTCTTATTCATCAATTTATTTCATGCATCTCAGATTTTCTGATTCTATTCATCAGTCTATCACCCATCATCATCAGCCATCCACCCAGGAAAAAGTCATACAGGCAGCAGATCAGTCATCCATCTGTCAGTTAGCCGGCCAATTAGTCACCCATCCATCCAGTCAGTGAGTGCTGAGTCTGGTTGAACCAACCAGTCAGGTCGGGTCATGTGAGTAATTTAAAGGAAGAGAGAGATTCAGAGAAAAACCACAGAGTCATGACCCACTTATCGTCCTCCTCTGACTCCCTTTGTGGCTCCTCTCTTCCTCCTTTACTCTCTTTAAACTCTTGACCCATCTTTTTTTTCCTCAGACTGGACTCTGGCCTTTCTAGGGACACAGAATCATTGTGGGTGACTGTGGTTTGTTTCCACTCTCTCTTTGTCTGGTGGTCAGTCTTATTGGTCATATAGGTCTTATTGACAGCTAGCATGAGAATCCATGAGTCCAAAACCACATAAAGCTAATAACGTGGTGGTTGTTGGGACGACACCGAAATTAAATCAGTTTTAGCGATTAAACACAAACATTACAATCTTGTGAGTCAGAAATGAAACATTGTCATTTAGAGAAGCAGAACTCATGTATGTGGATAGTAGGTCTGTAAAGAGTTTTTGAGGAAAGTCGTGCACATGTACCACTTTCATACTCACCCATTCACACCCGCAATTCCATTTATATTAAATGAGGGTTTGTGTTGGTCTGGTGTTCAATGCAAGAAAACCTTATCCCATGTTACATTTTCATGAACTCATTCATTGTCTACTGCTTTATCCTCCACATGACGGTCGACGGGGCCACTGGAGCGAATCCCAGCTGACAGAGGGCGTAAGGCGGGATACAACCAGGACAGTTTGCCCATCCTTCACAGGGCAAACACACAGACATGAACAACCATTCACTATCACATTCACACCTAGAGCGTCTAATTAACCTCTGCACTGTGGAAGGAAAGTGGAGCAGCCTGAGATAACCCACGCACATTAGAGCTGTAATCTAGCCTTAAAAGTTAGGCCCGACAAGGCCCGAGCCTGACAAGTACATTTTGATTGACAGCTTTTTAAAAACACAAACCCATTTACAGCCCGACATTATTCAAATGTGCACACGCACACAGCTCTTCTGCCTTTTGTCAAGAATGAGTCATTTAGATATTTACATAGGCCACTTGGAAATAAAATAAGTCCTCTGTTAACATTGTAACAGTCTAAATAGGCCAAGGAGGAGGAGAGCCCTGGGTCTCGACTCTCCACATCTGGTGCCACGGCTTGCAGGGCATGAGCACGTACAGCATTCCTGTCTGAGGGTGACAACATTGTCCCCTATAGTTAAATTCTGGCCAGTGGAATGTTGCAATCTTGTGTAGGTCCTGTATTATCACTTTGCGCTCGAGCCAGTCTTCGTGCCATTTACGCACAACAGCTTGCTGAGGAGAGTCGTGTTGGATACGTATCCCTCAAGTTCCCAATGTGCTTCAAAGAACGGCTTCAGAAAGTCTATCAAAAAAGCCCAGTGTGTCCGGTGCCTCCTCAGCATTCACTTTCACATCTTTCTCGCCCTAATCGAAACGTATCACCTGACCGCTCATTTACTGCGCAAGCTGTTGATTCTTGATTCTGTATAAAATATAATGTGGGTGAAAATAAAGTCCATCTGTGAGAAGAGAATCGTAAAAAATAATAGCTTTTAGAGTTATACACTAGGTGTTTTCATGTGGAGATGTTCGGGAGCTGCTGGAGGTCAGTGAAGTGCATCAGTGCCTCAGTATAGTAAAGTATGGCAGTTTGAATGTTGCCCAAAGGTTCTTCAACAAAGAGAAGGCAAATTATAACCATCTCGAAAAATGACACTGATGTGTGGGCCCTAGACCTTACATTTAAGGCCCTTATTGTCTCTCATGCTTAGTATCTTTGACTGGTGAGAAGGAGGAGGAGGAGTGGAGAAAACAATGACGCCGGTGGATGATGAAGAAGGCCCTTGAATGTGATTAGTGCCTCAGAAAGGTACAGTCAAGTGTGTATGTATATTAAATCTACTGTATACTCAGAAAGCTGGATAGTTCCACTCATGGTTATACAAGTGCAGCACTTTTGCAGTGAACAGCAGTCAAACTGGGGGCTAAATCTGGCTTCTGCTGCTGCTGCTGCTGCTGCTGCTGCTGAGTGTGTAACAAAAGAAAAGAAACACCACTGTCCTGAAGGGATCTAATACTTGACTTAGACTGGATTTTTATTTGTATTATATTTTTTTCATTGTTCTGCTTTAGAAAATCGTATTTGTAATCACTCAGAGATCGAACCTTGAAACAAAGTCACAAAATTGGCCCACTGCACACAAACTTTAAGCCGGTCCTAAATAAAAATGATCACTGTGGATGATATAAATAACGACAGAACAGACTGGACTGGTATGGAATGTTGTTATTTTTTGAAATGATCAAGGTCTCTATCTTCTTCTCTTTCCTCTCTTTTTTAATGTGATGTTGAGCTTGTTTCTGTATGACTGTCCATCCAGGGAGACGGATCCCTGCTCTGTGGCTTTTCCAGAGGTTTCTCACATTTTTTTCCCTGTGCAAGAGTTTTTGGTGGAGCTTTTCCTCACTCGATGTGACGGTCTAAGGATAGAGGGCATCACTTGCTGTACAGACTGTGAAGCCCTTCGAGGCTAATTGTGTTTGTGATGTTGGGCTATATGAATAAAATTTACTTGACTTGACTTGACTGAATGGTGTGAAGTATTTTGGCAACGGGGATTTGAATTCCAAAGTTGAAAGAATATCTTAGTAAAAGTGTTTGTGTGTTTCATGGATATCCTGTAAATGTACCTGATCTGCCACACATCAGGTCTTTTCCTCTTCAAGGTCAAATGGCACCAAACTGGAGAATCAGAATTGCCAACTGCTTATCTGGATGAAGCTAACATAGGGATGTTAGCTTCATCTAACTATGGACTATTTGCACAACTGTGGACGATAGAAATCTGTATTATTTTACAGTGGCCTCCACATACAAGTAAGGATATCTTCCTTTTTTATTTGTAAAAACATGGCAGTGCAAGATGGAAGCCTCTGAAAAACAAGTCTCTTACATAAACATATGAAATGATTACACTAAGGCAACAAAAACCAAATGACCTTGCATAAAAGTGATTATTGTACTATTGTAATATTGTATTGACTTATACAACCTTATTAAATTCAATTTGTGTCAATAAACCCTCTGACATGTTACACACTGGACCTTTACAATGGTGCCTGTTGGACCAGGGCTTGAGAGGACACAAAAGCCCTTTTCACAAAAGACATTTTGACATGTCACTACAACAAAAGCCCAGGTGTTAATGATAAAATGAATGATGGCTGAATTCCATGTAGCTGCTTCACACTCTGGGTCGGGATATTGTTCATGCTGGGTCACTGTCACACTGTCAGGATATCCTTCTGGGACTCTTGAACTGAACACAGTCATGGTTATTATCCCACTGTGACACGTCATAATGTCTCCTGTGAAAATGTCTATTCAAGTCAGAAAAAAAGACAAGAACATGTTACTTAACTTTGTAGAAACCCTCATGTGGGGCCCACAAGAGAGGAAAAAGTGGAAAATAAGAGAATAAATCTATGGATGATAAAATGAATTATAATTGTTTTATTAATTAAATCCCTATACTCTTTATAGGCAATTGTGTATTCATTTTTTTCATCCTATCCTCATCAATTTTCCATTTTTCCCCATTTCGTTACTATTTTACTATTCAATTTGACTTTTGTTGGAGCCTGTAGAGAGAAGGGACCTCATTTCCTGGCAACTGAGACAAAATAGTAATAACGTGTCCTAAATTGTTTTAGTTTATTTGTGAATACAAGCGAAAGTAAATCAAAGGCTTTAATTCTCATTTTGGAAAAGTGTGTGCTTTGAGATTAGTGGAAGACGAGATGCGGAAATAATCAGAGTGGAGATTTCAGGGGATTGGAAGAGTAAACAAATGTAAACAGTAGTATGATATAAACACACTTACATATTCAGAATCAGCCAAACTCTTTACACATGCACATAATCCCCGAGAGAGGGTTTTTATACGTGCTGAAAGTGAAGCCGCCGTTTGGAAGCATCCGAGTTGGAATGGAAAACAGATATTTAGATGTACTGTATGTACTGTGTGTTCTTTTTTCAGTATCATCGGGAGTGTATTTGTATTTGTATGTGTGGGTGGATGCAGCCGTGTGTTTGTTGAGGAGATGTATATGTGTATTCAGTCTCTCTCTCTCTGCAGTCACACTGAGGCTGATTTCAGCCTGACGTTGATCTGTGTAACTAAATCAGCCAATCATGATGCTTCATGTTTTGTTATCTCAGGCTTATTTTTTTGTTTTGATTTTTGTGGGGGAGGATTTTTTTAAGACATTTAGACACAAAATGCCAACAGTAAGTCATCTAAATATCACAAATGAGGACAACACATGTGCACACTGTTAGATAAAAGGCCCGACAGATGTGATTCACTGGTGATGACGCAGGTCGTTTTGTTCTCAGATAGAAACGGTGACATGTCACAAACAAAGGACAGAAAGAATATCCGAGGAATTTGGTTTCACACACAGATAAAATGAAGCTGAAAAACAGCCACAAATAGTGCAGTGTCCATACTTGTCTATGGTTTGAGTGAAGGGCTGTAGGATACACAGTGACGCACAGGATATGTTTTAGTTGCTCACACCTTCAGTAGGCAAACTTTCAGATTCAGTGAACCTCAACAAATTGAACAAATATCCTGGTGCATTGGCATATATGTGTGTGTGTGTGTGTGTGTGTATTGGGGGCAAATGCTGCTCTTTTAGCGGTACATCTGTTCCATTTCTATCAAAACTCTACACTTAGTAAGTCACCTACAAAGTTTGAGGCCTGTCAAGCTATGTGATTAAGAGTCAGAAAGACAGAGAAATAGATGAAAGAGCATTGGGACACACAGTTGAGTAGTGGCTTGTACTGTTGCCTCACAGCAAGAAGGTTACCGGTTTGAATCCCAGTTTCTTTCTGTATGGTGTTGGCATGTTCTGTGCATGTGTGCATGGGTTTTCTCCAGGTACTCTGGTTTCTTCCCAGAGTCCAAATACATGCAGATTAGGTTAACTCGATTGGCAGTTAAGTTATGAGTTATTTTTGTATCATAAATGTGTTTCGATTGTGAACTTTTATTTAAGTTTTATTTAACTTTTAATTAAGTGCAATTTCATCATAAATATAATATTTTTCTCAAAATATGTTGACTTTTTTTTTTACTTATTTTTTAATGTAATCTAGGGGAAATAAATTCAGGGTGTTGGAAACTGACTTTTTTTTCACTAAATTAAAAGAAAAATGGATGCTATTGGTTTTTCAAGAGAGTGGTGGTTATAAACGGGTTTCTAGGCATCTTTCAGTCATCAGAGAATGAAGAAATGCTAAGCTAAAGTTAAATTATGAAATTATACAAAATGTGGAGCATCTTCCCAAACGAGCAGCAGAGAAACTCACTGTCAACACTGAAACACATTCATTCTGAAAGGTTTCCTCCTCGGCTGCTGCTGTCAAATCTGAACATGAACACTAACTTAAATATTTATTTCCATTTCACCATTTTCCAGTCGCCACTGAAACCCAACTAAACATGTGCCATCAGTGAAATTCTCCCAAACATGTTGTATCTTATATCTGCTGTAGTTTTGTGTCATATTTTTCATTTGTGTCAAATCTTTTACATTAAATTACATTATATTACATTACATTACATTACATTACATTACATGTCATTTAGCAGACGCTTTTTTCCAAAGCGACTTACAATAAGTGCATTTCAACATTTGGGTACAAACAAGAGCTATAGAAGTAAGTAAGTGCTTCAACTATGCCAAACTATGAAGTGCTACTCATAAGTGCGATGTACAAGTAAGTGCAATTCTTTATCTTTATTTTTCTTTCTTGTCGTTAGTCTTAGTCGAGAGAGATCTGCAGATTGGTGCACACGCTAGTGATAAGGAAAGTTTTAAAGCTGTTGTGCGTCATGTGGGTTGTGGGATGTCTACCTAATTGTCATGTTATATTTAAAGCAATGCAATAAAATAGAAACCAAACAAGATTAGGGGTCACAACAGTAGATTTTTCATCTTCATCTTCCATCTCTGTCAGACCTGCCACTTTCATATTTTCTCTCAGCATATCCATGGTCCTTCTCTTTGGCTTTCCTTGATTTCTTTCATTCTCTTTCCAACACCCACAGCATTTCCTCTCAGGACATGTCCACAGCACATCAGTCTTGCCTCCCTCAGCTTATTTCTAAACCTTTCTACCTGCACTGTCCCTCTAAAGTGCTATCATATTATTTTATTATTATTATTGTGTGCTATTACGAAGGGCAAGATGGAGCGAGATGAACTGCTGTTGCGACCCCTAAAGCTGAAAGGAACATTGTGTGCTATTACTATAATTGTCCACATCACAGCCCAAGACACTTTGGAAAAGAAGGAAACATATTCACTTGTGTTGACAGCCATGTTGTGTCACCTGACCACGGTGTCCTGGAGTTTGATCATTTTTGACATGCAAACCTAAAACTGGAAAATAGTTGACTACACATACACACATACTGTACATATCATTCAGGACTCTTCCCTACAGTGTAGTGACTGATGTTCGGAGGTTTGATCTCTGTCAAGTCTCTATAATAAGACTGTATGAACAGATTTATGTCCTCACATCATGAGCAATACACACACGCACACACACACACACACACACTCCTGTACTGTAACATTTATCATCGAAGTCAGAGTTCATTGTTCCCCGAGGATTAAATCTTGACCTCTCTCTCTCCTCATCCACTCCAGCTCTTTTATAATTCTTTACTTTACATCCTCTCCATGCTTTATTGATCAGTTCTATGATTCTTTAATCATTCAAGACCTTTCCTCTTCTCTTTGGGGTTTAAAGGACATTAAGCATTTAAACCAGATACGGACCATCAGATATCATGCTTATCATGATATTACAGGAGAATCCAGACAATGTGCCGCTTTTATTTAATCAGTGGGTTTAATGGAAAATACAACAAAGGATTATGGGACAAGAACAGGGAGTCTGGTTATCCAGATTCTTTAAAAAAAATATATTTTATTTCAACCACACTGGAAAATATCATATAATAATATAATGACTGGCTATTGGGGAGATATTTAGGGACTGTTTCTGTCAGTCTCCATCTCAGTTTTCTCCATGCCCTGAAGAACAAAGGAGAAAGCCTGAACAAAGCAGATTTTAGGAATGACATGAACACATATATTGGAGTGTTAATGCTCCATGAGAAATGAGAGCTAGAGAAAAAAGAGTGGTGATGTGCCACACAGCCAGCAGGAGGGGAGGGATACAAAAAAAAAAAGGAAAATAAGATTTGGTCATCGCTCACATTCCCTTCTTTTCTCTCAATCATCCATGACACTGTCCTGGATATTCCATTTGTGCATGTGTGTGTATACTACCTGCGCTCCACCCAATCCCACATTAATTATAATCAGATTGGTTATTGATCACGCGCACTCAGAGTATTGATCAAGTATGTGCTGCTTTGTTGAGGGTCATGAAACACTTATATGGTTTAGCCAAAGCCTTATAACATGTACTATCAACTTTATTCACAGCAAGAAAATAGAAGGGAGGCTTTAGTCCAATTTAAGTATCTTTTGTTAAGAAGAGAAAACTTCTGAACCCTCTGGTACTTTTTTAAACCTTAACAGCTACAGTGACGTGCAGTTTAAGAATTATCAGTAAGACAGCTACATTTCCTTTGGGTAAAGAAAAGCTGTTATTATAGATTTTGAAGCTGTCACAAAGGTGACAATGCACACAATATGTGAGACATTAGAGATACAGGTTAAGGGAAATTAAAGTTTTTAAATCACAGAAAGTTTAGTCAGTAGCTGGTGCCAATTCTGCATTCTCCACACCATTAAACAACTGAAGATGAAGAGACAGGTAAAAGAGCAGTCAAAGGTCAAACTAGGAGAAAATACTTTGTATCAACATGGTGAAAGCCTTATAACAGAGTGCTTTATTCAATTAAGGACAGCTGCAGTGAATGGCCTGTCCTGAGTGTCTGAATCTGGAAGTGCCTTTTATCAGTCAAACCAACAACTACATCTAAACAAACCTCTTGTAGAAAACACTACTGCTACAGCAATTAGTAGTAAATAATTCTGCATTTCCTGAATAAATTAACATCTGATACAGAAACAGTTACTGGCACAAGAAGTCCATCCATCCATCCATGCTGCTTTTTCTTTGAAGGGTTAGTGGAGTCAAAGTGGAGACAGTTCCAGCTGACACATGGGTGAGAGGCATTTAGCTGACACAACAATATTAAATATCAATATTTTTGCCTGTGACAAGTTGTTTTTCTCTGTGACTGTATGCGTGTATACTATACTACTGTATATTCACACTGTGGCCAACTTTACACCTTACGTTAGAATGCTTAGAATGAATTATGTTAGCAATCGGATAAATCTTGACCTTTCCCACACCCACTTGTTTTTATTTTTTATTATTCTTTCCTTGGTGGTTGTCACAAACTGAATGTTCTCAAATGCTCTAGAATGTACCTGTGACCAGTGGCCATTTCACAGATCGTACAGCTGTGATGAGACAGCAATAAACAGAACAGCATGATGGTCTTCTTGTCCTGGCAAGGTGTCCATTCATCTGCATCTTGTTTCATAAGTTCACAGCTTGACTCTGATTTCTGCCTCATTACAGTACACTTTGAGGAGAGAATGGGCCTCTGTGTGTGTGTGTGTGTGTGTGTGTGTGTGTGCACAACATAAACACTGACCTCGTCAGGACCCGTAGTCCTCATGGAGACCAAACCTGGTTTTATGCAATATGTTCTAAATGTGTTATTAAACGGGCAAACAACCAAAGTAGACAAAACCATTTTGATCTGAATACGATGACGATGTTTGTGTCACAGAAACATCGATGACAATGTTTGTGCACGCAGTAACACACGTTTTCAGTTTGTAAAGATCAAGGTTTTGAGATTTGGTGAATGAAATATGTATTTCTTAAGTCATTATAAGTACAAATATTGTGATATGATCAACATTACAGTAGGACTACTGGGTTCCCAGCTGAGTTTAATGTGTTAGTGTCACATTTACTCTTTTTTCAACCTTGCATCACCCGACGGTTCAGGCTTTGAAATATGTACTGAGACAGAGAATGATTTCAGCTTGAGGACACATTACTGAACTGAGATTTATTATCACATGTAATATTAATATTTGAACACGTTGTCAGGAGAAAAGCAAAACAGATCCATTCTATTGAGCTCCTGTGGGACTTCAGGGTGTTTACGTGGGTGTTACAGTTGCTGTAGCTAATAATGTTTAAAGAGCAATGAGGCACAGTTGTTTAACTGGGGGACAAATGCTAATAAATAGGATGACTGCTTTGAGTGTGTGGAGGTTTGAACATTGATGTTTTTTGGTTGGCAGTTGTGCTTGCCCCTGGCAAGGTCTATTGGATAGAAATTTAAACTTTTTAAATAAATTGTTGTGACACTCGTCTTACTTACTAAGCATATTGTCATCTTACTCTATGGCGCAATGAAAACTAATTCCTACCATCGCTATTATCCTGACCAAAATAATTGCGATTCATGATATTATAGCAATATTTATTTTCATTATTCTCAAACCTAAACAGACATAACAGTCTGTCTTTACTTACACACAGATAAATATTATATTAATTATTATTATTATTATTATTATTATTATTATTATTATTATTATTATTATTATTAATAATATTTTTTTTCATATTTATTATTCATGAGAACAGATGCCCCATTGTGGCACCTTAAAAATAAATCATAAGGACTGTATGTTAAGACAGAAAGTCTCTCAGGTGAAATATTAAAGTTTTCCCATTCACAATTATCACAATAATAGAAATTCACCATGATTAACTTAGTGGAAGTCATTTTTGTAAGTGATGAGTGACAGTATCCTGTGTTCACCTCATCATCAATCTATCAAGATACACATTTACATTATAAAATCATTAGAAATTTGAACAGTTGAAAAGTGTTAAAGCTTAGGGCAAATCTGTAAAAGTAAAAAAAAAGCTACCTCAACACTAACAACCTAATGCACTTTAGCAAATCACTCTTCACTTTTAGGGAAGGTTAATGAATTCCAATATAAAGCCATAAGAAAAAGAACAGGTCAGAAAACGGTTAAATTCAAATAAATAATGATGTTGCTTTGTGTCTGCTGCATACAAATTGAAAATGTGGCTTCAAGCAAACAAACACTGGGCTGCAGAACAAAACCACAGTGGACATTTAGGCTGCAGTTTTGAACATAACGCACTTCTTAACACGGTTGGTCTGTTGAATATATTACCTTCAGTCGAGTCAGGAAAACAACTCCTATTAAGAGGGTACACATTGACAAAATCCAACTGTTAACACTGGAATATGTTGTGTAGAAACATTGTCAGTACTATCTTTCTATCCGTGACTTAACTTGTGGCTTTAAACTCAGCTTCAGTGGTGTACGCCTCTCCAGCTTGTTAAGAATCCAGTCACATGCTGTGAGAGCATGTGCAGGGATCCTGCAGGTAGGTAGGTCATTTCATCACAGACAGAATCACTGGTTTGATTTGATTATTTTTTTTACTTTATTTATTGATTGCTATTAGGACATGAAGAGAATAAGAAGTTCAATCCCCAGAGGATTAAGGTGCTGTTGATTTGATATTAAATAGGAGGTAATATCACAGCAGGTACACTGATACAAACTAAAACATGTGTTATCTTAATTTTTACAAACTTGCTGTTCTCAGTGATCGAGATCAAGGTCCCCAGGCCAAATAACAAGAATACTCACTATTAATATTGGAATTGATAACCAGTGGCTTTGCTGTTAGCTTATATTTGACTCCTACATTACCTTAATGGAAAATGATGAGTGACTATTTGGCTTTAATATCCCTCTCTCTGTCTCCCTGTTTTTTTTAACCTTATTTTCATCTTTTCTTTTTGGTGTCCGGGCATGTGAGGAGTTGACCATGTGTCTGACCTGCAGCCACAAGGTTATCTGGGTCATCTGTGACCCTGAGGGAGGAACACAAGAACTGTATCTCGAAGAAACAGCACAGCCTCATTTGTGAATGTTACAATATCAGAGTGTCTTGTAAGGAGAAAGGGAGAGTGTTGTTTGAGTCCTTTTACTGCAGCTGGAGAGTTACAGCGACATTTCACCTATTTTGTTCACTCTACTGTAATCAGCTGTTTCATGGGCTGTAAGTCACCATCAAAGTCAGTGTACTGTTGTTGAAAATATTGTTTAACTCATCAAGATCTGATGGTAAATTGTTTTTAATACAAGAAAAAAAAGAGAGAAACACTGCAAGGTTGTGACTCCTTGATGAAAAGGCCGAGCTTAAGACACAAGATGAAGGCACTTCATTTAGCGGTATGATAAAAAAAAAGGAGAGAAGAGAATATTTTTTTCAGATCAAAGCAAATAGTTGGCATTTTAATTTGATGTTTGGATATCTATTCCAAGTTAGGTGTGTGTGCTGTGTAAGAGATTGCGGAAGGGGCTTGTTTAGTTATATTTCTGTTACCAAGGTCGGCGCTGCACACACTGTCAGTCACCTGCCAGGTGTGAAGCCTGTCGAGACAGACAACCAACTTTTGGTTCCAGATGCACTTATCCTGCATTTAATGATGGTGTACCACAAGAGTCTATGCTTGGCCCTTTGCTTTTTACTAGTGCTGTCAACATTAACAAGTTAATTTTGGCGATTAATTTAAATAATTTAACACGTTAAAAAAAATACCGCATTTAAAGTTATTTGTTTACGACTGATCCAGTACACTGATGAAGGGTTGATATATATATGTATGGATGTATATATATATATATATATATATATTCATATATATATAGAGAGAGAGAGAGCGAGCGAGAGAGAACTACACACAGCTCTATAGCCTGCTGAGATTTGATTGAAGTTGAGAAACAAGGCTTTCTTTAATGGCTCCCTCCTGATGTTGAAGTACTTGAGCATCTACTGCAGCATTTCAGTCCATGGGTGCACCTTTGTGACCCTGCCTTTCTTTTTTTTAAATATCAGTCTGAGCTGCTGCTGTATCCACATATTGAATGAGGGTCACATGCACACAAAGGTATTGCCTATTTATATCTGCACATACTGTCCATACATGTATGCCCAGTATGTGAAACACACATTCAGTCAGATGACATTTTCATATTTGCACATATGCTACATTTAAAACAAATGCCACTACAGGACCCGTTACAGAGAATACAGCAGCACTTAAGAGCATGTTATTCAAGAGCCCATGCATTACCTTTTTCCTTTTATGGCACTTACAGGCTCTTGTGAGAAAGGTACTTGGTATATAATGTCTATTACCCCAGGTTCTTGACAGCTGACATGCTAATCTTTCAGATTTTCACAAGTACAACTTCAATTCTTTTCATTTTAAACAAGTAACTACAGAGAGACACTGGACTCAAACTCTAACCCTCCCCCGAGGCTGGGATTTCTCCTTAAGTGCTCATCTTTCACTTGCTTGCTTTTTTTATTCTAGTAACTTCTTTAGTGTCAGTTGTTTTTTTTTCCCAAGCTCACTGAAGTACAGAGCCCAACAGTCTCACACAGATGTGTTCTCAGTGGAAAAAACACAAGAACAATCGAGATAATCTGAATCAGATTTGACATATTTTTCTCTGGACAATAAAAAATGTATCTCAACCGTATGGAAGTAGTCTGTCCTAGTTAGCAACATATGCGCCAGTAAATATGGTGTATTAATCTGCATGGCATTGTCCTCACTTCAGTTTTTCCCCACTTTGCATATATTGCATCATATCTACAAGTTTAACCTTTGAAGTTTTCCACATGCATTACCTCTTCTACTTTCTACATCTACTCAGAACCCCAAATCACATTTAAAACACACAGAAAAATACTTAGCAACCTAAATTAGCAATTTGAAGACAGAAAAAAAAACTGTCTTCTTCACAGACGACTTTGGAACCAACAGAACAACTCTCCACTGAAATGTGTTATGAAGTATGAAATGTCTCACAGGACAGTGATTTACAAATACAAAGACCGCCGAATCACAAATGTAAATACCCTAAATTATTCATCAATCCACAACCCATATACTTTAGATTGGTGTGTGATCTTGATCTAAATGAGATTTCCAGCATGTTAACCATATATTATACAGTGGATATGAACCCCTGCGGCCTGTTTTATGTCCTGAAATTCTGCCTGATGGAAATTTCTCCTTATTTACAAAAACATCCAGCGAGTGAGCAGTTATATTGTTGAATATGATGGAGCGTTACATTCACAACAGTTGATACAGCAACATTTGCAGAAAGAAATGTGCAGAAAAGGATTTACATTCAGGCCCGAGTGCTTGTGAATGGAAATGTTTCAAAGAGCCACAGAATGTATTTGGCACAAATAATAATTACACACACACACACACACACACAAGATAAGTCAATATACTGTAGGGTGACTTTTAGTCTAATATACATACAAACTATAGTATTTATACATGACAACATATCAATAAAGAGTTTGATGAAAATATAGTTTTCCTCCTTACTCAAATATAGTTTTCCTCCTCACTCAACAAAGAGGAGGAGATGAAAGGGGAGAGTCCCGGTGCTTCATGAAGGAGGTGGAGTTTTTTTCAGTAGTATTTAGGATATATTTTATAATGGCAGACTTGTGTCTGAGGAGGCAGAGCACAATAACAGGATCCCGTTCACACACACACACACACACACACGCACACAAAGCTTCAACCAATATAGTGTACAGTGATTGGCTGACACCTGTTTTCACTGCAGAGGCCACAAACAACATATTTGAAGAAAAATGCCCAGCTGTTCTACAAAAGTCCATATAAACAATACAGTTAATTGAGACATGTACATTAACTGCAAAAAAAAAAATGTAAAATGTAGTAATTATAACTGTGCCTTTAAGCTCTGCAGTGCCATGGCAGTTTATATCGCCGTTCTGCCAAATAACACATTTAAGTTAATCTGTATCAGCAGCTCTGCATTTAGCCCCATTATCTAGTCAAGCATAAGGTTGTCACTGTTCAGCTTCATCTTTCTTGCATTCATTTGATTTTTTTTTTTTCCACATGAAATACTGAACACAAATACATAAACTTGCCTATATGATTGAAACAAAAACTCACTCACTGAATGTGATAAATGAGTGTCTGAATACATGTTTCACAGTTAACCTATTATTCACTTCATTTCACTTCCATCACTGGACTGCATGCTGATTCTCTGATTTTCTAAAATGTACTTATTGAGGAACATGGAGAGTAAAAAGTGCACAAAAATATTTAAAAACAAATCTTAACTTCGTATCATGTGTGTTTGCTTGAAAGAAACTATTTCTCTCAGGATGTGGAAACCATTTTTGACACAAAGTGCAACACGCTGCTTTGAGAACACAGAGTGCTCTTCACCTTTTTTGTTAGACGATGATTTCCCCCATTACTGCTCCATCAATATTCAACAGTGTTGAACAAACACACACACACAAAATAATATTATTTTTATACGTATTTACTTTGGCCTCATAAGTGGATCCACTCAATATTGTATTTTCAGTGAACTGACATCACCTTTTCACCTAATTTCAACATGTCTACTTTTTTTTTCTAGGCTGTATAATAAATGTGACAGCATTGGCAGAAATACAGCAATAGTTTTAAGTATAGTGTGAAAATATGGCTTTTTTTTCTCATGTGTTCTCACAGTCATTATAAAAACATCAAAATGTAAAATTGTACAGTGAAACGCTTCTGCACAGAGTTTTTTGATCTTGGCTAATAAGACCTCTGAGATACGAGTCAAACATTTACTGTCGCAACTGATTCTTGATTACATCTGTGGGAGGAGACTAATTAAAAGCAGAGGGGGTTTCTGATTAAATGATTTCTTGTAATGTGTAATATTATTGCTCACTGCAGAGCAGGAGCTTCTCTCCTCGCTTTCCATGGTCATACACAGAAAAGTAAACTGGAGCGAGAAGGATATTCAATATCTTGCTCGAGGACACTTCGGCAGCACAAGTGTTTTCCTATGCTGGGGCTTGAACCAACGTCCTTAATTACATTCGACCCTCCCAACCCTCCTCTGTCCTTGTCTGGATGCATTCAGCTGGCACTCTCATGCAGATACAGTTCCAACAAATAAAATACTCTTCAGCTCCCTGATCAGCAGCATTAAAGGCAGCCAAAAGCAACAAGGGCTGAGGTGACTAAGGAATGATCGATCTTAGGAGCACAATGCCAGAAAAAGACATTAAAATGATGTAAAAATAGGAGGCTTTTTTGTTTTATCTCTCTAACTCACCCACCATCAGCCTCCTGCTAAGCAGCTCATTTACTTGCTCTCACTCTGCCTTTTTCTGCCTCGCCTTTTTTCTTTTTCCTGTTCCATACACTTTCTCTAGTCTTCCCATTCTTTGCTTCTGATTCTTTGCCTCTTGCATGCTCCCTCGCACTCCGCTTTTGTTTTGAGGTGAAATGAGCGTGTTTGAAGGGAAGCTAAACAGAAGAGGTGGAGTACTGGGAAGAGGAGGAGGTAGAGGAGAGGGGGATTGTAGGAAGACGGCAGGTTATATATAGCAGTGAGCGTGGGCAGACACCATATTGACAGGAAAGACACACGGTTTCTATTCAAAGTGAAGCGGAGCGACAGAGAGGGATAATGAGCCAGAGAGAGAGAGACATGGAATATGGTGTGTATGTCTGTGCATTTGAGTTTGGGAGAAGCAGCAGTAGACTGTCAGAACCACATCAATTGAAACAAACATGCAACATGTTCCTTCTGGATTTCTCTCTGGGTTCCTGTTTTTTTTTTCTTAATCAATCAAATTGTATTTTTATATCCCCTGTCAATGTGTATTACAACACATTAATTCAAAAACAGAGAGAAAAAGGCAATCAGAGATGGCAGACTTCGCCCCATTCATATAACAACACGCCTCTGTCTGCCTACATGTGTAATAGACTCTGTGGTGCAGTGGCAGAGTGTCACTCTAGGTCCAAAGGTTGCATGTTCAATTCCTGTCAGGGTCACATTTCTAACTAATAAATCGAATTGTGCGGAAGCACAGACAGAGCCACCAAAAACAATACTTCACTCTCACTCACTTTGTTGTCAACCTCTGAGAAGACGATTAGAAAGTATTTATTGTGACTTTTTTTTCTGTAATGAAAAACAAGGATTATTTATTTATTATTTACTAAATAAGATCCTTTTACCTTAATCTAATCATGGGTTACTCACTAAGAAAGCCAGAAAATGGTTATTATCCCTCTCATTTCTTCATTTCAGCCAAAAGTGCTACAGCTATCGCATTGATATTTATAGACATGTAAATCAGTATTTTTATGCAGAAAAAATAAAAATGTCCTTGCAAAATGTTAATAAAAATGCAGTTTAGTTGTGTGAATGTGTGATTTTTAGGAGACTCGGGTGATATGGCACATGACTTGATAGGAATGTGTCTTAAATGTTTCAGTAGTCTGACAAGGCATCAACTAATTTTGCACCAAAAACTTGTAATTGGGGCATAATTGTAGAGGGCTGAGCCACTTTTATTTATTTTTTTACTTTGAATCTGCTTGAGGGAATTTGAGACATTCAAGGGATTACAGAATGGAACTTGTCAAAATCAGTGAAGCTCAGTTGAAACGTCCCCAATCACACTTGATTGGTAGAGTTTCTATTTTGCTTGAAAATGTGGTTGAAGGCAAAATAAGTCTATTCAGCCTCCGCCAGTGCGCCAGTATATTTGATTTAACATCACTGTCACAGCAAAATGGCTGTAAATGTCAAAAGTAATCACAGATGACAGACTGTGATTGGTTTTTCAGATCCGCTATCACATATATTTAATTCCTCCCTCACATTTAATTTGGTTACAACACAGAAAGAAAAAAAATGACAATAAAACATGTTAACGCTTTTTCTACTCAATGGAAGAAGTGTTGCTGACATCCCAGATCATTGTGGGTGTGTATGTAACGCAGTGTGAAACCACAGCACCAAGGTTTTGTGTCAGTTAAGAGACAATTATTGTAAGTTTTAAACTCTATATGTATCACTTTCACAGCATTAACGCCGTTAGAGGGGAAAAAGGAAGGACAGTAAGGCAGTCTGAAAAGCTAAAGAAGACAGTTAATCTCATGGAAAAAAGGAGGATGCATGTCATGACGTGTAATGGTGATAGTGGGAAAATAAAGGTAATTGTGCCTAATTGTCTTTTTTCCTTATAAAACTGATATAAATCATGTGATCGAACATTAACTCCTCAGGAAAATGTAAATGAGAAGTGAAACCTCTGGGACTTCCATTCAAACTGAGTTTACATATTTATATAGTCAATAACTACAACATTATGTCAAGTGTCAAGAAACACAATGCTTTTTTCCTCAAAATGGATCATGCTAAAGAGATTCATTTACAACAAGACTTATAGATAATACTATACATTGACGGTACATTCTCTACATCACATATCATAAATATTGCTTATCCCCTCTGCCCGTTTCTCTCACCGTTGACTTGTACTTGTTTCATTTCTCCTTGTATTTGCTGCAGTTGCAGGAGAGTTATTTGATTTTAGTGTAGAAAATGCATCTGCACTGTAACAATGATGTAAAAACCATCAGCGAAATCACCATTCACACTGAGAAGTCAAAGAAAACGAAGCTATAAAAGGCAAGTGAAGAAAGAAAGTGAGGAGATAAATGTCAAGGTAACAATAAAGCATAGAACAATAACAGTTTTATAGGACTCTGAATGCGTGTGTGTGTTCATTGTGTTTGGAGTGTGTATGAATTTCTCTCCCTCTGTCAGTTCACCATTTATAGTTGTTTTGCTCTCAGAGGGGGTGCAGCCCTTAACTTTTCTGACTTTAATTGCATTCACAGAGGCCGGTCCTCTGCTCCTCACTTGAGTGGAGCTTTGAATTGGAGGCGGTGTGAACGTCGGCCATAAATTCATGTGAAAAATATTAGACACTTTACAACATACCAGGTTCCTCTGTGAGGAGTTTAATTTCTCATGCTGGGCCTCAAGTTTACTGTGTGTTTGTCTCCTGGAGAACAACCACCAACTACCATGAGAGCTATTTTAGTCAAGGTCCAGCCTTTAATGTGTGTGTTTTCTTAAGGTTGATCAGTTATACTCATCTTTAACCTGCTGTGTCTATGGTGACCAAGCTGCTGTGCTGTGTTGCCTTCAATGTATGCACAATCAATGCATCCCTTCCACTGGGAGCTGTCATCGTTATTAATAAATCAATAATGCCATTCCCATTAAAGTTGTTTCAGGATCAATAACACATTCAGATCACAGCTATGAACTAAAGCATGCTATTCATTTTCCAATCAACGAGTGTGTGATCACTGGAGATGGGAATTGTCTTGCAGCAGCATCACATTAACTGTGGCACTAACACACAATGTAATATCACTCCATTCCTCATGTGTCACTCTGTCATAATATGGAGACATAGATGTCTAGCGTACAGAAAATCTCAGTGGTCATGTGGAGGGAGAAACAATATTGACCTGTTGTTCTTTACACCTTTGTTAGGAAGGGCTTGATACACTATTGCACACTAGACGTTGTATCACACATCACACACACACCATCAAATCATTCCCTGGTGGGCTGGGGCAGAGGGTGGTGGTGAGTAATCTCCCAGGTGCCCGACTCCTGCTCACCCCTCGGCCGTGTGGGGGCAGCTGTGGTGGCGTCGCTGGACGCAGGGGATCGGTCTGGGGGATGTTTGGGTGCCAGGGCCGAACCTCCACCTCCCTGAAGGTGCGGTGGTGGGCAGTGGTCTGCCTACCCGGTGGGGGTCACCGGTGGGCACGGCGCTCCTGGATGTTTGGTGGGGCCCCTCGCCAGGGTACCATGGTTTCAGGCGTGGCAAGTCCTTGGACCTCTGGCCCGGGGGTCTGCCTGTCTTCTGTCTCTGGGGGACCCCCTGGCTTGGCGCCGTGCGTGGGTCCCTTCTTGGGATAGGGGGCATGCGGTCGGTCTCTGGTGGGCAGTGGGGATGGCTGTGGTGGGTTCTGGCCGTGCCTCCTCGGTGGGCGGTCTGGGAGGGGCTCCACATCCGCCGGTGGTGAGCTAGTGAGCTCTGGGTGCGAGGGGCCTGGGCCTCTGTGACGTGCCTGGGTGTGGGGTGCTCGGCCTCTGTCCGTGGTCTTATCGCCACCTGCTCCCTCACGCTGACTCTGGGTGGGGGGGGGTTCTTTCTGCCTCGCACTCCTCCGACTAGTTTCCTGCGGGGTGGATGCGTAGCTATCCCGGGGGTAGTGGCTGTGTTGACCTGGGCATTGGCTCAGTCCACCACCCAGATTCCAACCACATCTAATGACAATCCCTGCACTGATATGCACGCTCACACACACGCACATGCACAAGATAAATTAAACTAAACACAATAAGATAAATTAAACTAAACTGATAGCTGTTGTAGGCCCGTACACCCTCTCTTAATGTGGTTGTTAACGATTACTATAGAAACTGTACCTGAATGTCAGTCTAATGTTATCTATGTTTTGTTTTGCTGAGTATGTTCCGTATGTGCTATATAATTTCAACTGTTTAATGTTATTAACCTGTTACTAACATACTAATGTCAATCTAATGTTGTTTATGTTTATAAGGTAGATATAGCATTATTTTAGACCAAAAATAAGCAGAGAAAACTGTTGTCGGAGGAACTGAGGAAGCAGAAATTACTTGTCTGACTGAGCGAGGGGCCACACACGAGTGAACATCAGCTTTTTACGAATGTCGAGAATAAAAAAACACAATTTTGCTGAATGGATGTTGACCAAATGGCTTCATGGCTTGTGTTCACCGGTTCCCTTGAAAACATGCACATGGCCAGTAGAGGGAAAGGGAGGGGGCAGTGTGAGTGGTGAGTTTTTACAACAGTGAGGATAAAGCAGTACACAATGGATGGATGGGTGGATATAGTGGTGTCGTATGAAATATGTACTCAAAACTCTATTGAGAGGGAGCTGTATTGAGAAAAAGGTGATCTACCGATTTGCAAAGTTTGTAGATCATATCTGATTTAACTTTGTTCTTTTTCCAATATCTGACCCAGTGAGTTTGATGCTGGATCAATACAACAAACACATCAGTACGGTCTTCTCTAAATAACAAACAAACAAATGTTAATTTCATCAAAGATTTGGGAATTGCATATAACTCTAAAGAGTAAGTTTTGATATATATATATATATATATCCACGGCTCACTCCAATTTAAAGTAGAGAAGTAACCTTTAAGAGCAGCTCTCATATGATCACAGCATTAATGCATGTGTGCTCAGAGCAGCAACAATTAAACAATGTCTCCGCAATCATGAATTATTTTCCTAATTTTCTCATTCACTGAGATAATACTTTTCTTGATTAGACATATGTCTAAGAAATGTTATTGTTATATGTATATATATGTATATGTCTGTGTGTCTTTCTGTCTGTATGTCTGTCTGCCTGCCTTTATAGTGTACAGTCAGGTTAAACATGTCATACAAAGTGGAAGTGAATGACTTAATATTTCTAGTACCTAAATTGCACACTCACTGTCTTCTGATGTCTTTGGCAGTTACATCAGATCCCCATTCGCTGTGAAATTATACTATCAGTGCAAATCAGGCTTTTACACCTGCTGCTACTTCGCAGTAAAAGCTTTTATTAGCTTTGTTCAGACCTGGTATTAACATCTGTCCTCAGTGATCCAAACTCATGTAGACAGACTTTAGTCATTGCAATTTGATGACATCATGTCTGTTAGCAAGAACAACATGATGTCTAACTGTACAGATGTGTCTGATGTTGGCATGCTTTTGTGTGTTTCTGTGTGTGTGTGTTTACATGCACCGGGACATGTGCGCGTATTCAAGGATGACAAGGAGAAAGAGAGAAAAAAGAGCGGAGAGGGGCTCAAATGAAACAAAGCCCTACTCACTGAGGATGCTGTCTTCTAAAATCTAAAGCTAAACAAAGCATAATTCAGTCGACAAGTGCCTGTTGAGATTCTCTTTACCACTTTTAATTTTCACTTTATCACTTTCCTCCCTGCAGGAAACTCTCCAATAAAATCTAATGGCTGTTTGTAAGGACCCACCTGATACACTGACTGTGTTCACACACCAGCAGGAGGAAAGCGGAGACCAGTCCACTGTAAGCACAAGCTAATCAAACCTGCAGACATGCCTTAATCAGCCAGTGTCTTTTCATTCTTGTCCTCATTATGAGAGAACACGCTCTTCTTCTTGTCACCTGCTGCAGTCTGCTGAGAAGACAGTGTCCTCAGTTACAGAGAGGGGTTTAATAGAGGTTAAGAAAAGCTTCACCCTAGAGCAAACATCTCCATTCTCAGAGCCACATTCCCTCCAGCAATACGCACACTTACAGGCAGACAGACACAGGCAGACACAGCAATCCCTTCAGGTACAATGTGTTCTTTATAGTAACAGACAACAATTTAACCAGAAGAGGAAGTTAAAAACTGTTCCTCAGCTCTGTGCATGTGCAGGAAACCGCACCTCTTATCCTCAGATATGCTCCACATGGAAAGCAGACCAACACACACTGACACACACACACACACACACACACACAAACAACAAAGTAGGTCTGGACCATACTAGGTCAGTGCAGCAAAGCAAAGCTAATGGATGCAGACAATAGGTGTGTATGTGTGTTTGTGTGTTTCCCTGAGTGTGTGTGTAATGCCATATGGAGACAGACGGAGTGTCCAAGAGCCATATTTGACCCTGACCTCAGCCTCCTGCATGACCTCAGTATGTGCGCCAAAACAATGACCCAGTGGGTTGAGTGCGTGTGAACATCAGCATGAAGCAGGATGTATAAGTACATTTAATGAGACGTTAAGTGATAGATGCCATAAAGAAAACACTCATTGCTAATGTGGTGAGCGTATATTCACTGAGCAGCAATAAAGATCATTCTGAGCCAAATTCTGACTTGGCAGTCTCGGTTATATTCACAGATTGATTGGATTAAGATGATAGCAAACTGCTGCTCTGTCCCATCCTTCCATTTCATGTACAGTACATTCTCAGTGCCAGTAAAGCATCTTTTTTTGTGTTTCCATCTGTTGGACAAATATAATATCGAGGAAAAACTGGGAAATCACCTACCATCAGTGAAACCTGTTAATTTTAAGACAGCAACACCTAAACTCATGAACACTTAATTGTGTCAGTTGAGTATTTTGCAAGACTTGTGATGCAGAATTACCAAAACAGACAACATTCGCTTTGTAATTCTAATGTTCTGGTTAGATGATTAACCCAGTTTGACTTCATATTTTGAGGGCTTTTATTTCACAATAAAGTCAGTATTTTACCAACACATAGCAATGTGGCTCACATTCTGCAAAACCAAATGTATTTTATTTTGTCAAGATACAAACCGAAAACGGTGACAAATAATATATTGATTCCATGGCTTAAACCAGGAGTGTCCAAGCAATTTCTGAAATGAGGGCCATATTTGATAATGTGAAGATTCCTGGGGTACCACTGTTTTGCAATTATTTTATTTCCATTGTCACAATTTTTTTTATATGGATAACCAACTCTAAAACACACAGAAGTGTACGTATGCATGTACGTATCTGTCTGTCACAACCTCGAAGCACAACTCCTTGCCAGCTAAGCTAATGGGTCTGACCTGTGACTAGGGCCGATTTTCTGTCCCAGTCCGTCCCTGGCCGTAACACATTTCAAAACTGAAGCTGGCCGTACAAAATGTGACCGTGGGTCGTGATTGGCCCGCCAGCTGGATTTTGGACATGTCTGGCTAAAATATTTCATGTCTGCAAGTAATGAGAGTTATTTAAATGGGAGTTCTGATTGTGGTCGCTCATTCAAAGCTTAAGGATCTGACTGATGAAGTGTCAAGGCTGCTGTCCATGGTGCTGAAATCTGGACTGCATAAATGCAGGAGCTGTCCACATCTCAGTGAACTGACAGGCTGAATTATTACTGTTAATGAAGAATGTCTATGTAACAGTTTATTGTTTCAATTATTTTCTTTTCTTCTTGTACTTGTGTAACAACCTGAAAAGTAATATCAGGTTGTGAGTTTGACATCAATTTCCACACTTTTACATTTCTGGTCTGGTGTGTTGACTGGACTAGAAAATAGTGATGGATTGTCTCTATGACAAAAGCATAAGCCCATGGAGTGAAACAATGCAGGGAAGATAGAAGAGGGAGGAAGAAGACAAAGGAATGGAAGACTTGTTTTGAAAAGCAGTTTAACTGTATATAGCTTAGTTTATCAGTCCTTTGCATCCAGACAAAGAGTATTGTCCTTCCTTTAAGTTGTACAACATAGAAAGGGCAGATTTAGAAAAAAAAAGTAACGCTGAGCTGCTTTACCAGAAGCCAATGTTTTCTGAGTATAATGCGCCAATATTAAAGTGAACCATACATTTCTCCATAATCCAACTGGATAGCCAGTTTGCCCTTAACCCAATAATAGCCTTGGTTGCTTATGTCAGTCTGTCATTATGGTTAAGTTTTTAAATAAAATGAGCTTCTCAAGTGCCACAGAGGACATTTTTACCTTTAAGTTGATTTTTCCAACACCAAATAACTCTGGTCTTACTTAAAGGTGTGTCATCTGTTGTATATGATCACTTTACCCTGTAAATAGAGTGATCTGAACCTTGTAAAGCATCCATAGATGCTGCAAAAACACCTCTGACATCTGAAGAGAGAAATCAGAGATGAGTTTCACATCTACGTGTATGCACCTCAGTGATATTGAGGCTAAACACACAGTCTAAAATATGTACATCAACACAAAAGAGAAAATACAGCCAGCAATGGAGAAGCACTGCAAAGAGAGCAAATGAGACTGAAATAGAGTTTAAAAAATACAAAAAGCAAGACTGTGAGTTATGAATCAGACACAGGAAACACTTATAAAGGAGAAACATGAAAAGGTGTCTCCAAAAGATGCTATAAAAAACAACCTGCTTTAGGAGTTAATTATAATAAATGACGTCTTTATTATAATTTATATTATAAAAAACACAGGCGGGAGGGAGAAGAGGGAGAAGAGGGAATATAATACCTAGTGGGGAGGAGAGTGAGCCATGAAGAAAAGAAAAGAAAAGAAAAGAGAAATTAGTGGGTTAATTCAGAATGAGGTTTGAAATTAAAACAACTAAATGATCCGATTATCTAAACAACCAAATGATTTGAGTTGGGACATAGAGTCGAAGAGAAGAGGAGGAGAGAGATAACAGGAAGCAAAACTCATTAAATTAAAAACAGCAAAGTGAGCTGGTGTTCCTAAACAAACTCAAAAAATTTGCAATGCTAATAATTGCCACTGAGGTCTACACGCCACTACAATTATCTAAAAATAAGCTTTGATGCTCCAAAATAAACGGGCTGGCATAAATGTGTGGCTCAACTGAAATATGGCAGCCGTGCTCTCACACACACAGTTTCTCTCTCTCTCTCTCTCTCCCTCTCTCTCTAACACACACACACACACACACACTCATTGCACTCAACATGCTATTTTCTCTGTTTCACACTGGTTCACAGGAATGCCTTTAAGCAAGGCTCCAGGCTGCCAATCCAAGCAAAGCAGCAAAGTCCAGCTTCCCATAATGCTCTGCAAGTTCAAACACTCCACGAGGGCTACAGGCTTTGTGTGTGTGTGTGTTTTCTTGTATGGGTATCTTTGTGAGGACCAAAAAACAGAGGGAGTGAGGACATTTTGGGAAAGTGAGGGCATTTTGTGTGGTCCTTACTAATTGTAAGGATTTTTTGAGGGTTAAGACTTGGTTTTAGGGTTAGGGTAAGGGGCTAGGGAATGCATTATGTCTATGAGTGTCCTCACTACAAATGCTGTGGATTTGAACAGACTCAACTCAAAGAAAGTGTTCACTTGCATATGTATTCTGTGCATATGCACATATTCTACATTTGTACATTGTTCCCTCTTTGTGTTACTCAGACTTCATTCTACATATATATACTGTACTTTCAGTAAAGTATACAAATCACACTGAACTCAAGCCCCATGGCCACATTTTAATACATGCAGCAGGTTGCATTGGTCAATATGTCCAGAAGCATCACAGGCAGAAACGCACACACACGTTTGGGCATCTGTTCTTAGGACCCTGAATTCTCTTCTGTTCATTTGGACAGCCTAAACTAATAATCCCAACCCTAACCATAATCAGTTAAAGACTAACCCTAATCGTAACCTAACCACAATTCAAATCTTAGCTCTAAACATAACTAGTACCCTCAGAAATAAGGTTCTGCCATAATTTAATATTTTATATTATAATATAATTATATTATTTTTATATTATAAGTACCAGGTTTTGTTCTCCAAGAGGACTACTGGTCCTGACAAGGTCAGTGTTTATGCCAGAAAAAGGTCCCAAAGAGGGAACAGATACAAGCACACACCCACACACACACACACACACACACACACACACACACACATAGCCTATCCAATGAGCCGAGGGCTGCCAAGCCAAGTGCCTGAGGTAAAGAAAAAAACACTAATGAATTTTAATAAGCGTGGCTTTCATTGAGAAGACATTTGAAATATATGCATCCAAGAACAGATATGAACACAAAGCTGCAGGTATGTAGTGGAAGGTGCTTTGCAATTTGTGGAAGAAGCTGAAGTTCAAGAACTAATATCAACATAATATGAAAATGAAATAAAATAAATCAATACTATTAGTATAATATTTCCAAAATGTTAGGAACCAGCACTTTCTTTCTTATTTCTCAGTGTATAAAAGTATAAAGAGAGTATTACGGAGACTAAATCAGGATCATATCCTGTATGGCACTTAAGTACAAGTCGTTATATTCCTTCACTGATGACATTAGGCTGAATGTGTTATGAAGCTTTCAGACCAAACACAATGCACTTGTTTTGTGCAATGACATTGCATATTAAGTCGGTGCAAAGACTGGGTGGTGCAAACACGCACAAACACACACAAGTCATTTAAAATGTGTGTGATGCAATGTAACATAAGCCAATCAGCACAGTTGTATGAGCCAGTGAGACCAGGTAAAGACAATAAGGGCGGGCCTAGTGAGCAGGGACGTTTTAACAACTAATAAAGTTCATAATTGCACTATACTTAGTTAGCTAGATAACTTGCAGTGCTCATGAGAGTGAACAAAATGATTAAGCATCCAGTCATATTAGTGAGTATTGTTTTCTTCTATTGGAAAAGCGAGAAGGTCACTGTTTCAGATCCTGGTTCGACCGAGGGCCTTTCTGTGTGGAGTTAGACCCGGATGCAGAAACAATTATCATCTTTTATTTGCTTCAGGCTGAACAATGTCTCTGTGAAACTCTCCCACAGTGCTGGGAAATAATTTGTCTCTCACTAAAAAGGGGCAGTTCATCCCAAAATCTATGAAACAAACAAAAAACAATAGTGTAGTGCTGGGTCCATTTTTCAACTTTTATCAGGGCTGCCAACTTGTTAGAAAACCTTAGAGTGAGACTTTGTGGCGTGCGAGGCAAATGTATGGCTGGCCCAGTCGTGGTTATAAATATATTTATTTATAGTAATACTGTATGCATCCCAAGCTTATAATGCATTATAATCTATTTATAACATTTAGTTGTAAGCACTCATTAATATGTTATACAATATGCTTTATGCATTATTAATGCTTAATACTCATAATGCTTTGTACAATAATAAAATAATAATACTGTAAATAATGTAGGCCTTACAGTTCACAGAGGCAAAACAAAGAACATGACATGCTAATGGTTTCTATCCTGTGACCTTCCGGACGCTAGACCACTTTCTTAACCACCAGGCCACCTCTAATACTCAGTGTGGGTTGTGTCTAAAGAAGATTTAACGTTTTCCACTGATGAAGAAAGAGAGAGACGGACAAAGGTTGGACTTCTTGTCCTCACATTTTTTGGAAACATTTCTGGATATACCGTCCAGGGTGGTGTGATGGACTGACTACCTGTCCAGAGTGTACCCTGCCTTTTTCCCTATGTCAGCTGGGATTGACTCCAGCTCCCCTGCACCTCTCATGTGGAGCATAAAGAAAATAGAAAATGGACGGATGAGAGTCCACTCTCTGCTTGCATTTTAAATGATGTGAAAGTGAAAGAGCAGCTTGCGTGGGCACTAATAATTTGAAAAGGGTAAGAACATCCTGTCAAACTTTGTGGTTTTAAGTGAAGGCCTGCAGCAGTGTGGACCCTCCTCTATGGCTGTTTCTCCCTGACATCCCAAAACACCTTTAGTGAATAAAACATTAGGTACGAAGCCTCACTATATACAGTAATACGACCTGACGGCCCCGACAGCCAGAAACGTTTGGCCTTCACATGGCAGGCTTGTGCATAGGGAGGGACATGGGTCAGATTTCATACAGTCATAGTCAGACTAGCGAATAAGAAAGTATATGTGAACGTCTGAATTTTTACCCACTAGTGTATTGTTTACTTCTAAGACTTTAAGGCTTTATTTTTCACCACAGTAATAAAGCAGCCTGTGTAAAGCTGTAGTTCCGGTATCATTTCTTGGAGTAATGAAAAAAACAAATTCCATTTGCAGAATCTTTGTCCTTGCTTTTATTTAAAGTTTTTTTTTATTTTTTTTTTTCACTTTAAAAGGACACTTTATAACATTTGCTGGACATTAATTCACAAAAAACAATACAGCTCTAGCGCTTGAATTTGCAAGGCCTGATTCTGGCAGCGTGAGTCACTGACTATGTTTAGGCTACAGACTTCTCATTGTTTCCTACTCACTTACTAAAGTTAGACATTGTAAGGACAGAGATTCAGGTGCAGAGTGGCAGTTTGTAGGACAGCACCCAAGTTTGGTTAAAACCACTCCACATATACAGTAGCTTCATTTTACACTGTAACTACTTTGTTCAGGGTTTTGGAAAGGAAATGATTGTCTGATAATAAACACAATCATATTGTTGAGCCTTTTTTGCTAGAACATCGACCTCCCTGAATTTAAACACACTGCAAAATCAATATCAGTTAGAGAAGATAAGTGCTGCAAGTCAGGCCAAGATGACGAGAAGTGGGAGATGCTTGTTTCTGAGGAAAAGTTGGGGCAACTTAAATTAACTCTCCCTTTGTTTGAATGTCTATGTTTACAGGTGTGATGCTTACCTGATGCTATAAATGAGCTGTTTATAAAGTGGATATGATTTGTTTTTCATTATTTCATTGTCTACTGCTTTCATCCTTCACATGAGTGCCACAGGGGCCACAGGGGCCACAGGGCAGGTTTCCAGGGCCAACATACAGAGATGAACAATTATGGAGTGTTTCCACTAGCGTGACACGACTCACCTCGGCACGGCACAGCACGGTTATTTTGCCTGGTACTTTTTTTAGTACCTGCTCAGAAGTGAGCTGAGGCGATGCTATATGTGATGTTGTCAGACTGACTGACTTTTGTGCGCTCTCTTTCAGAGTCCACCAGGGTTTTCTGTGTGTGTTGTATTTCTCTGTGTAAAGATTTACTAACATGTTCAAAACATCAAGATTACTTTTTGTGTGCCAAATTTTTACTTCACTGGAGAGAAACTATGTTTAAAGTTTAAAGAAAGCCATTAAAACAGTCTTTGAATTTAAATATACTTTTTGTGTTGATTCTAAATTAATTCCATGATTTTATATAAATAGCTGTTATAAGCTTCAGGTTTATTTTCGTGATTAATTACAGAAAATTGTGCGATTAATTGGTTAATTTTTGTTAATCAATTGACAGCCCTAATATATATATCTGTCTATAAATATATATATTTATCTATTAATATATATATATATATATATATATACACATATATACGTATATATACTGTATATGTATTTATTTTTATTCAATGTTATTCCCTTAGTGTCATTTTGTAAGAATATATGTTTTCATGTCATCTCACATGTCTTTTTTATTGTTTGCTTTTATTAAATAAAATGTATTAACAAAACTAAACTTAGCACAAAAAGTAAGGAAAATTATGTTTGGTTGATTATTTCTTTCCTGTAATAATGCTTCTTGGCAATAAATCATACAAATAAAAGCATATAAATATAAATAAATAAGCTGTCTGGCACTGGCAGAGAAGATGTGGCAAGTTTTTTTTATGAGCACAACCCACATACTCAACTCTGCTCAACCCAAAGATGCATTTTCCTTACAAATGCGGCACCATTTAAAAGGGAAATAAACAGGGTTTCCAATGGATTAAGATGTATTGCCAAGAAACATTGTTACAACCAACTGGCAAAACACAATGTCCCTAATTTGTGTGGTAAGTTCATATACAGTAAAGACACAAATAACCTCTGACTTGTTTGCCACAATGTATTAGCTCAACAGCTTAACAGTGTAACGTTACAGTAACACAACAGTCTCATCCTGCCTTTTTTTTCTATTATACTTTGACTAATGAGCTCAACACTGCGACTTGACACGTTTCTTTATCTCTGTCGTCTACATTATCATGCTAAGGATGTTGACTGTGCAGTCATTAACTGTGTTGTATGTACTGTTCAGGACCCTCTCCACAGAGTTCATGTTTATAAGTGCTGAGTCTGACAACATGCACATGTGCAAGGTGGGAAAATATGTTTTCACACAAACAAAACCTGCTTTTAGTCACTAGTCTGATGTTTGGAAATCATCAACAGAAAGTTCCCAGAACATGGGAACAGTGAGAACTCCCCCTCATAATGCAAAGCTAATTAGTTTACATCCCCAGTCTGTATTTTTCCGATCAAAATACGCATATGCAGGAGATGAGTGTTATTATAGGTTAAGGTTTGTGAACATGCAGGTTTTAAGGTGGAAGTAACTTATACTGACTCAGTATGTGCATGTGCAGTGTGTGCAGTCTTTGTGCATGTTAATTGAAAAGGGTAATGCGGGGTGTGGTACGGTGTGTGTGTGTGTGTGTGTGTGTGTGTGTGTGTGTGTGTGTGTGTGTGTGTGTGTTTACTTGACAGCTGAAAACACCACTAATTAATAAAACATAATTTGAGAAGCCTCATGACGTGATCCCACCTGAAGGGTCGTAACCACCGGTGGCACTGCTGCTTAATGTGATGGACTTGGTTTGAAATGAACAACATCTAAAAATGTTTTATGTGTTGAAACCAACAAACAGCTAGAACTATTCAAATGTGACAGAATATTATTATACACATTCTTATTTAGATTGTTTGTCTCGGTACAGTATGTGGCCCTGTGATGGACTGGAGATCTGACCCCCTTTCACCCTATGTCAACTGAGACAATATGTGTATGTGTGTGTGCTCGTATTTGTTCCTTCTTTAGGACCTTTTCAGACATAAACAGTTGTGAGGACATCAAGGTCCTGACAACTTTAATAGGCTTTTTGGGGGGTTAAGACTTGGTTTAAAGGTCAGGGTTAGAATTAGGTTTAGGTTAGTGTTAGGTTATGGTAAAATTCAGAGATGGTTTAGTTGTAATGGTTAAGGTTAGGGACAAGAGAATGTAGTTAGGTTAAGGGCTACAATTTAAATTGTGTTAAGCTTAAGGGGAGGGGAGGGCATTAACCCATGTGGCACAGATCAGTACTGCAGGTGCACCCTTGGCAAATTACCTGGGAATAATACACAACTCATTATATGGACATCCTGGGGTTTGTGTTTATAGGTCACATCTTCAGGCTTTACAAAATGCATGTTTTGCATCTTCCTATGTGTTGTTAACTCAAAGTTATGATTCATCGCATATTTAAAAAAAAATATGCAATATCAAAATGATAGCTGCTTGAAACCCTTGTGTGTGTGGTGTGTGTGGTGCGTGTGTGTGTCTGTGTGTACTAAAAATACATGAAGTCATTGAAACACTTTTGTCTCGTGTCATTCTCTTGGAAATAGCTTGAAGGGTGGGGGCTGTGGGCAGATAAAGAGTGGATGGATGAATGAATGAGATATGGAGAGAGATAGGAAGAGACAGGGCAAGCAAATAAAACACAGAAAACAGAGCGAGACGATAAACAAAGAGACCCAGAGAGCCTCTGGCATGTTCTACTTCCTCTTGTTTTGGAGTAGTTTAATGGCTGCCGCAAAACACACACAGCATACATACTCTCTGGACGAGATAACTTACTGACCACGCATCTCATGTGAAGTTTAAGTGCTGCTGAAAATATTACTGCTGTGAAAGAACTGACTGAATGTGGCAAAATGTGATGAATCCTACGGCCTGTGACTGTAAAAGTGTAACCGCCTCACAGTGGATACAGTCACTCAAGCTACATTATTAAAGGGATTATATGTACAGAATATGCAATATACATTTGGGTTAAAAACTGTTCACACTTCAAATATAAGTCTAATATTATTATTTCAAATATTTATTAATTTTTATTTATTTGTATTGTTTGATGCAACTTGACTTTTTATTACTTATCTTTATTTACTGTATGTGTTATCATAACACTGCAATGTTCTTTTGTTTACCTTATCTGAGTCTGGTTTATTAAAAAAATAAATAAAAAAAAAACATGAAAAATATGTTGTAATTCCATGAAACATTGGTGGCTATGTTGGCTATGAGAATTTTCCAAAAGAAAGAAGTTGAAAATCTTCTATTTCACTACCCCCCCGTTATACTGCCATGGAGGTAAAAAAAAAAAAAACACCAAAGTCTCACTCCACACAGGAGAATGTTAATAATAGATGATTCTGAAGGCACTGGGCGTTCTGAAAAAAAGTATATTTTTTATTTGTTGCAATGTTGGGCTGAGATGTTAGAAGTCATTCTAGCCACTCTTTATGAAAGTAGATTAAAGTTAATAACATTTTAAGTAATGAAGCATTTATCTTCTACAGAGCCCCAGACATGACATGGGGAAAAAAAAATGATTAATTCCGTGCACACATTATACCTATTTTCTATTTTGCGGTTTCATTCTAATAATAATAATGATACATCGTACTTATAGTCCATACAATCCAGACATGTCTGGGTTTATTATTTATGACCAGCATTATTTGTGGTGGGTTCTATTTAAATTACAAATGACTATCTCCATATGCAACAACGTAAAATAAAACACATACTATGTATATATGCAGTGTCATAGATTCACACCACCATTCATAGCAGTTTGGCTGATACTGACAATGACTGGAGGTCACACTTGAACAAAAATTTCTTCTCTCCATTGCTGGTTTTAAGAACTGCAAGCTACGTACTTTCTATCATATGATGAATGGTAGATGTGGCATTTAGACGACAGCAAATATGGCAGCTGTGTGAACAGCTCACAGTAAATGTCACTTTTTCAGTCATTGCACATAAACAGCCACTTTTAGCTGTGCAGAGATGTATGGTTTCTGCTGCACTGCCGCTTAAATGAAACAGTTGTAGGGCCAGCACCGCGAGTTACGCTTGTTGAAGCAGAGAATCATAACACCGCGGCATGTCGACTGACCTCTCACACACCTCCACCCACTGAGAGTTAACTTCTCCTCTGTTCCTCACAGGGATGAATGGCGGGGTGTCTGAGAATGGGACAGAGCAATAGATAGCTCCATAAAGACGGAGAGATTTGTGGCCCAGACCTGTGTCTCTGTGTCTGTGTGTGTGTGTGTGTGTGTGTGTGTGTGTGTGTGTGTGTGTTTGTGTGTGTGTTTGTGATGTGTGTGGATGTGGGTTTGGTGTGGTGGGACAAAGTTTATGAACCCATAATTTCTTCAGGGATAAAAGTCGCACAACGCTATGAGTTTTACAGCAAATGGAAAGAAAAAGAGGAAAAAAAAGAGGAAGGGGCAAAGACAGATGACAGAAAGGATGGAGGTTTTCTCTCTCTCTGTGAGTGTGTGTGTGTGTGTGTGTGCGTATTTTTTCCTGTCATACTGAAGTTAAAAGCCGCTCTATCCATCCATCCATCCATCCACCCCTTCTGTGAGTGTTTATATGTGTTTTAATGTGTTTCCGCTCACTGCAAAGTACTTTTCAGCTTGGATTTTTCTCAGTGCTATCTTTGAATGAATGCATGTGTTCATAGTGTGTGTTTTGTAAGTAAACAGGCCTGTAATGTCTGGAGTTGTCTTTCAACTTGAAGGTTGTGTGGGTTTGATTCCCGGCGTCGCTCGTCTACATGCCGACGTGTCCTGACAGCTGCACCAGCTACGTGTGAATGGGTATGAAAGACGTGTGATGGAAAATGCATTGCAAAGAGATGTGAAAGGTAGTGTAAAGCGGCTTTGAGTGATCCAGACAATTAAACATGTGTATTTACTATGAACTTTAAGTGAATCCTGATTAATTTCCAAAACACTATCAAAGTTCTTACTTTAAAGTTCATAAGTTAGCCTCTGTGGACACTTTTACTTGTGTCTTTCTTTTATTGAAGAAGTTTGGTACTCAAGCCTCTGTCTTAGAAATGATGTTGTCTTGCCCGCATTGTGTGTTTCATTTTGTACAAATGAAGTTGTGACTACAACTGCATTAAACAAATATCCTAAATGTAAACTCTTCCCTGCATCAATATCCACCAGGCTAAACCTGGAACAAGGCCTTTCTGCATGGAGTTTGCATGTTCTCCTCTGGTGGAGGATAAAGCAGTAGATGATGACTGACTGACTGACTGACTATGAGAATACCTAATTTTTGCTTGATTTGTGACATCAGTAAACATTCTCCTCTCTGTGAGTTTGCATTCACTCATTTCAAGTTACAATAGAGTTCAAAAATCCAACATGGCACTGGTCATACTACAATAAAATAAACTACAAAATACAAACTTACAGCTAACTAATTGTGTCACCTAAGTGTTTCTTCTTCTTTTGCAGTGTGTTATGGTACTTTTCTTGAAAATGATTGCCACCTACTGCTTATTTCAATATTTAATAATCCAACTCCTAGGATTTCCATAACAGTGAATGGAAATATGAACACATTTACATTTTCTCTTTCCACTGTCTCTCTCCATAAGGAAGCACCCAGCTTAGCGCAGCAGGGAAACTGGGGAGTGACAATAACACTCTGGGCTTTCAGGTGAATCTGCCAGCACGGGAGAGTCTCTGTACTATGTTTTAATACCATACTGTAAAAATACTGAATGAGTTCAGTCTTTGAAATTAATGCCATCACATGGTTTTCAAACAGACTACTGTGTTGACAGCTTGACTCAGCCCCAGCCGTGTCTCCCAAACCAATTCTATATAATGAGTGCACACTAAAAAGATATACAAAAATGATGAAATGATTCATATCAGGAAAGTGTGACCAGGAACAACTTATAAAAAAAAAATCCTCTTCTTCCACAATATGTTTCCCTACTTATTATTTTGTTTAATTTTTTGAAAAATCAAAGGCCCCTTTGAAACATTAAATATCTAACAAAGCTGAAGAAGGCTTGAAGAAACGTACTTTCTCTTCATGCTTGATGATCCTTTACAAAGAAGCCCAAATGGCTTGTTCTGTTTTTTTCAAGCATCTTTGTTTCATCAACGACTCTCTTTCCCACAGGGTCTCATTGCTTTTCAACTTCTTACAGTGTAGGATTTCTTACAGTCTTAAAAACTAATATGAGTGTCCCAAACAGGAAGTAGGAGAGAGAGGGAAAGAGCATTTAATACTGTAGAATGCATGATCACTACAAAAATGGTTGCTTGTTGAGTCACATTCCCAGTTCATGAAAAACTAAATATTAACATTTTGAGATTGAGACTCTGCTACCTAATCCTCTCCCACCACATGGGCAGAGTTCCATATGTGACAGATGTCCTGAGGCAATCTCTCCATCTCTGCTCATATTGATTTTAGTGCATATATTTCACTATTTATTTTTTTCAACTATTTTGTCCTTTTGTCAAGCTAATTTGCAGAATAAGCAGTTGTTGCCAGTGCTGAACTGAAGTGCAGGAGTCTAATTCTGCCTCATATCACTTTTACTGCTTTATCATGAGGGTCATGGGGAGCTGAAGCCAACCCCAGCTGACATGGGATGAAAGGTGGGGTCACAGCCTGGGCAGGTCACCAGCCCAGCATGTTTTTGGACTGTGGGAGGAAACCAGAGAACCTGGAGGAAACCCATGTGCACACACATGCAAACTCCATAGAGAGAAGCTTTTGGTCATGAGCTCGGGTCTTTTTGCTCTAATACTGTATTCACACTGAACACGATTTGTCCCGTTGCTGCGTGTCAATCGCATCTATCTATTTTGTACATTTTGTGTTGCGATGGATGCGATTGACACGATGGGAGTGGTATGTTAGACAGAAGTTAAGAAACCGTCGTCTTGTGTGGTTTCACAACACCATACGGAGCCAGACACAACGTGACAACATGACGTCACTGTTAATTTCGGGAGCTCGGATCATCCACACACGCAAAAATAATATGTTTCCCTGAGTCGAGTCTAGCAAATACTGTATGTGATGTCATTCGGGGAATCTCAACGGTGATTGACCAACACGTGTCAGTGCGATATTTCGCAAAAGTCAAAACGAACATCAGATGCGGTTTGTGTGATAGAAGTGATGGGCGCGATTTTGACGTGTTGCTGCCAACCAATCACGTCTATCGTGCATTGACTTTGTATGTAAAGTTGTCACGTGACAAATTGGCGCCGCGCCCGGTGTGAACACAGCCTTGGGCAACAGTGCTAGCCACAGTATGCTGAAATTTGATCAATAACAATAAAACATGTTGCCTACCTCAGCCTGAAGTCATTTAATTCAACACTAGTTCAACTAGTACTCATGGAGACCAGGCTTTGGTCTCCATGAGTACTAGTGGTTTTGAAAAGGTCAGTGTTTATATGAGAGTAGGTCATATTTCTGTTATGAATAGAAAAAAGCACCATGATGTAGCACATTTCTGCCTCCAAGCTTTAGAATCTGTAATTTCTTGACAAATAACTAACATTGATTACGTGTCTCACAATGGCTCTCAGTCACCAAAACCCTCCTTCCCTAAGCTGTACGTAATGTTCCTCTGTCATTTACTTCACCCCCCGTTCCATCCTCCCTCTCCATCCCTCTCTCTCTCTGGACAGTAAAAGCTCCTCTATCTCCCTGAAGGTCTGCTGTCAAATAGCCGCTTACCTCTGCACTCTGTGCTGGTGTGTGGGAGTGTGTGTGTGTGTGTGTGTGTGTGTGTGTATGTATGTGTCCCTGGAGTCCTTCACTATCCAGCCCAGAACACCAGTGTGTCTCTGGGATTTGACAGTTCTACTAGACTCTGCCTTTTGGGAGACACACATTGGGATGAAGTGTGGACAAGGCTTCGTGCATAATTGTGTGTATGTGTGTGTGTGTAGGAATTACACTGAGCTCTCTATAGAACACAGCAGAGGTTTTAAATACTTTCAAAAGCACTTACAGATACACAACATCATTGTAACTGTTAAATCAAGATTAAGTCAGACCCTATAAAAAACACAAACAAGGCACTGTCTGTGACATCAGCGCAGCAAAAAATATCCAGTGATGTTATTGAGTCCCCAGTGACTCAATATGTGCCAGAGTCACCAGAGAAAAGCCAGTCAAAACCCAAGTCTAAGTCCAAGTAATTAAGGTTGAGTCTAATGCAGTGTTTCCATCACGGTACAGTTCAGTTTGGTGCAGTATGGTACAGTTTGGAACGGTGGCCATAGGTCAGGCTTGCATTTTGACTGAGAACAGTAACTTTACTTAGTAGGCAGGGAGAGGGCTGTGCAAGCAAGATACGTAGCGTGACATTGTACCTTTGTGACAACAACAAACGCCGACATTGAACACAACACAGTAGACAACAATGGAGGACATGCAGCAGCTTTTTTCCTGCTTGGTTTTTGCCTGTTTGTTACAACAAAAAAAATGGCACAACTGTCACCATTGACTCTAACAGTAGCAAAACAATTCCAATAGATGTGTTGTTGCTTAACATTAAAAATAAAAACTCTTGACACTAAAATCAAACACTAGACTCTCATACGTATGAGTGAACCCATTCACATGGTGCACCCGTGGAATTGATAGCTAAACAGAGTTCCGGCATCTCTTGAGAAGTGCCAGTACTCCAAATAGTAAAATGAAGAACTGCCCGGACAGTACTGGCCCACATTGTGCCTTTTGTCTGGGGTGTAACTGCAGGTGAGCCACATGACTCTCACTGTACAAGTTCCACTCAAGCCTGAATGAACCAACCTGGAAAACCAGCAGTTTCAAGCATCATCACTACAATTTGACATCAGGTAGGTTGCCAATGAGAAGCAGCGACGGCGTCACTGTGTACGCTAAGTCATTATGCCTCTCGAAGGATGTTGTAAAAATTGAAAAAGCCCTTGAACCGCCATCATCCCAGGCGATGTATAATAAAACTGAGCTCAGATCAGCACGCAGATGCAGTGTGGTTCATACATTACAGTGGTTTCCACAGCCCTAACTGTGTCTGCATCAGTCGGCTTATGTACATACTGTAAGTCACTGATGAAAATGGTGGGGAGAAAATGTTCCATCAAGATTTGCTTTAAAAATCCTTGACCCTCATTACATGCAGGACCAAACACATCAATCACTTTAATTACATTTAGTGTATATTAAGATGAATGGTGGGAATGTAATATCTTAAGATATATATTGATTTTAATATTATGATGAAAATTAGATTACTTGCTTACACTATAGAAGGTAATCATGTAATGAGTGTGTGGTCACGATGCTGTATGGCCTTCTGCTCTGGGAGAGGCTGCATCTATCAGCCCAGATCTTCTCCCATACACATGTACAGATTAACCCAGCAGGCCACTTTGAGGCAGGAAAGAGCTGAGGACTCTGATCGAACCCAGAGGTTTCCCACTCCCTGTAAATTGTGCACATGCCTTTTCACTTTCAAGTACCCATGCACATAGCAGACTACACAGGCCATTTTTATTAGATTTTGCCTACAGTCCCAGGAACCATTCAGAAGCACTGTGTTGGAATACTGCTTTCCTCAAGTTTACAGTGTGTGAGTTGATTTAATCCCGCAATAAGCTTTTTCCTGTAGGCTCTGCTCAGTTTTTATTCTTACTCTTAATGTAGTATTGAGTTTTCACTAAATGATACAGAAGTTCAATAAGCTTCACCAAAACAAACAAAACTAACTGGAAAAGGTTGCCTTAATTTATTGAGAGTTCAGTTTCAGTTTGGTGCAACTGCTGTGACTGCAAAGCCAAGAGGACACTCACATAAGGCATAATGCAATAATCTGTTATTTTAACATCCCAGCATCATAAACTTCCTCACTGACTTCAGGTAACACCACACCTGACAAAACATCTGATGATACCATATGAATCACTGAATCACTGACAAAAAATGTCATTCATTCATTCATTCATTCATCTTCTACCACTTTATCATCTACATGAGGGTCGCTGGTGCCAATACCAGCTGACAGAGCGAGAGGCGTGGTACACGCTGGAGAGGTCGCCAGTCCATCACAGGGCCACATAGAGACAAACAACCATTCACTATCAAACTCACACCAGTGGTCAATTTAGAGCGGGGTCTCAAACTCATGGGCCACATGTGGCCCCCCAGTCGATGTCCTGTGGCCCTACACTTGTTTTAAAATTGTAATGAAGATTGGCCCAAACTGACCAACAGTGAACAATAGTTTTCTAATAATAATATTACATTTGGTTGTATTTATCACATTAAAATATACATTAAATATTTAATAAAAAATACAATTTGATTACAATAGTCTACATGTTATTTTTAAATGTTTAATATTAGAGTAAAATGTACGGTCCGTGGGCCAGAACCGGCCCACCAGAGGATCCAATCCGGCCCACAGTATGAATTTGTGAAAATTTCGCATTAGATAAGATCATAATACTACATTTTTTTCAGTTCCAGATATACTGTGACTAAATATTTTACACATTTGTAGATCCACTGTGATCTGTAAGTTGTAATGCAAATCTGTAATGGTAAACTTTTTTTTTTTTGGTAAAAAGTTGCTTAATTGAATTAAATTGTTGTTTATAGGTTATTATGCTATTATTTTAGTGGTACGGCCCACTTGAGATCAAATTGCACTGTATTTGGCCCCTGAACTAAAATGAGTTTGACACCCCTGTTCTAAACAGTTATTTTTTCTCAAATTGTCCGCCCCCTCCTGACCAGAATAGAAGTTCACTGGCCTCCCGTTTATTTTGAGTTTGAAACCTGTGATTTAGAGTATCCAATTAACCTGAGCATGTTTTTGGACTATGAGAGGAAACTACAGAACCAAGAGAAAAACCTCACACACAAGGACAACATGCAAACTCCATGCAGAAAGGCCAGGTCAGGTCTTTTTGCTGCATATGGAAGTCAACAGCGCTAATCAAATGTTTCAGCTTTGAAATCCAAACCTCTGTTGAAGGTCCAAATAATGTCCAAATAATTGTCAACATCATCTAATACAGAGTGACACAACACCTGATCTTTATCAATGACTGAGATCCCTCATCCAAAATTGATTTGTCTCTGTTCCAACCGCAAGCAATAAAGTGTACATATCACTTTTGTGGCACCCTGCTGAAACACCTACCAGCTACTCATCTAATATTAGCTAATCAAAGCACCAGCACAGCCATACTTCTCTGCTTGTGGCAGCTGAGCAGTTTCATTGCAGCAGGATAAAACTGCCAGTACAAGGCCTGTAGGGCTGCGATGCTTTCAGAAAACTCGGTTGAGATATTTGATCGTAGATTGTTCTTTGGAGCATCAGTTACGAAATGAGGTTTCTCATTTAACCTGTAAGACAAATGCTAATGAAAGCTGCATATAAGCTCTGCACAAATTACTTTTCTTTTTTCATTTAAATGTGAAATGGCTGAGCATGGTTTTGCCAGATAATCGTGGTGTTTAGTGCATTGATGTGATGGAGGAAGGAAACAATGAAGCTCTGAGTCACAGTGTTGCCTGGGGAGGGTTGACTGAACACCAGCGTGTTTGTTTCATGCCAGTATTAAAAACACATCTTGCCTCCCACCATACAATCAAAAAATAGATAGCATGCTAGTATGCTAAGTCACCAAAAGGCAAAGGAGGACATAGATCAACATACAACCATTAGCTATTCATATTTCAAAACATGATAGTGCTATAAATAGGTCAGATGCTTGTTTAAACACTGCCTTAGGGTGTTCACTGCAAACAGAGATGAGAGAACAGTGTGATCGAGGATGGTGGCACCATGTATTTTAATCGGTGCAGAGCGCTGTGGGATGGTGGTGGTAAGAAGCACTTAAATTCAAACTGTGCCTGAAAAACCAAAAGCATGTCAGGGATAATATATTAACAGAGTAATCCAAATTGTTACTTTTTTCCTCTGTTAGGTTTGTTCATCCTCTTTGCCACCAGCTTTTCATAGAAAAATAATGCTCCTCTCTATGGCACAGAAGAACTGCATCATTGCATCATGTCCAAAACAATAAATTGAATGTAATGTAAAGTACCTGTGTCCTTGCCTCTGCAGCATCTTTACGTAAGTGACCACACAGAAACCGCAAGGGACACAAAAGGTGCCTGTAGCACCTTAAAACAAAAATGTATTACATAACCAGACAGAGGGGGCTGATGGGGCCATGGCTGCTATAAATGTTAGTTCATTGGAATTCAGTGTATTGCTATTACACAGGGACAAGCCAGTGCGACAGAATTTGCTGTGCTGTTGCTTATCAAGCATGGTTTACCTGCACAACCAGGCCAGACTAAAAAATCTGCATGTTTGTCTTGGAAATGATTCTCTATGGCTATAAAAGAAACAGAAGGATGAAGTTTTCCCTAAATTAAAATGTCAAAAGAATTGTAAAAACTACAATTCCAAGTGAATTAGTTTTATGAAGGTTAGCTCACCACTGTGGTCACTGTAGCCAAAGTGAGTATCAAGCTATCAAGTACCAAGCGCACACACACATACACACACATTCATAACCCCCCCCAACACCCACTGCGCCTCAGTGAAGTTGCCGTCTCAGCAGACTTCTCTGACAGCCTTTGGTTGTCAAGACAATAATGAGGTCAGAGGTTTAGGGGCGGAGTTTGATCCTGAATGACAAAGACAGCCTTGACACAGTCTCTACCAGTCAACCAACCTCCCACTAGACCGCGTGCATGCTCGTGTGTCTCTGTATGTTTTTTGTGTCAGAGACAACTAAAGATTGTGTTTCAGTGTGAATGCATGAGTCTTTCTATGGCTTTGTGTACGTGTGCATGTCCGTGGCATATAAGGGCCAAAACTGTATATGTGTATATATATATATATATATATATATATATATATATATATATATATATATACATATATGTGTATATATATATGAATGCATGTTTGTGTGTACCCCAATGTGTGTACTAGGGAGAAAGCCAAACTGACATGGAGGAGAGCTAGATACTGTATATTTGGACAACAGATTGTATCAATCTTTTAGTGAGACACTACCTTCCCTGAAGATTTAGACTGACAGAAAAGAAACACACTCAGGAGATACTGGCTCTGTTCAAACACTGTAAAACAAATGCTGTGTCATGTTTTCATAGAGAATAGGACAGGGAGCATGTCATATTTCAGCTGTGTATACAAACCCTTTTAATAAAATTATGATTGATGATGATGATTTCATCTCATAATGTGATCATAACCATATTCATTTTGCATGATTATTACAGTAAATAATCAAGACCACAGTGAAGTTGCTATCAGTACATACACCAAGCCTGTAAGTGGTGCTGTACTCAAACTGATGCATAAAAAATGGAGAAGAAGAAGTGGGGCATGTTCATAACGCCTACAATAGTTATGTCCTGTCATGCTGGGTTAAGGGTTAGGGAGGTGGGGATATGACATTGTCATTTTCCTAAAGTATAACGTATTCGCTGTCTACACAGATTTTTCCACTCTGGGAGACGTTCAATAAAAATATCATTTCAGGTCTGTGTGGGTGAAGTATGCATATTTACCATCCATTTCCATGTGGATGGCCCCTTTAAGCTTGATAATGGCAAAGACGACTGGGGAGGGGGTGGAATTACGTGAGGCTTATAGGAGATCATCTCCACCATAGTCTTATGAGCTCACAGTTAACAGCATAACACAACATTACTGAATTTATCTTATTTTTAGTTTTTCTTTTTTTGAGTCACTATATTAACTGATAGGGGCTACATTATTTTACATTCATGTGAAGTCTGCCGCACACTAGAGGATTTTCAAATCTAACTTGATTCAAAAACATGGCAGACCACAGACACAACAAACCATGTAACCGATTTTCAATGTTTTACTCCTGAGAAAGCACAGACAATTCAATTCAGTCAATATGTAGGACCACACACTTGGTTTTTAATCAAACAATTTCAAGGAGGAGATTCAAGGGATTTGGGATCTCAGAGAAATTGCATGATTTAGAGTGACTTCAGAATATAAACAGACATGGTGGTAGACTGTCTGCGTCGTCATTTAAAAGTTGTTGCGTGTGAAATATTGTGATGAGAATGCAAAAACAACTGTGGATGATGTGGAAGACGGAATCAACTTGGCTTATACAAGTAACGGTTTTAAACAAAACTACACAACATCTGTTTCACAATCAACAGTCAATGGTTATTACATGTGAAACATGTTTTGTTTGTCAAAATGTCATAAAAAAAAAAAAAAAAGAGGAAATTAAATGTATGATGATAATGGGGGCGGGAATAGTTAAGCTTTGCTTCTCTCGCTTTCCCTTTCGGTTATGTATATTGTGTGAACTGCACTGTTGTGTGATGAGTGATCTAAATGTCATGACCAAAATAAATACATAACTAAATAAATAAATGTTTGAAATCTGATGTGTCCGATGACATTATAATTGTGTCTGTTAATCCCTCATATTATAGGCTAATTTGGACAGGTAATGTGTTCAAATGAGGGTGAATTCGGAAGGCACCCATGATTTTTTGGAAGGGTCAGACCAGGACCAAAACCTGGCCAATTATGCTCGAGTGGGAGGCAGGATTTAGCAAAAATAGCTGTTGATACAACAATCTAGAAGGAAATGTGCAAGTTCTGCATCAAACGTCCGTCCTTTACTTACAGTGATTTGTCTTCAGCAGTGGAGATCAATGTCTGTGTAAGAGATTGTTCTGATTGTCTTTGCTCTTGTGCCAACCAGCTTGAGTCCAGTCACTAGCATTCGGTCTGCAGTGAAACAAACACTTTTCAAACAGGTAAACTATTTACCTGGAAACATAACTTTTGCTGAAGCAACCATCATCACAGCTTCTCCTAAGAAGGAATCATATTAGGTGGCTGAGAAAAAATGCATCAACTAGCTTTAAAACAAATTGTCCTGAACTCTGCAACCAACCCTTTTTGCAACTTCATGGGAACTTTGTTGGTATTTGATTTCAGTGACTAAATCAAATGTGATATTTGTGGCACTTTTTGTACAAATTGTGTGCAGTTACCCCTGTTTTTGATTCATACCATCTCTCTGTTCTAATCCAAAATGTTTTTTTTTAGCATACAATACTTCTCAGTCAGAATGCTAACATTTACCAACACAAATATAATGTTATATTCACCTCATAAACAAGTAAACGTGCCACAATCTTTGATAAAATCTAAAGGTAAATGTAAAGTCTGACCTGCAGTTAACATTCATGCTATAGTGTGGTTAAAAATAAATTCACACATTGAAAACAATAATGGATCTGTGTTAAGTTGGAAGCAGTTATGAGGAAACAAATACTCCAACAACAACAAGTACATGTGTGCTTATCTGCATCTCTCTGTCTCTCTCTCTCTCTCTCTCTCTGTAGCGTTGTATGAATGCTGACACAGGACTGTTTTATTCACTCAATGGAGATCAGTTTGACCTACAGGCCGACCTGTTCGTTCTGCTCCAGCACATCCTCTGGAGTCATACTCACACACACCCACAGTCCCCCACACCCACACACTACGCTCATTGTTTTGACACAGTGACACAGAGACACACATGTACTACACTGATACATTGATGACATGTCCAGTGTACATGTGTGTGAGTGTGTGTTGGTTCATAGAAAGCTATCACAGAGAGTCTGTCTTTCAAGTCTCTCAAAACAATCATTCAAAAATGAAAATGATACTATCCTTTGTCTAGTCCCTTACTTCCTCTCTGCCTACACTACCGATATTGTTCCATCCATTCTTCTTACATTCCTCTTTTCATACATCATTCCCTGTCAACATACTCATCGACTCCCCCCATCTTTCCAGCTTGTCACCTTCTCTATCCATCTTTATCTTTCTTATACCTCCCTTATCACGCCATCCGTCTACCTTCTTCCTCCTCTACCTCAACCAAATTCTTCCTCTCACTTACCTCTCCTTACATATCTCTTCCTGCTTCTTTCCTGGTCACAGCTTGATGGGTAATTGGTTAGTGTAAAAAATATCAATTTGCATAATTACCAGTGGCGAACCGTGAGCACTACAGCTGAGCCTTCACCTCAGCCATCATTGCAGAGAAGATAAATAATCACGTAAAAAAAAAGCTCTTTTCAAACCACACTTAAGCTACGGTTATTGTCCCTGGCACTTTTATAAACAAAGTGACGCCCTTGAGGTGGCTTACAACATAGACCTACCTTACATGAAGGCGTGTCTTTCCTTGAGCGATGGCAGCGTCGTAAAGTTTGTCCTTTGACTTGAGCTCCAAAAGAAGTCCTTTCTCTATGGACATCAGTACCAAAGGCGATCCTGTCCAGTACTGTACTGGACAGGATCGCCTGGGAGCTTTGGTGGCGTGCGTCTTGATTCGCTTCAAAACCGAGTAGGACCGCTCCACGGGGGAGGTGGACATGGGGATGGTCAGCATCAGGCAGGTGAGGGGATACAGCTGCGGCATGCTCTCAGTCAGCTCCTTAAGTGTCAGAAAGTGCAGCAGGTCTGATGGGATCCTTGCCTCAAAGTTTGCCAAAGTTTGTACATGACTGTCAGTTCAATCTTGAGCCTGGGGAAGTCAAAGTGCAGCCCGTAGTTTTCACTGTGCAGCTGCTGGGACGCTGTGCGCGCGTCTCCAACTAATAATAATTTTTGGTCTTGAAATGCCTTTCCACTTTCATAACCTTTTCTTTTAATTTCAGTTCTGGAGTTGGACTTCCATTTTTATTACTTGAAGTGTTTCTGTGAAAGGCCGCCTTGACAAAGACGATGCTATCAAGCTAGCCACAACATCGCTCTCTCAACCTCTCTCAGCACTCTGGGGGGCGTGTCGTGTAGTGTGTCTGTGGTCTGCAGTTAGACCTGCGCTGTTGGGACTTCACAAAGGCCTAGGATCTTTTGTTTTTGGCCCGCCCACTTAAAATCAAACCGCGATTGATCAATTTGCCCATCACTCTCCAAACCCAAACACATAGTTTGGCCTTTTTTCCGGGATTCGTGAAGTCCTAACCAAATAATGAGCCAGCTAACCGGGCCTAATAGAGACGGACGATTCTGATTGGATAACATGTTTCAGGACAGTAACCCTTTCATTGCTGATGGGAACTTGACAGTAAACTTAACTTTAGAACATAGATGAGAGAAAATGTATTAAATGTATTGTATTAAATTAAATGACATAGATTTTTTAAATATAAATATATATATATATAGCATATTATTTAATGCTTTTTTGGTCCAGAATTAATGTTGGGCCTTCTCTGACGGCCCTGAAGGTTCCCCACTGCCTAAGACAATGCTTAACACGTGTGTAAGACATGTCACTCAGATGAGATCACACATCACCATCGCAGCATCACATCCTGTCAGGGCTGAAAGATGGCAAAGATTTTTTTAAGTGGACACAGAAGCAGAGACGCTGCATATGTGTATTATATTGTACAGCGGTTTACAGTTTTCTTACTTTGAGCCATCATTTTTCACTGCTTTACTGTATGAAAATAAAAAGGTGAAGCTCTTCATTTTTTGTTTTGCGTTTCAAGCTTTAATCTAATTAAAGGGGTAGCTGTGGCACAGAGCAGGTTTCCCCCCAACTGAAAAGGCAGTTCAATCACTGGTTCCTTCGGTCTGCATGCCAATGTGTCCTTGAGCTGAACACTTTACCCCAAATTGCTCCTGACAGCTGTGCCAGCAGTGAGTGAATGGGTGTAAATGATGTTATCGAAAATGCACTACATGTAGTAGGAATAGATGAATGGTAGAACTGTAGTGTAAAATGCTTTGACTCTCAAAATAATTCTACAGCAAAATAGCAATGGATATTTGTTTGTAGACCATGAAAAGCTATATGGAAACGGTGCATTTAAACTATATGCATTCATGTTTCACTATAATATCTTTTTTTGTTGTTAGTTTTAAAAATAAACGACTCGAAATGCTGTTGTACTGTATATATGCCAGATAAATATGTCAATAATAGAGAATACGTGGAGCATGTGCATAAAGCCTTAATAGCTTAAATACAGATTTGTAGTGTGCTTTTATAGGTGTTTTATTATGTGCTTCTATTTTCATATGTATGTAGTACGTTGTGTGTTTTTATTGTTCTTACCATGTAGCACTTTGAGATTTGTTTTTTCCAATGTAAAAGGCAATACAAATAAAATGCATTGTTATTCTTATAATAACAAAAACAACAACAACATTATTAGTTAAAAGTTAAAACATATTTTTCTCAAAATTGCATATTACATATTGATTGTATATACGGAAACACATTTTGGCATTTTGAGATTTTAAGACTCTGGGACCTGTTTTCCAAAAATAGCATTTTAGGGCTCCCAAAATGTCTGTTCTGTGGGTATAAAAAAGTCGAAGCGATAAATTTATTTTGGCAGATTCTCCTAAACTCATTCTCATGTGATTTATGTTATTAGATAGAAATGTGGCTGATTATGCCCATATGGGATTGGTTTCTAGTGTGTTAATGTATGATGGTGACATCAGCGTTATCGTCTGAACCATATGTCATTGAGTTGTCTCTCTCCAGATCCTCCCTCAGCTCGTCACATGGCCCTGCACAGCTGTGTAGTTATTATTACTAGTAGTATTAATATTACTACTATTATAACTCTTACTGCTGTTTTGAATGTATCATCATACATTATGTAATATTAAAGTTATATCATGTATAAAAAAGGCTACATAAAATTCTGCATCACAACCAACATAATAGATTGTGAAAAACGCTGTGACTATACTGGCATTACACATCATGAATGAAGTATTGTGGCTGTATGTGTGCATACATGCTATGTCCTTTATGGAGCCAAACATTTAAGAGAGAGGAAAAGTTTGTATGCAAAGCCACAATGTGCTGATCGGGATCCATTAGTGAGGACATCATGAGTCTGGACAAGAGTCACCCACAGACACACAGCAGTCAGAGCTAGTCATCGTCATAAATGACAGCGCAGATGAGACACAGGTCATCACTCGGGACAGAAGCTCAAACCTTGGTTTGAGGTTTGTTCCACAAGCAAAGAGTGATACCAAGAGAAAGAAAAAAAACATGTAATGTGAGGAATTTTCTTCTGAAGCAATGACAGTTTATTTCACTACAACACACAATATTACCCTGTAAAAGAGAAGATGAGTGATAAAAAACTGTTTCCACGTCCAAACCGTGTCTCACTGCTTGTAAGTTGTATATGCATCTGTCTAACCACTTATCTGACAATCAGAATATCTATCCTTCCACCCATCCATTCATCTATCTATCTATGTTTTCAGTCTATTTTTCTATCAATCACCCAGAACTAAAATAAAGAAACCATGGAACTAAGCACTTTGAAATTACTTTTTCATTACGATTTCATAAGTTTGTGCATCTAGTTATACCAATATATTTTTGTAGATTTGCAGATGTGTAGTGGTTTTGAGATTCTACCCGAGGCTTTAAGCACATAAGCACAGTTTGGAGAAAGAGACAGCAGGCAACAAGACTCAAAGCCCAGAGGAAAACCCTCTGGACTCCAGCCATTAAACCACAGCCGACAGAACACCTGTTTATGAGAAACAATATTAACCAAGCCCACCCCCCACCCCCCAACAAAGCTGTACATTCACATCAAAGTGAGATGAATACTCAGCTGGTACAACAGTGTTTTGGCAGCAAACTGCTCCCTGTCAGGCTTTAAAACAGACACACACACACACACACACACACACAGACAAGGAAAATGCACACAGTTAAATTAGCAGGCCTGCACAATAGCACAACTAACAGTCAACACCATCACATATACTTCTTCACTGCAGTGTATGTGAAGCTGATATCTAAAAGAGAGGTGGGACATTATTTACATGATTATACTAAATATCTGAATATCTTATGTTGGATTTTGTGATGTATAAGAGTGCATGACCAAGGTGACTCACTATACAGATGGACGTTTATGATGCTTCCCCCCTCTGTGAAACATCATGACGTCACACTTCCTTCCTTCCCCTCTCTCTCTCTGTGTCTCTCACGCGTTGTGAATATGAAATTAAACATAGGTGGCAGGGGAGCAGTACGCAACAAGTGTTCTGCAACTGTCACACAATGCTTGAAAAATTACATGGTTCAACAGAGCGTTTGTGACCCTAATTACAGAGGAGCCTTGAAGTATGTGTTGTTTAGGAAGTCTTTCAAACTTTGTGAAAGGAAGAAAAAAAAAGTGTAACTGCAGTGTAAAGTCATTAGAGAGAGTGTGACATTGCCTGAGGTAACTTATCTACAGAAAGACCTCCAATAATAACACACAACTGCCACTGTCAACAAAAATCAATGACTTTTCTCTGTGATTTGTTCAGCATTTTTAAGAAACTTATTCAAGCTTTATTAACAATCATCTTGCATGTTACATGTAGCCACGCAGAAATAGAAGAAGCCTTCGGAATGACCTGGTTTTCAGTATTTAAGTACCTCTTAAGTTAGTGCAGCCAAATACTGTGTGTTTCAGCTAGTATCACACAAACCATTATAATCATACACATTATTGAACAACATGCAAATTAGGGATGTCCCGATCCGATAATGATATTGGATATCGGTCCGATATCAGCCAAAAAACGCATATTGGATTATATTGGACTGCCTCTAAAATCTCCGATATAAGCGCTCCGATACTAGCAGTCCATTCCGCTCCAGCACTTCTATCCAGCAGCGCCCATTTTGATCACGTGGCCTCTGTGTGTTGGATGCTTGTAGAGCCCACATGATCACAACAACAGTGTGTGTGTGCTACTGCTATTTCAGAGGTTAAACATTTTTCTTTAATCTCTGAAATCAGAGGCTACAAAGCCGCACAGGGAGGGGGTGTTCTCTGAAGACACACTGTTACCTGTGAAACACGGGTGCTCTGAAAACACCCCCATTAGCACTTGGTACTTTCTCCCTGATGAAATTAACCATAGACTGTATGAAATTACAGTATGATTCGTGCTGATATCGTATCGGATCAATATCGGTATAGGCCAATACTCAAGGCTGCAATATCGGTATCGTATCGGAAGTGATAAAGTTGTATCGGGACATCCCTAATGCAAATTACTGATGGTAACAAAAAAATCCAACCTAATTTTGCAGCAGTAACGTGCATTCTCAGTTACATTTTGGAGAAAAATGACTCTTTCTGATCAAAATAATGATGCATATTTACAAGGCTAAATACATGCATACCAATATAATGGCGTTTTAACTATTTGATCCACATTTGGGAAAGAGGATGATGATCACAATTTCCTGCTTATGAATGTGGTGAGGCATTAAAGGCTTTTCTTTATAGCTTCCTCAAATTGTACTGCAATTCAGATATTTGTTCATGAACTGGTCTCACATTTGCCTCGAACCACCACCATCTTCTCCACCTCTGTACAAAAAAAGAACTTCATTATAAACACTTCTAAACTACATCTCTATTGTGATAAGTTTAAAACAAACATAATGTGGGAGAGTTGATAGATCAGACCTGCACAAAGTTCAGGAGTATAGATATATGGCCGCTCAGTCATATTCTCATGATGCCTATTTCTCTGAGCCCATTTCACATCATCTATATTGGGTTCAGGGCTGGGCCACTCCACAAAATGGGTTTCTTTGTTTGAAGTAACAGTGTATTACATTTACTTTGATGTCTGGGGTCTTTGTCCTGCTGCATTGCAAAACTTCTACTGAGGTTCAACTAGCAGACAAACACCCTAACATTTTAAAGGCACTTTTCCACGACACAGTTCCAACAGCGTGACTCAGCACTTCTTTGCTTTTCATTAGCAATGGTACCTGGTACTTTTTTTAGTACCTGCTCTGGTGACTTTCCAAGCAAGATGAGTCGATGATTTATGTGACGTCAACAGACTGCCGGCCACAGAATGGTCACTGAAAGACTCACGAGCATGACATCCGACACAAGAAAAAACGTAAATGATGCCCAACTGTAGATCATTTAAAAAGACTTGTGCGGAGAGCCCTTCCGCCACATTTCAGTTCAGTGACTGTGTCACATGGAGTCTGTGCTGCGGTCATGCAGGAAGTCCTGAACGATTCTGTGAACAAATCTTTTTAATTAACTTTTTAACAAACTAATGATTCAGTACACTGAAATCAACTGCAGCCGTGCTAGGATGACTCCACCCATGTTGAGGAGGTACTATAGGAAAACCTTACCAAATCATGTAGAGTTGAGCCTTGCCAAGCCGAGGCGAGCCATGCTGGAACTCTATGGTGGAAAAATGCCACAACATTCTAAAACATTGTGTGTAACAGCCCAGATGTAGCAAAATGAGACCAAATCACAATGTTCCCTCTCTCCATGGTACATTAGTGACATTTTTAATCCATGTTTTATGTATTCTTCCAGAACTCAGTTTTATTTTCATCAGTCCACAGAGCATTTTCTCAAAGTGATAAGGAGGATCAACATGCTTTTTGACACAGTAATTGATTTTAAAAACCTTCACTTTTTTTTTTTGCTCAGGGATTATTTTCTCTTTCAGAAGTCTGCAGCTCTAAATGTGTTGAGTGACAGAAATAAACATAAAGATTTTGGTTGAAACTTTTGAAATTAGCTCTGCATTGTGACACAGTGCAGAGACATACTGTAGACAGGGCAGTTTGACGTACGCTTCAGTTATGTTCTATTTCTATTTCTGCAGTAAAGATTCAATGCTCTTGACTTGTCTGACTCACCATGAATAATTTCCAAGGTGAGCACCCAGTGCCTCAAAAAGTTATGGAGGTACACAGTTATAGAAGGTATACTGCTGTCCAAGACCAAGCCAAATGTTATGATGCCAGACTGTGTCTACATATGGGGTCAGCTTAAAGTCCAGATGTCATCCTCTCCCTGCTCCAATTTAAAATCCGACAGCTCCAGATCGGTTTAGGTCAACTGCAACTCAGAGAAATAATCAAGACTTCCTGTGTCCCTTTATTTAGAGCTTCCCTCTAGAGAGTCTGTACTTTCATGAACTTTTTCTACCAGCCAAAATAAAGTCTTTATTTTAAAGAAAATTAAGAGTGAACATAGTTTTTAAAACCTGATGAAAAGTCTAAAACTATAACCCAGGACAGTACAGTGTCTTCCTCACAATTGCTTCACTGAAGGTCCAGTGCGTAACATTTAGGAGATCTATTTTCGGAATATACTAACAATATGTTTGCATGATCAATTTAAAATTAAAATGATAAAGTTTTAAGAATCATACTTGTACGCCCACTTGAGGAAAAGGTCTTGTTTTTACAGTGGTTTACAGATTTTGAGGCAGCATGGATGGACAAACTTGCGTAAACAATGCTTAAACCTCTTCAGAGTTTTCTTTATACCATGCTTTTGTCATGTTACCATCGAGACAAACTCAAAGCCACCATGTGCTTGACATGAAAAGGTGAAATGTCTCGCTATCAATTTGTGCTGGTTGGCCTTTTGTGAGGAGCTCACTTCATGTGTCAAAATGGACCAGTGCAATGGGCCTCTAGCCTTCCTTTAAAGGGTATTTGTATTTAGCAGTTTCCAAACCTTCTCATTCAGCTAACAATTTACACCATGAAACCACCAATGCTGATACAGACACTTCTCCTGTGGAACTCCACCTGACAAGACACTGTTAATATACTGGGAATCGCTACAAACATACATTACTGCTGCACTAGAAACTGCCAGAGGAAATGTTGTGCATTCTCACAGAATAGTGCTTAAAAAAATGTGGAGAGCTAAACAAAACAGTGGGACACCATGTGTAATTGGTGATGGTCATTAAGCTGCTGTCTTTAACAGCGTCTGCTCTTTTAAGAAAAGAGTTCTTCCAGATGAACATATTTGCCATTCAACCCCAAGAGCTGTAGTAACATCAGCTACTGATGCTTGATCAGGCCTGACTCACAGTCAGTGATCCTGTGACTGGTGTGGGATGAGGTCAGTAAAGGAGATCCATCCATCCATCCATCCATTGTCTACCACTTTATCCTCCACATGAGGGTCACAGGTCACTGGAGCCAATCCCAGCTGACACAGGGCAAAAGGCGGGGTGCACCCTGGACAGGTCGCCAGCCCGTAGCAAGGTGAAACACACAGTGACAAACAACCATTCACTCTAACATTCACACCTATGGGTAATTTAGAGTGTGGAAACCAGAGAACCTGGGGAAAACCCACGCACACACAGGGAGAACATACAAACTCCATACAGAAAGGCCTTTGTTCCAACTGGGTCGTGATTCCGGGTCCTTGTCGCTGCAAAGGTACAGCACTTTAAATGGACATTGACAGGAAAATGTATAAATACCCACCCTGGAACAGGAATTTACAGCGAGTCACATTGGTTTGCAGTAAACATTAGATATTCTCAGCTTGAACTCTCGTTTCCTTTGTTGAATCATTCATTGTGGCAGCTTTTACCTCCTTACCTCCTGTTCCTGTGCTGCTCACAGTCAAGGAAAGCACAGTAAACCCAGGGACATTGTGACCTGCAGTCTGTGGCTCAGGTGTGCCGACAATAAAAGTGCATAAATTGTTCACGAGACCTGGGTTCATCATGGTTTGTGGTTTGCCTCGACGGAATTACAATCAGCAAGATAATGAAACTCATCTGAGACACAAAAAGGAAGATAATGGCCGTTGTCTCATGTAACCACTTTGTGTCTGGAAAAAAACTGATTCATTATCAATCTGTCATTAATGGAAGACATGTCAGTTAGTGTATGCAAATCATTTAACAAGGTGTCTAAATAATGTGGTGCAAAAACTATGGAGGCTTGCATAGAGGTTATGCATGGAGTTGTGCTGGCAGCCACACATGTGAAACCCAACTCAGAGAATACAAGACATGTGGTGGCAAACCTTTATGACAAGAAATCACTGCTTCTACAATGGAATGTGTACATGATGAGAACAGAGGTGTCACGATTCTCCAAATCCTTGATTTAATTAATTTTTCAATTTTACATTACTTCATAACGTAATTACATTACGTTATAATTACATTATGTCATTTGGCAGACACTTTTATCCAAAGCGACTTACAATGGAATTGAGTACAATCAACCAGGGGTGGAGTCAAACTTGCGACCATGATATCTTTCGCACACAGGGTACCAGTCTTAACCACTGAGCCACTCCACCCCCATTTTCAGGTAACGATTCGATTCTCAATCTATTTGTCCCTCTTTTACTGCAGATGGGTCTGCTTTTTAGAATTGTATCATTGGTTTTATGTCATGATAACTCATAAAATAGGAATAGTTGCCTGTGTTGTTTTTGTAGTTATGTCTACGTCGTTATGTTGCATGTGGAAATGCCCTGTGCTATGCTACACGCGTATAATATAACTTACACATTGTGGTTTTCTCACGTGCAAATGCAAAATATTTCTACATCGGTGATTTTAGAGAACTGGGAGGAGGTTCACATTTGGTCGATATGTCAGCAGTTACCATGGTTACTAATAGTTTGCAGCAGCTTAGGGTTAGTGGGAGGAGGTAACGTGTAGTCGTGCTTAAATAGCTTCAACCAAAACACTATGTTTTTCCCCCCCCGGCATGCCTACAGGACGTCACACTGGGGGCGTGGTTAAATCATCAATTCCAGGCTCTGAATTTCCATGATCAATGTGGTTTGGTGTTCGCCTCATTTCTGCTGGTGAGGCACATAAATCACTGACCCTCCATCAACCACACTGTTTATCAAACAGCTGTATCTGTGGTGGATCTGTTCTGACAACTGACATTAACACAGCCACTGACCCTGAGAGTTTTCTACGTCTGATGTGTTTCTATTTTCTGATCGGTGTCTCCTCTTTCTCTACAGACATCACCACAAATAGTTCTGACTTTTAAATGTGAAGCAAAATAAGTGGAAATGTGGAAGACTGTGCTGATGCTTTTTGTTCCGCTCCAAGATTCAGATGAGTTCAAACTCATCTGTCCCCCTTTCAACAAAAGAAATAACATTTTCAGACATAAAAAATACGACAATTTATTACACTAATGAATGCAAGGTATTGCTGAACATTGCACTGGACCCAAAGGGCATCCAATATTTGGAGAAATGTGTGTTTCAATCACAGCCAGCCAATACTGCAAAAGACCTGAAGTGAGCAGAACTTGATATATCTGATCTTATGTTGGTTGCCATTGTATTTTCATTTCAGACACAGAGGTAAATCATCTACTGAGAGTGAAATAATAATCAAGTGAACTTTGCAGAGTGCTACTGCTTGAAAAAAATATTGTTTAAAAGTTGGCGGTTTTCCATGAAGCTTGCAATACACAGTGTGGTCATTAATATTTCATCAGCAGTCAACTGACAAACATCATCAAACAATGCAGGAAGACAATGGATTAAGAAACGGAGAATTTAGTGAGGATAGTGAGTGGTTTTTGCTTCAATGGTCTATAAAAGAGAAACTGCTGGTCAGCACAGTTTATCTGCTATGTGTGTTTTATAAACTTGCCAGGGACTGCTGAATTGCATACCACAGAGTCAGAAACTCCAACAGACCTTCTGGCTATGGACAAATAGTCTATGCATGAGTCAGGGACCCTTCTCAAGTAAATCCTGTGAGCAAATTTGACACCATAAAATTCAGCTGGAATGACGCAAGACAGTGTGGGTGTGAAGAAAGACAGTTGCCAGGTCATTCTGAAAATAGCACACTTAGCAGCAAGGATATGATGGAACACTTTTAGCGGGTGTGTGTTTTTTGTGGGACAACTCATACCACTGCTAGTTTTCATTGTCATGGCATGTGTCATATGATTGACGTATTAACGTTAAACTGTGAGCAGCCTACGGCAAGGAAATGGTCACAGGATTTTTTATCTTACAACAGCTCAAATTGGTATATTTTCACTGTGTGAGTCTATCATAACAGACAGTTAGATTTAACTTTGTGATTTTGTAAGTATAAAGTTGTGATGTGATGAACATAATTAGTTAAACGTAGTTTGCATGTTCCCCCTGTGTGTGTGTGTGATGGTTTTCTCCGGGTTCTCCAGTTTCCTCCCACAGTCCAAAACATGACCGTAAGTGTGAGTGTGAGAGTGGATGATTGTCTCTGTCCTGTGATGGACTGGTGACCTGACCAGAGTGTACCCTGCTTTTACTGTCAGCTGCGATTGGCACCACCCCCGCAACCCTCATGTGGAGGATAAAGCGGTAGATGGATGCATGCATGGATGGATGGATGGATGGATGGATGGAGATCAACTCCAAGATTTAGTTTTGTTTTCCATTACAATGTTGTCTATTAGTGTCCACAGTGACATAGACTTGATATTTGGACTTGATTTTTTTCACACATTATATGTTGGAATATACTGTAGTGGCTGATAACATGTGAAAGAAAATTTCAACTGAAAAGTAAAGAATTATGGCGAAAAGACTGGAAACATTTTCCCTCCGGTGTTCTGTTTAGCTGTGTCCAAAATGGCTCAATGCATAACATTCATGTTGCTGACTGACCATGCAGTGAATGCGACGGTTATGCTGTGACTTTTACAGCCAAGCTTTAACAGTGATGGTGCTGTAGTGTAGTAAAAAATCTAGTTGTACCTTTGTTTTAAGCAATATATTAATCAAGGAGGGAAAATAAACTATCTTCACATTATCTCAATTAACTAAATGACCAAATAGCATTGAGTGAACTGTTTCTTGGAGCCTTATTGGCCTTAACAAATTACTGTTGTTTTTACACTGTTTTTTGGCCATCAGCTGATCGATAGTTGGATAAAATGCAGCCATGGAGGTCAGAGCTCCGAGGCAGAAACTGTTTCTGAGTTTTGGTGGTGGATTTCATTATGTATACACCAAATATTTGTATTGCTTATTTTACATCACTTTTTTTACACACCTTTGAGTCTATTTATTTTATGTTTTTTGTCAGTTAATGATGGACTCAGAAGAACCACCCCAATTAATTAAAAATACAATTGCATCATGAGCATTTAGTGCTGCCTCTTGTTGTCTCACCTACGACCTCCTCTCATGAAATGTCCTGCCTGTGCACTGTTGCAGTGTGTGGCAGTGCACCCATTGATAGACGACTGAGATCAATGACATCACTGATAGACTGACTCCAGAGACCTTGGTATGATGCATGAGCCTCTCTGTGTGTGTATGCATGTGTGTGTGTGTGTGTAGCGCTGTGTGCGTGCGGGTCCATGCAGAGACTAATTCATAACGATGACAGGAAATATTCCATCATATCTTCACACTCAGTCATCTTTACCAAACAGCAGGGAGGGGAGAGAGAGTGGCCGAGGGAAAGAGACGGGAGAGGGGAGGGGCTGGAGGGAGATTGGAACAGATGAAGGGAGAGTGGGACAAAGACAGACAGGGACAGGAACGGGAAGATGGAGCACACATGCAGAGAAGAAATGAGCATTCTAATTCAACTATCACATCTTTGTCTTGAGGAATAATGACCACATTTGTTTTGTGCTAGTCATTTTACACAAACAAGTACAGCACATTCATTATTAGGGCTTGAATATCACTGCAGGATTGTTGGTATTGAATCATTAAATCTAGCATTACAATGCAGGAAATTCCTGCACACATTTCCAATGATCCAGTGATGAATACAAGACAGATGTGCTCTCTCTCTCTCTCTCTCCCTACTGTTGCAGCATCTCTCACCTGCACTCAGACATGCTAGAATCGTAACTCTGTAACACATGCAGTACAAGTTGTTCAGGGAAAAAAAACCTCAAAAGGACTATAGAACAAACACGTCATTGTCATGTTTTTCCTCAGAATCCTCTGACTGGTGACTGTAACGTTATCATGGTGAAGCAGAAGTTTCAAGCACACTGGCAGAATATATCTCTGGCTTGAAGTGAAGAAAAGTGAGACGCTCACAGTGCAAAATGTACAGTGCTGCACCTTTCATTAGTCCGTGTTACAAACACTCAACTTTAACTCGCTACTCTGATGGCATTTTTCATAGAGCAGCTTTGACGGAGAGTATGAGGCAGATTCAGCAAAGAATGTGACACTTAATACTTTTGAAGTTGAGAGGAGGAAATGAATGGGCTTCTCAAAACCAGGGAGTGGGAGGAAATTATGTTAATTCAAAATGTGGTTGTGCGGTTAAATTCATGAAAGAAACGGAGTATGCTTCTTTTAAAATAGGATGAAGACTGACACTTCAAGAGGAGGATACCTTTATGTGAAATTAACCCAGGTTCACAAGAAGGAAAGTCTAACCCCAGGATTCCACTGAATGTCTACTGTATTGCGTCTGCATCGCACTGTTGCTGCGTGCGTTCGATCCATCAACATCAACTCTGAAAATAAAATGGACGCTTTAATCAGCGTTTGACTTCCATTCCCGATTGGTTCATGATGGAGAAAAAATGTGTCGTCTCTTCACACCCGGAGCTGTACAACACTAGACGTTTTATGAACAGAGACCATTTAAAAATGAAATCAGCAAGAAAATCAGTCTATGCCCACTCTTGAGTGTGTTTACAGATTACTGTGGTTTTGGCAGAATATTTTCTGATTTATTCTCTCGGGACAGCTTGACGTGGGTATAGAAATACAAGATCATAAAGAAATTAGAAAATGATCTTCTAAAGCGAATGATCTTTATAAGAAGGCAAACAAAAAAAAAATTTGATGATGTATTTCAGTGACAAATCAATTATACAAATAATCCATTATTAGAGCGTAGGAGAAAATTACAGGTAAATCAATAGTTTGTGTCATCTATTGAAGCAACAAGAGCAAACATTTGCCTGTGGCAGCTTCTGAAATCTGAGACGTTGCTGCTGTTGTGTTTGACATCAATGAGCAGACCCTCAGGCAAACCTAGGGAAGGCTGGATGCTGTTTCTCTCATCTCCCTCTGCACACCTCCAGGAGGAGCTGGAGGATGCTGATAGGCTAAATGTCTGAGCTGCTTTAGTGCTGTAACCCTGACCGTTAAGAGTGAATAGAAAAAAAGGATGCATGACTGTATATGAATGGATGACAATGACCTGTTTCTTTCGAAGAAAATGTTCAAAGGACACGGTTATATAAAGCTAAATACTGTCTGAGCTCAAACTGCTCCTTGTGCAAAGTAATCAATATGTTAAAGAAGATGTGTCAAATCCTTTAACAGGCATTTTCACTACACCTGAATGTGTAGTGTGGGAGAAAACAAACTGGATTAACTTACAACAGAGGCTAAGTCAAGTCAAGGTAAGAGCTTGAGTCATCCAAAGTGTTATTTTTGTTTCTCAAGCAGATCGTATGCATTACAGAGACTACTGATCTGTAAGCCTTGGATATTTTCATCCACATGTAACTGGGCTCTGTGACAGAATGACATACTGCTATTTCTAAATTCAAAATGCCCTGCTATGGACTTGCAGCATGTTCAGGGTGCACCCCATCTTTCGCCTTATGTCAGCTGGGATTGGCACCTACAACCCCACTACAATAAACTTGTAGACAATAAATAGATGGTATACTGGTATTAGCAGGTATGTGGTGTGTCTGTATGTTGAAGTGTCCACAGAGGTCCATGTGACGTAAATTTCATCATCCGCACATTTCCATGGTGATCCGTGCAGATCTTATATGCAGACAAAAGCATGCACTCCCCCAGTCTGAGTCTGTGTAGACTGAACTGTCTAAACACACATGCTCCCTCTAGCACAATACTTTCCAGTCTAATTGGTGACGTGCACTTATTTTAGTCAAAAGAGACAACAAAGAAGACGGTGCATGAAAAACAAGTAAACTGGTCCTTAAATCTACAACTCTGCACTTACAGAATACATGGACATATAAAAGAGGGTGATGAATCGCGGCTAAGGGAGCGGAATATGACATTTGTACACATGCGTGGAGCGCTAGACTGACATGGACCCTTGTTTTAGTATGACTCGAACCAACGGCATATAAGTGCATGTGGAGATCCTAAAGTGAATGCAGTATACGTGAGAAATCACAGGGACTTGAGTAATATAATACAGTATTTATGTCAGAGTGTTTTAATCTTAAAGTGTGTATACATGTGCAGAAGAGAAATAACCTCTGATCTACTTGTTGTCATTATTGTCCATTTTCGATACATTATAAATTAAAATACTTTCATCTTATGTAACCTCTTACCCTCTGTCCTCATTTTGCTGCAGTTGGCCGTGCATGGGTGAATATCCTGATATATATCTTCTGAACTGAGCACTAACTGCTTCCTTAGAGGTTTGGCTGAGTAAAAGGGTTTTAAAGCCAAGAACACTTCAACAAAGAAACCTAAAGATGAAAATCACAGGATATGAATATCGCCATTAATATCTGTCCATTATTTATAATTTGCTCATTAAATTTGGTCGGCTCTATTGACACATAAAATGTAAGACTAATTCAGAAAAAAATTAGAGTAGAACTGCTTGTCGATGTCTGCATCATATACTGCCAGTTTCATTTTTCAGTAAAGACAAGTTAAAGGGATATTTCAGGTTTTCTGAAGAGCTGTATGAGGTATTGACACATTGCGAAACACTGACTTTACCACGGGCACACAGACGTTCGCTCTCATTGATAACATGACTGTGTGCAGGGACATAAGGGAAAATATGTATGTCACTTCACAAAAGGTTCACTTTTTAAACCTATGCCTGCTCAAGTCTTAGATAGTTAGACAACCTTTTCTAGTTGGAAACTGATATTTGTAAACCACTCACTCTCCCACACCAAAGTCCATAGAGAAAATGTTCACTTTAACTCAAGGGGACACAGGAGCTGCTGGTGTGCTGCTGCACTGTTTGGTCATTTTGTGTCGCTTAGGTAAATCTGAACAAAAGACTTCAAATACTCAAGTCAAAACACACTTGAACTTATTAATGGAGGCAGCAGTGGATGAACACCTCCTGGGTGTTGTGATGTCAAATCACTGATTATCTCTGTGGACTCTGGTGAAGGGAGTAAGCAGTTTGAAATTGAAAACCATCTGGTTAGTTTTGTTGAAACTACAACAAGGTTATATTTTTATAATGTTTGGGGATTTTTTTTCTCTATAGCTACGGATTTGATGCATTCAGTGGATTCGGTATAACATCTGCACCTGCTCTGCTGGGAAATTAACAAAATGAAGTGAATGTTTAAGTTATCTTGTAGAACAGCAAACTCACAGATTTAACAGTTCAACATTCTGCTACAAAATTTGCTATTTCAACTCTAATGATATTTACACTGTTTATGAGTTTATATGCTAATAAGATGGATTTTAGCCAAACCCAATAAGTAAAATGGAATAGGTGATAAAACTGAGTCAATTGCAGTGGCATCATCGCTGCAGTTTACAGTAGATAGCTGCTGATCTAAAGTACACTATGAGCTGCAAACTTTGAAAAAAAAAAAATATGTTCAGCTAAATTAAAAGTGCAATTATCTAAATCCACACCTGTGTTCAACACTGGATGATTTGCAGTGAACTTAATTGAATATTCAAAAGTGTGGGTAAAAACAATTCTAATTTGGAGTTTGCATGTTCTTCGTCCATTGCACTAAAACTACAGCTAAAACTACACAAAAGGAAGAAAAAAAATGAGATTGAGGCAAAAGTTGGCTCAGCAATTGCAAGCAGACAATTACTATAGCCAGCAACAACAAACAGATGAACTGGAGACAGCATTCAGAGAGGACAAACTTCTGCCAATGCCACTTAGTTTCCCACAGCATCAATAAACTCCCCTGTACATTGGTTTAAATTTATATCGAGATCACCACCAAAACCTTGATCTTGAGGCGCAGTTCAGTGGCCAGAGGATCAAATTGCTGCTTTTTGCAGATGATGTGGTCATGATGGCATCATGGGTCTGTGATCTAAAATGCTCACCAGATCGGTTTGAAGCTGAGTGTGAAGTGGCAGGGATGAGGATCAGGATCTCTAAATTGGAAGTCCTGGTTCTCATCTGTTGAGGAACAATGTGAGCGTCAGATTGCCCAGAGCAATCTCTGGCACCATTGTGGCGAAAAAGGAGTTGAGCCAAAAGGCAAAGCTGGTCGATCGTCATTCCCACCCTCACCTATGGTCATGAGTCATTGGCCATGACCAAAAGAACAAGATTGCGTGTACAAGCGGCTAAAATAGTTTTTTTCTCAGGAGGGTGCCTGGGGTCCCCCTTAGAGCTAAAGGTGGTTCCACCAGGACGCCTCCCTTAGGAAGGGGTTCCTGGCATCTTCAACTTGGAGGAGACATTGGGGTAGACCAAGGACTAGGTGGAGAGATTATATCTCCTTGCTAGCCTGGGAGCACATGGGGACCAGTAAGAGTTAGACAATGTGGCCAGGGAAAGGGAGCTGCTACTCCCATAAGCTTGGGTAAGCAGTTGACAATGGATGTATTTTTGCCAAAGGGCAAGGGGTAGGGGTAAAAATGAAACATTAAACTGGGTCTAAGTGTGCCTTTCATGTTTTATTTCTACATTTTGACCCCATGATACTTCGTTTGGTGGAATGATTTTGTAGGCCATGTGTAGAGCTCAGGTTTGGGTGGGTGGACAGGGTCAGCAGCCATGGCCTTCACTTATCTCTGAGACTTGTCAAGCATGCTGTTGGATACATGGCAGACATTTCACAGATGAATACACAGTCAGTGGTAGGTTGAGGGAGCGAAAGTGAGCTGGGTAGAAACAATTCCAGTCACTCTCTTTCCTTTTTCTCACAGTTATCGATGGCATGCTGAGTTGAGAATCTCCAAGTAGATACCCACCACTTCTGCATGGTTGCTTACCAGTTGGAATACCATTATAGTCAAACTACACACAAACACAGAAGCAGCTACACAGGTGTACACATACTCACAGCATGACAAGCACATCTGCAGTGGCCCTAATGAAGAGCAGATGCACACACATACATGTATGTGTGTGTGTACCTACAGTATACACTCCTACACACACTTCTGGGAAATGTGTGAGAGCTCATCATATTCTATTCTCCGCTGCTCTGTAAGTGTCAACAGTCATGCTACACTCATCCCTCATTGTCATGCATTCTTTCTCATTCTGTCTTTTTAATGTCAGCATCAACCATGACTCTTTATTTTTTTCCCTTCTGTACTCAGACAAGCGGCAGATGAGATGGGGTCGCCGTGATTTGTTTCACCCACCATGCTGCTGCCGAGGCTGGCTTGATTTGCAACGTGCACTGACCCTCTTCCCCTGCAATGGAGTTTGATTTGTGAGTGCTTCTGTCTCCGTCTCGCCACTGTTACGCATTTGATTTGTGGCGCACTCCGGCCCTACTGCTCCGCACCATGCTGAGAGGGGTCAGACATAGACACGTGCCTCAGTGTCCTGCAGTAACCAAGCATCTCCATTTTCTTTCTCTGCTGCGGGTCAAGAATGATTTCTTCTTGCAATATAGAGCCAATTCCAACTTACTTTGAAACAGTGTGTCTGTCTGTCCAGCTTCTCAATATCAGCCATTTGCATGTTGCATTACAACAGCTGACATTTGGATGACAAACTAACTTTGCGAGCCATCACCCTCTGGTCCATGAATTAGATTTATTCTACTTATAAAACACAATGGCTGCTATATGCCATATCTCTTTGTGACTGAGCGTGTGTGTGCATGCATGTTAAATGTGGTCATCGTCCACAACAGTGCCTTTCTTTCTTACTTATGTTTATGAGTAAATAAAAATGCCAATTTCTTCTTTTCTCTCTCCAAGCCCATCTGTCTTTCTTCCACTATCCTTCCCTCAGACGTTCCTTTGACAGTAAACATATACACTCGTGCAGTCGGGTAATGCCGCGCATATTTACCCACCACTTATTCACTATGACCTTTAAAGGGAGAAAAAGAGAGAGATGATCTAATGAGAGACAGGGTGGTAGCTCTGAGATGGAGGGGGAAGATTAAGAGGGTGAGAGGAGATGGAATGATTTCAGTCTCGTGTTTGTGTGTTTTTGTGTGTGTGTGTAAGTATTTTCCCACTCACTGACATTTAGCTGCCAAGCTGTATAACCTCTTCTTCCGAGACCAATCTGGCTATATTTGACTAATGGAACTAGTTTACTCACAGACCTGCAGACTGATATTTTTGCCTGATCACATGACAAGATAAAATCCAGCACATGTTGCAGTGGTGCAATATGGCTGAGTGATTATTTTACTAAAGTAAACATAGTAAGATGGATAAGATAGATAGATAGATAGATAGATAGATAGATAGATACTTTATTCATCTCACATAGAAATTCACACGTCTCTTGGATTATCCAAGAGACCATAAAAATGTTGGCAAGTCAAATATTTTAGCTAAAAGATCTATATTAGGGTTGGGTTCTGATTAAAATTTGGATCTGAATGATTGGTTCATAAAATCACAACATGGATGTTTTGATATGACATTTCCCACAAGTATGAAGGACAGAACAGAGATTGTTGTCTTTCATATAGTACAAAGAAAATTGGGACTGGAATATCCTAATTGAATCAATGTAGAATCAAATAGGGAATTTACTCAAACTGAGAGCTTGTTATTCAGAAAACATGTGTTTTTACCAAGACCTGGTAGCCTACTATCGACATGAAGGCAGCCAGCGCAAGTCAAGAAAAACTCATTTATACTCTAACCTGATTCACAGATAAATCAAACCTAAAAAGTCCATAGTGGGAGAATACCACCACTGGATGGTTTGATTCTTTGATGTTTCATGCTGTGTTTGTTTTGTTGATTTCATTTTAAGACTTGCTAACTGGTAATCCTGTATGTGTGGCACACTGAAACTGTAATTTCATATTTGTTCATTTTGGAATATCAGTGTCCAGTGGAAGTAATTTGCTTTACATTTGTAAAAGTAAATTAATATGATTAATGGTTAAAATATTACTTACCTGAATGCCTGCATCATTTGGAAGATTGGAAATGTTTGTATTTACACGTAAAGGACTACTGTCTCTTTAAGAGGACGAGTGAGGTGCATTGTTGTGTATACAGGCTAAAACGGAATGTGTGCTTGTGTTGAACCGTGGATGATTTTTCTTTTATTAAAAGGTTGCTAAAACGAAGATGGACGTTTCCTTCGCAGTTCATATTGAGGTTGCAACATATGCATTAGATGGATGGATGGATGGATGGATGGATGGATAGATAGATAGATAGATAGATAGATAGATAGATAGATAGATAGATAGATAGATAGATAGATAGATAGATAGATAGATAGATAGATAGATAGACAGATAGATAGATAGATAGGCTGATGTGTGAGTGTGTATTGTATTCAACAGCCTGCAGTAGTGAGTTTCAAGCTACTGGTGGTTGTGAAAATAGCTTTTCCTAATTAGCATCTAGGATCGATCCTGCAGTGACACCAGAGGAATAAATGTGTCTGTTGTGTGTGCGTGTGTGTGTGTGTGTGTGTGTGCTACTGGACCCAGTAAGGTCGCTTCGCTGTTGGAGACAGGATGTCTCACACACACACATACACACAAGAGATAATTAGCAGGCGGGAAAAGGTAGCGAGAGACAGGCAAAGAAATAGAAAAAGAGATAGAGAGGTAATTGGTGCACCTGTCGGCAAGGGAAAAGACAGCTCTACACACACACTCACATACTCTTGCGTCACTGTAGTACATTTTTAGTGTACATGCAAAAATCTCACTGGTTCTATACACATGTCATTGTGCGTGTGTGCGTTTGTGTGTGTGGGAGGGAGAAACAGAGAGAGAGAGAGAAGAGAGAGAGAAAGACAGAATCGAGAGAGAGAATATGGAAAGAGAGTGCCCACAGCACATTTATTGAATAGTTCTGGGCTTTGGCAGCCAAATGTGACAGCCGAAGGCCAAATTTAGTTTTCAAAACAGTTTTTGTCTGCAAATGTCAAGAACTATTCAATACTTGGTTAGAGTTTCATTTAATATGGTTACACTGTAAGTCAGGGACAAGTTTTCTCCTAATTAGGTGGTCCGTCTAATCCAGCAATATTAGTGTTTGATGTTAACCATGTGCCTTAAATTACTGCATTCAGGAGACATCAGTGAAAATGGCTCAGTCCTTGAACCTTTGCTAGAAACACTTCTATAAATATGTTGTTTTTGTATTTTCCTCCTCTACATTCCTCAAATAAAAGTACTTCACAAGTGTCAAATAAAAGTGTAGATCAAATAAAAAAACATATTAGTGTTCAATAATAGATATACCATTGCTCCACAAAACATGAAGCAGGAACGTGCATGGTTTACAGGCTATGAAATGGTATTGTATGAAGTAGACTGAAATCGTTTTATTCTTCTTGCTTTGATGTGAAAATTACAAGGAGGTCTTTGAAGAACAATGTGCAGTAAAAGCTTTGTCGACACCAGCAGAAGGCAGGAGTGAGGGCACACTCTAACAAATTGTATTCTTGGGGTCTGTACAATAGAATTGTTCAGTGCATATGGCATGAATACACTAAAATACAATCAGGAACCAAAATCTTTTGAATACAGTGGCAATGACTTAAAGCTGCTGTGCAGTTAACATTCACAATAAATGGTGCTGTGTTTTGACAGTGACTTGGTTCTCTTTGGCTCAGAGATTTGACAGTAAATCTAGGAGAAAACTTTTTTCTTCCATCCAATCAGAGGGAAGAACTCCACAGAGAGATGGGTCTTCCTGCTAATGAGGTTAAGCAGTTTGTTCATGAATAAATGCCTCTCGTTCAACAAACCTGTTCATGAGATGATGTAGAGACGAGTAAGGTGAATGCTAATGGCAGCAATGCACAGAAAGTTATCCGAATTTAGCCAAAAGAAGACATCTTGAACAGCAGATATGACTTCATGAATGTGAGGTTAATTAAGAGACAAATAAGTGTCTTTCAATGAACTTAAAGAGAAGGGATGAGGTTGGACTGAGAACATTGCGGATTAGCCAGCTATCTTTAAAATTAGAGGTGTCAGTGTCAGTGTGGACTTCCAGTGACAATAAAACATGCATTATTTGCATGTGGTAAATTCAAAAGAGAACAGATACAGTTGTTTGTTGACCTTCTCAATATTAAGAAAAATCATTACCTTGCCATTGGGGCAGTTTTAGCATTTCTTGCAACTTATCTATATGTAAGAATATGAAGCGACAGAGATTTTTAGAAAAGGAAGGACTTTGATCTGTGATGGGAAGCTTTGAACTTCTGTGCTGAAGAACTACAAACAGGGAACTGCAGATTAGACTCCAGATAAGGATCACAGAAAGAATAGATGTGTTTCTATCATGGTACAGTTTGCTTTGGTACAGTACGGCATGGTTTGGAATGGTAAAGGCCTCAGTCAGGCTTGCGTTTCGACTGAGAACAGTAACTTTACCTGGTAGGTGGGGTGTGCGCTTGTGCCCAATGGCCAAGTCAGCGAGATACGTAGCGTGGCGTTGCACTGGTGCACCAATGATGAACAGTGATATCGAATATGACACAACAACACAAAGGACGACATCCGACAAGATGTCAAGCTTTGTATGAGAACAGACTTCTGGTGTTGAAGAAAGGGAGTGACGCTGTTCTGTCGCACAGTCAGCTGACTGTCATGGGTCTACTCCACCCGTACCACTATAACTCTAGTACCCCAAGGGAAGGGAACCGAAAAATGGAACAGTTGGGTCTGGTTATTTTGGTACTATTCGTAATGAAAACACAAAGAAATATGTAGCATACCGAACAAAGAGGGCAAATTTGATCTATGTCAAAGAAGTTCGAACTGTAATTGCGGACTTCAAAATGTGATGGGGGACTTTGAACTGTGGAGGGCAGCATTGCACAGTGTAGATACAGCCTGCCGGAACTTATTGAAAGAAGAAGTCAAAGAAAAAGAATAAGAGGAAAAGAACCCAAAGAAGACGAGTACATCTCACCATTATTGAACAGTGATGTCATCGGTGAAGAGATTCATGTAAGAATCTCTTACAATTTATAAGGAAAAAAAAGTGTAAGAGAAAAACATGATTGTACAACCAGAGTAGAAAAGGTTGAGACAGAGACAAAGTTTTCCTCCCACACTGATACATGTGCTTGTGTGCATGCATGTACTGCATTTGTGTTTGAGTGGGTGTGTGTTCACAGGATTGTTCTCGCTCCCGGCTAAAATTTGCCCGGCTGCATTCCAAGCATTGTATTTCACACCAGGCAGAAAGCAAACACGCATACACACGTGCATCTATATACACCTCATCAGAATCTTACTTTTACTACTAAGATATGCAGGACTTGTATGTGACTGAGCACGAGTGGGCTTCATCAGCTCCATGTTGTTCATTGTCCAAGAATGCATGAACACACACACACACACACTCCAGAATTGGAAGAACTCATATTCATCTCAGGTATGCAGCCACAAAAGGATTCAAAAAAGTACACACAAACACAGATGCGCATGGATCCAAAAGTGTCCTTCTGTAGGTTTTTACAGCAAAAGTTGGCAGCTGAAAACACAGAATGCCGGCAGTGCCTTTGGCTGCCATTGTTTGCTTCGGCAAATTCTGCTGCTTCTTGGCATAAAAAGCTTGGAAAAATTGTTGTTTCACATTTGCGAGTTTTATTACACTAACGTTGAAACAAACATTGACCTTTGAAGCACTTGTTTGAGATTTTAGTTCCTTTTCAAAAGAAAATAGTGGTTCAAACCATTCACCTGACCCTTATAGGTACCTGTGTAAAGTTGTAAAAAGGCTATTTTTGGTAAGCTCTTGGTAGAGTTTAAAACTGAAGAACTGTGATAAAACAAGGACACTGCTTTTGCAGACTATAAGTTTGCAGAGTGCAAGTGAAATAAAGTAATTTACCAAAGTATCCTGCTTTTAAATTCAAGTACACTTATTAAGCCCAGATAGTAGTGCACTCTAAGTGCATCCCCCCACCACAGTGGTTTTATTATTTACTCTTCTGCCTTTGGGGCAACTCAATATATTGAACATTTTAATAACATTTTGCTGCATAAATATGTTTCTCACAACCTTAAGGTACATATCAAAATTATGAAAAAATAACTTCATTGTTTTTTCTCTACCTATAGTAAGAGTATGGGTGTGTGTTTCTGTTTGCATGAACATCCATAAAAGAAGAAGTAGCTCCAGTCATTAGAACAAATTAGCATTGTGGCTAAGTTACAGCATGTGTGACTGATTCACGTCTTTCTCACTTACTCGTGTTGCACATCCTCTGTCTGGAGCCACACAAACAGCCACATGCACCGTTCTAAACTTTGAAAGATCACAATTCCTCCTGTAACAAATTAACAGTGAGTGTGAATCTGGCAGTTGACAAATTATTCTGTCTATGTGCGTATGTGTGTGTGTTGGCAGACATTAGTACTTTCATAGTATTCTGTTTGTGTGTGTTAGTGTGTGTGTCGTGCCAAAAACCTGTGGAACAAAGACATATTGTCTCTCTTGTAAATTCATATGCAGCCAATTTATCAAAGACCTGTGTTTGTGTGTGTGTGTGCATGCTTGGAACAAGTAGGTTGAATATGTTAAACTTCAGATGGATTGAGTTATACCTCCACATTTTGCTTCCCTAAGTGAAATGAAGTAGGGATTTAAATTGGATGTGTGCCCTTTGACCACAAATTTCAATTACTATGTTGTGGTCTAGCAAAATCTCAATTGGCTTGCATTGGAGCTAGAGTTCTCAACGGGCCTGAAAATTACAACCCTACCCAACCCAGCCCACAGGTCTTTACACCCGAACCCGACCCGGCCCGAGATACCAGCATGAATTGTTCGCCCAAACCCGACCCGGCCTGAAATACATTTTCCCATTGATCAAAGCGCGGTGTTTTATTTGCAGCGAGAGCGGGTGCTGCTGCTGATGCTGCTGATGCGGCTGCGGTTGACGCAGCACCAGCTCCCGCTGAAAATAAAACACCGCGCTTAGATCAATGGATCACATGGCTTGCATCATCTGGGTCCTTCCGTACCAGCTGCTGCCGCATTTTGATATCAAAAGTATATAGGTGTTGCTGATAACGATTATTGCAGTTAATCTAACTTAAATTTACAAAACAATCCAGTTACAGAAAGTATTATTTTACACCCAAGGATGGATTACTGAACAGGCCCACCAGGTCCAGGGGCCTAAGAGTTCAGGGGGCCCTGAAGCCCAAGCCTATATGTTACAATCTCTATATCTTCACTAATATGTTATTCATCCCGATATTTTAATGGGGCAAAATGACAGTGATTATGTGATGTGATCCCTTCAATCAAGTACTGCAGGTTTTGTTTTTCACCCCTTATATCTGAAAGGGGCTCCTCAGCAAAATAACACTTGTAATTATGTGATGTCTGTAAGGGGCCCCTTAGGCCATGTTATCCACCCATGAGGGCTTGACGAGTGCAGGGGTGACATGTGGGGTGTGCGAGGGTGGGGTGGGTAGGGGCCCTCTATTGAGGGGCCCATTGGCTCAAAATCCATCCCAGTTTACACCTGATGTTAATATAAGTATGTGCTTTCAAAGCAAAATTGGTTCAAAAGTGTTCATCCATATTGGCCTTTATCAGAAGGTATAACAGTATAACAGAAGAAAAGCACAGGTGTAAATAATCTGATTACTGATGGCATGAACTGAGCAGAGCCATCGTTAGTGCCATCACCTGCGCTTTCACAGCTAAAACGTGTCAAAATGGTTGTGTGAAAGGAAAAACAAAAACGTTTATGGTAAAAAGACTGGCATCAGGGGGAAATGGCAAACCTCCGTTTGTCAGTCGTACACAGTAAAAAATCAGCTTCTAAAGGAAAAAGACACTACTATGTTTACATTCGTCACAATTGTATAGCCAGGTACATATTTTCCAAGTAAAACATTTATATTGATGTCACCATTGCACTTAACCGTAACCACATTTCCTGGTATTAGAGCTACAAAGTTCTCTTTAGCTTGTAGCATAAAGCTAGTCTTCAACTTGTCTGTTGGCAATTAAAATCATGTTTCTCTCTGCATGAACGACATTCAAACAGGTGCAAGGTAAATATTTGTGTTGCTCCATAAAAGTGTAGCATGTCTCTTTTTTCTCCAATGTTACTGTAGCCAAACAGAATAAGAACAACCAGGTGCAGCGGCTTACAGTTAGCCTTGGAAGTGTGTGTATGTGCGTGTATGTATTTCTATTTATATACTTTGTGAGGTCAAAAAAACACACAAACCTATCTTTGAGAGGACATGTTGACCATGTGGGTTAAGATCAAGCACTTATTTGTGATGGTTAAGGTTAGGGTAAGGGACTACGTCTATGATGTGTCCTCACTAAGGTATAAAAACAAGTGTGGGTATGTGTCTGGCATGGCCCCATATGAGTGTACATCTAGCTACACTCTTAATACTCACTACATAGCCAACTGTATGCAAGAGAGGTTTAATTCCTCCATATTGCTCTAATGGAGCTGTAGAGGTGGAGAGCACTAAGAGAGCACTTCACACTGATACCAGAGATAACACATATGCACACAGTGTCCTTCTGTGACCACACTGGTGTAAACAGCTTCTATGTTTAACTCTGCGTCTGCCAGTCTGGCTTTGGTCACTACAAATATGATAAGAAGAGACAGAAAGCCAGTGTTTCTCAGTCAGGGCCACATTCTCTGTCAGGGCTAAATTAACCAAGAACATTGTTTTGTGAAAAGTATTTAGTGTTACGATAAATAATAATTAAAATCTTTTGTAACTTTTATCTTTTTATCTTTTATTTTATTTTTTTTAACATTTTATAGGGAAACATTGCATTTGATATGGCTGCAAAAACTGGTGATTGGTGGACAAATTAATTATCTGTTCAATTTCCTCTCATACATCTTTCCTCAAATGTATCACCTAAAATTATATAATTAGCTATTAGTGACAGCACGCCTATTTCTGGAGTGATAATTAGCTGCCACTGATACAAGATCGATTAATCAATCAAAAATGACATGTAGCACATTTCTTATAAAGTACTGTCATGTGCTTCGCACACCCACAAATAACTTGTTTTTATTCAAAGCAGATAATAAATAATATATTATCTTAATACAGACACATTTACAGTAACATTGCATTGAAAGGTAACAAGAACCAGTGCAAATGTATTCAGTGCTATACTGAAATATATACTGGTTATTTATGACATGAGCTGAAATCTGAAAGGAAACCATTATAATGACTAATAGCAGTCAATAAAAATATAATATATAGAACTGAGGATGATACAGATTAAAGTGTGTTCACACCCGACATGAAATAGCACTGTACATAAGGAGGGGGGCGCCAGTCTGATTAGTGCGGTAGGTCACCCTTAAACAAAACAACTAGTCTACATTATGGCCTACACCTAACTTGTTTTCTATGAAATTAATCTGTCGGGGAACAACACTGGTAACAATATGAACTTATTTAACTGAGTGCTGAAAGCAGAACTGCTTTAAATGTAAAAATGCTATACTGCCGCTCATTGAAATATCTTTTTTTCAGCCCCTTTGGCTGTGATTTCTCCTCCTCACTTGCTGTTATGCACCACCTCCCTCGTCATCCATGTCTGTTGGCCTCTTAACTCCAACAATATGTGTCCACAATCTGCTTCCAGTTTGACAGTCTCATTTAGCCTCGGGGGATACACAAGCTGAACTGATGTAGTGGGTGGTGAGGCTGCCCTTTTGAATGTTTCTCATTGTAATGACAATTCAAATAAAAATAAATCCTTTGCTGAATGATGGACCAGGGAGTGGTGTTTGGTAAAAAATAAAAATAAATGCATAAATGTTGCTGTGTGAGCTTCGTTAACTGGTCATGATGGATCATTTATTTTGGGCATAATTGACTAACCATGTTGATGACATGGTAACATACAGGGAATGGTGAGGTTGTTCATTAGTGAGATGTTTGCATCTGCATACTGCTACATTTTTATTGAAGATGGCCGGGAATCAGAATAACATTCTCTTGTGATTTTATACTCAAGGGTCACGGTTAGCCTCAGGGCTAATCCTTGTGTTTAATTGATACCTCTACACCTTTTGCTTTTCTGTCATTGTTACATGTCACAGAAAACAGAAACAACAAATAATATGTTAACATGTTGCAGCCCAGAAGCACGACCGCAACCACAGTTTAGTCCATGACCATGATCAACATGACTTTATCTAAACTGACATCTCTAAACTGACATTTACTTTTTGTATTGCTTGTATTCCACGGGGCCAAAAGTAAACACCCTATGTCACCAAGTGATCTTATTGATGTGAACATTTTCCGTTTTGCGGAAAAATCGAGAAGGTGACTTTTTCTTTAAGCTGCAGTTTGATTTTGTTGGTGATTTCTGTTGTTAATGTCATACTTCATGAACAGAAACCATGTCAAATGTTTTATGCTGATTTCTTGACCTGAAAATGTCAAGTAATACTATCAGACCTGACGGGGAGTGTTTGTGTGTTTAAAGCAGCAGCATAGGGTCAGGCAGAAACAAGATTAATTTATCCAAACATACTGCTGAACAACAGGGTTTTTAGTAGTAAAAGTAGTAAAATTCCCTTCTGAAACTTTCTGTGGGCACTTATTTTCAGCCACACTCCAAACTGAATCACTTCCTATGTGCAGCATGGGGATGTCGCCTGGTGACACCAGATCTAAACACGGCTACTGTACATTGAGAAACTCAGAGAGAGTCGCGAGGGATTCAGAGTAATGTCATTTCACTACGGGACATCTGTAATGTCAATGGCCAAATCGCACCGGATAGACAAGACACATCTTCTCTCACCCTACCCAGTAAATGTGGCACCGACAAGAGCCACAGGAGGGCTAGGGTGGTAGTGAACCCAGTGAGCCCCAAACTGGCACCGCACCCTTGACCTACCGCAAGGCGCAAGCAACTTCACCCTGACTTGGTACTCGATTTGGTACTAGTTGTAAACAGGAGATGACGGAATATTTACACAGATGTTTACTGCTGGTCTACTCACATTTTTTTAACAGGTTAAAGTCACCATAATCTTTACTGACATTGTCCGGTAATGATTACTGACATGACACATTTGGACAGAATAAAATCAGTGAGAAGCTCCGGTAATACTTTACCCCACCTCCCTGTGTAAAACTAATCCCGTCCTAATAGGGCTTTAATCAGTATTGTGTGACTGAATGTAACAGAGACCATTTTAAAGCTTGACATCTGTCCTCCACTATGAAGACAGCTGCAGTGTCTTTCTCATAGTCTTTGGCTCCTCCTGCAGTCATACTTTCTGATCATCTTACACAATTTACCATGATGAGCAGACATCAGATCAACACAAAAAAAAACATATAGTAGTTCATAGCAGTGTCTCACACGATTGCCTTATTATATGAAACTTTGTGGATGTTTAAAAGAACATCTGACACAGTAGAATTATGACAAGGAAACGTGTTATGTTCCCTTGAATGTTGTCCCCATCTGCTTTTCTCAGTTCTTCTGACATACAGTGTTTGTCTTGCCTAATCTCTCTCTGTCCTTATATCACACACTCTCTCTCTGTCTCTGCAACCCCGGAGGGAGAGACAAATGTGACCTTAATATTTCCATCTCTTTTCTTTGCCCAAAATTCATATGCCACAATCACACCTCACCGGGTGTCAAAAGGACCTGAGGTTTTGCAGGAAATGCACGTTTAAACGGACTAGTGTGTGTTTGTGTTCATTGCACCAAAGGCTCCTTCACTTTCTCTCTCTCTCTCTTTCCATTTGTTTCCCCTCAATCACTGCTTTCACACCTTCCACGCTCTCCTTCCCTGCCACTCTCTGTCTGATCCTCCTCTGCTTTCCATTTACTCATCTCAAACTTTCATCTCTACGTCTCAGCAAGAGAAATAGTCACGGGTCTTTGTGTCTGTTGTTGTTGGAGAAGATCAATTCACAGTTTTTGTGATGTCTGACTTGTCATCGCTGGAGGCTGCATTTCAAAACACTTCCATGCTTCATCACCTGTGTGTCTTCTTCGCCTTTACACCTGGTGTATGCAGTTTTTTTTTTTTTTTTTTTTAAGCAGATTAAATGTGGCACTGGTCACACTCATGTCTTTAACTGCAGTTTTGTGCCCACCAATACATTATTTCCTATGGAGCTGTGTGCCAGACACATGCAGAAACACAGTAGCGTCCGTTTCAGTGCACTTTGTTTTCTGGGTGCGTCTGCATCGCACTGGGATGAAAGTATCTGATTCTTGGAACGCGTCTTTTGACAAGGCATCTTTTGATAAAGGAGCCAAAGAAGTTGGTCAAACTGGTCTTTGTTGACTCTGAAGGAAGCTTTGAACCTCCATCATCCTGACAAAACTCCTGAATCAGTTGGTGAAGTAGAGGATAGACACAGACACGGTGATTTTTTCTTGTTTTACATGAATCTAGCAGCAATGCTGCTGTGAGAGATATGTGGCGCTGATAATACATTGGCGTTGTTTTGATAATTTTACTTTGCTTTTTTTTTAGCAGATAGATCTCCTTCCTGGCGTAACCCTTTCATTTAACCATGCTTGGGACCCGCAATGGGGTTTGGGTACTTTGCTCAGGTGTAACAAGCCGAGTGTCCTTTCCTCTTGGCCATGACCTGCCCATTTTTCTCAGTTCAATGTGTGATTTTATTCAGTGAGGCTTGTGATCTCAGCAGACCCCAGGTTGCGGTTGCTTAGTAACGATGAATGTGACAGAAGCATGACCCTCAAACACCTCTAGCTTCTTACACACATTTTTCATGCATTGGAAGGCGCTGCATGTGAACCGCCCCCTAATACTAGAAAGATTTCAGACTCCACGACTAGACTGCCAAAAAGTAGTAAAAGGCAAAAGTAGCACATTTACCATTTGAGTGTCATGTTTACATGAAACAACTGCTAATCAGAGTGGGGGACAATAAATACCTGTGTCTACTGCAGAGTCATTTGACAGCAAAAGCCAAATGTTAGTAGGTTTTTTGACCAGTGGAACCAACAGTAGGTACAAGCACATGTGAGCCATGTTATAAAATGAGTTTGGGTTTGTTTGGGGTTTTAAATGTGTGTATCGTATGTTTTGTTTCCCATGTTTCACACACATGATCTCATGTCTTCATTCTTTTGTTTCAAAATTTCAGCGTGTGTCAGTGCACTTTGCTTTTCGACATGGAACAAGATTACTATTTTAATGACTTCTGATACCTGAGTGGTGACTCCGTCACACAGCTCACTGTATTTCACTCTGTTTTCTGAACCTTCCTGAAGTTGTGTAGATGGTGTCAATGTCCAAAGCCTCTTTTGATGTCGCAGTATGACATTTCATTTTACAGCAACAAGAAATCTTGCTGCGCTCCGCTACATCTGTGGCTTGAAAATGAAATCATAAAGGGTGAAAAAAGGCTTTCAAATCCATTAAAGGTGTATCTGTACATCTGTACTGCTATTCTCTTTTCTTTCTTTTTTTACTGCCCAAACTGTGCGTTGATGTTACAGTAATGTAGAGAGCTACTGAGAGTGAAATTGGAAACTGTAAAAAAATGTGGCTTGACAGTGTGAACAATTATTTAAGGGATGACTTTTAAAGAACAAAAGGACAGACAAGGAAGTCAATGTGCACATGTGCTAAAACACACCACAGCTCAACAAAGGAGAAATTGCATTAATGTTCACACAGAAAGTGGAATTTACAGTACAAATGAACTACATCTATAAGCAATGTGTGTGATGCAGTTTTCTCTTCATACAGAGATAAGTACAGTATATACACAATAGCAGGGTGGAAATGTGAATTGATGAGCAGACGTGTGTCACAAAAATCACATTTGTGTGTGATAACTAAGTAAGTAAGGCTTATAACTGCAGCACATCACAGATGAACAAAAATAAACATTATAATACAAATATATAAATAAGAATAAGCTGAAATGTTTAGGAATAATAAGGGCAATGTGTATTGGTCGCTACACCACAGACTTATGAATGTGTATCTCACACAGCTACACTTGCAAAAACCTGGAATGTACCATTAATATCTGATGTAGCAAATTTCACTTTGCTTCTAGTAACTTATAAACAGAACATGGTCAATGTCCAATTCAATCACAATATTATACAAAATTGAGCATGGCAAAAAAGTTAGAAACCTCACCTGACCTTCCATTTAAAAATCAATTATCTTATAACTTTTGCCTGTAGATAATTATATTGACTTCTGAAGGTGCAAATGAAAGAATAAAAGCTCCTGGTAAATTAATGCAAAAGGACGCATTCGTCAAACAAGGCAAGTTTGTCTTGCTGTTATCAGTCCTCCCCGTACTAGTCTTACTGAAAATTAAAAGCCGAGGACAATTCATACCAAAACTATAACTTTGAAAGAAAATAACTCGTTAGGATCCATGTTTGAATATCATTTTGTATAAAAAAGAAAAGGACTGGGAGTGATAGCATTACCAATTGAATTGGGAAGGGATCTTTTAAAGACTAATTTAACAGGAGGAATGATTACAGCAAGTACAACTTACTACACAGAAAGAAACATGGAAGTCTGCAATAAGTCATGCAATAAATAATCCTCATCTAATTATTGATTTAAAAAATAATTGTGATTGTGATTTTGACCATAAATAAGAGGCCCTATGTTACCTAGGACTTTTCTAGAATTGAGCAGTACAGTAACTTAACAAGCATTTGTTTGAATAATGATGCTAACTTTGGTTCTGTCAGATAAATCCTTCATTTAGAAGATAAAACACATTCTTCTTAGCTTTTAAATATCACGCTGAGAGAAATCGTACCAATGTGCAAATACAATGTATGATCATGGTGCTGTAATTACAGAAAAGATGAAAGGGCATCATTTTAATTTGCATTGATTTGTTTCCACTATGTTAAAGTGTCAACCGACTACAGTCGTCTTTGATGATCCACATCGCTCTTTTCACTCGCTTTTAAGCATTTCATTTCAGTTCTCACTTTGTGTTATTGCGTTCAGATTGTCCTTGAAAAGAACATGCAATATTTGTTGCCCTGTATATATTATTACGGGGTGGTTGTAAGAATAAAGTCACAAGTGCAGAATGTCTGTGATTGTATTGCAACCTTATTTCCTATTCTGCCCCCAGGTCCAACTTCCTCCATGTTTTTATTTTCATCCAACATATTACAAAACATAATATTCTTCAATACAGTTCACGCTGTGATGCGTCCTTCTTATTTCTCAAGTCATACAAATATGAGGAAATATGCAGTTTTTAGTGTGCAATTTGTGTGTGTGGTAAACATGAGTGGGTATTTGTGAGGACCAATAACACTAATAAACCACAGGGAGTGAGGACATTTTGGGAAAGTGGGGACATTTTTGCTGGTCCTCACATTCTGTCACCCCTTAAAAGGGCTTATATATACAGTAAATATATATGTATACAACTTAATGAGTCTAAAGATTCAGTGCACTTATATTGTTCCCCTGACAGATTTTGAGCAATTACCAAAACAATACCAGTGTCTCTTTATGAGCAAGATATTACATTTTTGTTTCTACAATACTAAGGTAAGTTTTATCCATCTTGCAACATAATGTCCATCTTCCCGACTGCATCCAGGGAACATGGAGCTGCTAGGTGCAGGAACAGCAGCAGCTATAACTGGCACATGCAGGCATGTCGTCAGGCAGTGGATTAGAGATTGATTTTCATTTTATTAGCAGAGCAGGCAGTTTCAATATAATACGTGTGCACGTGAGTGTGTGTTTTATTTGCATACTGAGCAGTATCTAATAGTCCAATTACATGCATGTGTGTTTATATAGATGGAGTAATGAATTGCTGACTGTGTTGTCATGGCAGCCTAATTAATCACATTTTAATTGAATGCTGTTGATCAATATCTAACAGGAGTGTAGACAATGGTTAGCTACTATGGTTCACATCAAGCAAGAATGTGTGCTTGTGGGTTTGTTTGTTTTAGAGAGTAAATAGAGTTTGAATTAAGAGATTAGCAAAAATGTTTGAATAAAATAGAATTACACAATGGTACACAGTGAAATAATGGCAATGAATCACAATGGAACATGTCAGCACTGCCTAGTTCTGTTGTAAAGTATAAAAGGTATAAGATGGAACAAGATGACAAAGAGGTATTGCCTCACTATCGCCACACACAAAATGATGTATCACTTAGTTAGCATTCTAAAGGTACTCCATTAAGTATTGTTACATATCATTGTGTCATTGTCACTACTAATTATAAAGTTTTACTGTTTGTTGTCAAAAACCAATATACTTAATTTGCCAGAGACCTCTTTGCAGACACAATATTAATAACAAATAATTAATGTCTTATTCCTAAAACTGAATATCTTTGCAAATTGCATGACATCAGCCTGCAGTAGATGGCAACTTCTTGAAGGAGATACTTATGAAAACAACAATGACAACCAGAACATTTCTGGAGAGATTTTGAAATGTACCTGCTTCGTATCTGCGATAAGTGGCTGGGTAGTAATACAGCTATGTTTCTATCATGGTATAGTTTGGTTTACTAACCCTGGATTTCCACTGGACGCGGAACGGCCGCGGAACGGTAGCCGTTGCTAATCGCTTCCATTCTAATCAATGTGAGCATTCCCACCGGCTGCACTGCGGCCCGGATCAGCAGCGGCCCAGAAGCGGCTCGCCGCGCCGCAGCGCTATCGATAGGAATCAGTTCTATTTTTTCCGTTGCCGCTGCTGAACCTCGTAAATTTCAGCGAAGCAGATCGCACAAGACAGGAAGTCCGACACAGTATCAAAGTAAAACACTTCCGCCCCCCTTTCAAAATAAAACACAATACGCAGGTCACAACTTCACCTCAACGTTACGGTGCTCCCAGGTCAACAGTCATTTGATCCGAGGGTCTCGGAGACAATGGACGACGAGAGACTGATTATGGAAGTGGAGAAATGAAAGAAGCTGTGTTGTTGTTGTTGTTTCCTTTATACACACAGTCTATCGCGGGATCTCGCGTCCGTTCGAGATTATCGCGCGATCTTCCGTGAATACCGCTGGCTCCCAAGGCTCCGCGCCGCCGTTACGCGCCCGGTGGGGATTGACGTTTGGGAGAGGACGAAGCAGAACCACGCCGCGGCCGTTCCGCGGCCGTTCCGCGTCTAGTGGAAATCCAGGGTTAGAATGTTAAAATCCTGGATATGGCTTGGGTTTCGACCGAGAACAGTACCTGAGAGGCATGAGAGCTATGTGTCACATATCAACACAAAAGCTGATGCCTTATCAGTATTTAAGTCAAATCAAATTTGGGACAACTTTTTCAGCAGTTTCAGTGTAGCCGATGCCACACACACTATAAAATACAGCACAGAAAAGCATTAAACTGTAATTGAGTAAAAACTGTAATAGCTGTGAAAATACAAAGTTAACCTTTAAAACTCTTGTGTTATGACCCACTTAAACTTGCAATCAATGTTAACGTTCAGTCAAGCACCAGCTTATGTTTGCACCTCTCCTACCATATTAAGCTGGACTAATTTAACAGACCATTTGTATGTTTTATGTACAAATACATGACCATTTTGTTACACCATTTGTGCATTTGTTTTTTGCATTATTTTACATCCTGCTGGTGCAATGTACCACATTTTGGCAAATAACAACAAAGTAAAAGTCATAACAGATAATGTGACAGTAGACAGTCTCAGCTGACTTTTGAAATAATAATGTTTCATCTCTGACTTGGATCTACTTATTTTTAACAGTAAGCATCTTAAGTCATCAGTAGGCGTAAATGGAGTCAAATGTGAAGAGGGCCGGGAAACAGTTGAAGTGGAGTTGGGCTGTAAAATACATGTGGGTAGTCAATGACCTCTCTAGTAGACACATGAAGGCACACACTTCACTTTGTCTCCAGTGTTGTAGCCTGTGGCCAGGTCATACAAACACAGTACGATTCAAAACAAATGTACTGCAAAAACATTTTCTCCTGTGTGTGTACTTATACTGCACTTAAACATTATATAAAATATTGGAACTAATTTGCAGTTCTTGTGTAAAACAGCACCCTGGAGACTAAACCAGACAAATACGCAAATACATGTGACAATGAAGGCTGTTATATAATAAGGGAATAAACTAAACTAAAAAGGTGAGAGAATATCCAATATTTTGTGTAAATTACATACACAGTAAATCCGTCTCAGGATAGTTTTAATCAAGTGTCCAGAGAAGAACTTCTATCATTCCTAAGAGGGATTTTGGGTAATTACTAAAACACAAACAGTGTCTTTACATAACCTACTGCTTCTCTCTCTCTCTCTCTCTATGTGCAAAACCTTAGATTTCTACAGTACTCCAGTAACTTATGTCTTCTATATCTGTCTTTTATAAAAAGTTACTCTTCCAGACTGCATCAAGGGAACTTGGAACTGTAAGGAGCAGGAACAGCAGCTGCAATTGGCACATGGAGGTATGTAATCAAGTACAGGTTTATGGAGCACTTGATCTGTATCTTATTAGCGGTTCATGCTGATTCACTATTGGATGATCATGTTCATTTAAACATGAGAAACCAAAGTGAACTCTGTAGCCCTACTGACCATCCTGGTTTATCTTTAGCAGTAGAATCCACTTCTAAATCTTTAGAAACTTTTATGCTTCTGCCTTGTCTCAATCAGTGTTGATGTGAAATGCATTACCCTCTAAACCCCCCTATACTGAGAAACACAGCACAGTCATTTGGATCTGATAGGCTCATTTGACAAGGGTTTGAAGTAACAGAAAGTCATTTATTTTTACAAGTCACGCACTACAGCTTTAACAGCAGGATGCCAGTTGCTATTGTTAGCTCTCATAGCCCTCACCTGGATTACATAGCAAACGTTGCAGTCTGCTGTGATTGCAGACTCTATTTTTATACTCTAAATTGTTTTATTTGCATTACTGTCCACTTCTAGAAGTCGTACTACCTTACTTACTGTGAAGCACTGGTAAAAACAAGGGAGGAAAGAAAATGGTCACATAAAAGGTGACTTATCTTTAATAAACAACATTTTGGTGTATTGTACTTTCTTAATTTTGTCATTATGTTGTTGTTACCATGTAGTATACTTGTATACTAGTATACTATTTGGAGAAGACATACATTAAAAGAGTGCACAGTTTTTAAAAGATGCATATTTGCAAGTACAGATAAACAGAAACTATAAAGGCTTAATATAGATGCATGTCAACCTCCTGCCCTTCCACATGTACCCGCTGCACTGTTCTCTTAAAGGATAAGAACTCCTTGAAAACTCAATTAGACTGGGGGGCAAAACCTACTACTATCACACACTGATGTGCGCAGTGGCACTGACTCACAAACACATTGACACACACACACACACACACACGCGCACGCACACATACACATCAGTATTTAAGCTTCCTAACCTGCAGCTATTTCCAGTGTTAAATGGACTCTGAGGTCCCAGACGAAAAAGCCTGTACTGAGGCAAGAATCTAATTACTATGTTTGTGTATTGTGTGCATGTATGCTTTTAATGGTACACAGCACTGCTCTCTAAACACACACACACACACACACACACACATTTATTCACCTTATATTGTGCCTCATGCAGCTCGGTTTTCTCACTTACAGAAATGGTCCATTAAAACCTTTGTTCTATACTTGTGTCTGTTATGTTTCCAAATGTTTCTGAATTCAAAAATAATACCAAATCTAATCTTATAAAGCAGATTATAAGATTATAAGATTATAAAATATATATTTTCTAAAGTGGAAGAAAAGAAGAACATCCAATAACACCCATCAGTACTTATGCAGAAAGTCGGCTTTCACAACACATTTCATTAAGAATACTTAAGGGGATGTAAACTTTAGGGGATATATATTCTGGACTAAAAACCGAGTTCTAAATTTCTAAATTTTGAAAAATATACTTGGTTTCAGGGAGAATAAGATCAATACTGCCTACTGTATGTCTGCATCTTTACTACTGGGAGAGAGCAGGGGTCCATTATTTTAAACATGGCACAGTCTAAAGAGTGGAAACCGGGAGAAAAGCTAACATTGCTGTTCTTAGGTGAAGCCAACAGAACTGAGAAAGGTCAACAATAAGTTGTTTTATAACTTGTCTGTAAACAAAGTTGAAGTCATTGTCATAAGATTAACCAGACAACCAGCAAAGGCTCCAGGGTGTCACTGCCCACTCAGAAATAACGATAGTCTCAGCTCTTCCAGCTCTTCCAGTGGAAACACTGTTGGGGATCAGCTCATTCAAGATGGAGTCACATGCATCTTGGATGGAGAACACATGGCCCCTTGCTCAGAGACAAAGAGTGTCATAAAACTCAGTCAATAAAGATCCCTTATCTTCCACACATCAGTGGGAAACCCACCTCAGTGGTCACTTTTGGACATGTGACCCCCATGAAACAGGCAATACAAAAGCCAGGTTTCCCCTCCTTCTCTTTTTTTCTTCTTCGCCCTTCTTGTCTCCAGCTCACCGGAGGACACAGGCTCCTCTGCTCTCCCCTGCCCTTTTGGGTGCAGGAAGGACACAGACGTCAGCTCTCCGACTGAAGACCCTTCAGCACAGAGTTTAACAAGCTTCCAGCAGCAAGAGACCCTCTCTGCTGATCTTCGAGCAGGCCCGCTCACAGCAGCCTGCTATCCTCTTATCAGAGGCAGCGACACCAGAGCCTGCCTAAGGATCAACCAAGGATCCAGAGCCAAGTTAGCACCAACTAGCTAACTTTGTGAGGAGGAACCTGAGCCACAGACACCAGAAACACAGTCAACCATCTACTGTTCCTGGACCAACAGACAGCACCTCAAAAGGACACCTTTGCATCTTTTAAGGACTTGGTAACGTAACTGGGCCTAGCATAGCATTACACTGCTTGGCTAAGCATAGATGAAATGTTGTACTGAGATTACTTGCTCACATAAAGTGTTGTTGTAATGTCTAGATTTAGGTTAATATGATGTTAGTGATGTCCATGCTTCTTAGCTCTCAGCTCTAGATGTGCATGCTTCTAACCTCTCATCTAACCTGACATCTCACTTTACAAAAGTAGTTAACCAAGAAACACAGCAGCCATGCGGTCAAGAAGCCATCTTTGATTCCGCCATCTTGTTGTAGTTTCTTTGTCAACCGCCATCTTGATTTGTAGTCTACCTCTATCTGACTTGACCATTTGACCTGTACACACAGACTCTCTCTTTTTCACACACACTGTATATAGTTACATTTAGTAGATAGTTTTGTTTATATCTTTGATGTCTTTTTAATAAATGTTTTATACAATATACAGTCTGGTCTGATTAATATTGCACAAGTGTGTATATTGCCAACCTCTTCCCTGTAGAACTCCAATCCTTTCACCTATTCACCTAACTATTGATGTAGAATTGTGATTTATCAATTATTAAGTTAATTATTAATCATAATCCAAATTGGTAGTCGGCTTAATTTATGAGACTGTTTTTGGAGGTTATGAATTAATGGTTCATTCAGAACCGAATGTTCTCCTCTGTTTGAGAGGAGTGGTGCCCCAATTTGAGTTTGACTCAACTTTCTATAAGAAATTAATTATTCCATAATTAATCAATTATTAATATTCTAAATTCATAACCAATTACGCCCCTAATCCCAACAACACTCAGCGTTACTAATGAAAAAATGTTGCTGAATTCACATCATTTGAAACTTAATTTTCAAACAATGTCAGAAAGGTTTTGAAATTTATAGATTAGTTTGATTATTGATTAACCTAAAATGTTCTGTGAACAGGGGTCTGCTCTGAACAAAAACAAGAAACCTGTGTGTGTGTGTGTGTGTGTGTGTGTGTTACGTACCCCATACTGGTTCCCTCTGTGGGCTACTAGTTATTAACCCCCAGACAGTCACCTTGGCACACACACTGGTACAAATAGATGGACTGAAAATGGAAGATTGACCTATTCATATGTGCACACACTCACCTTGTCTAAAATATCAGTCTCTCTCTCGCTCTCTCTCTCTCATACACACACACACACACACACACACACACACCATCTTTATCAGTTTGCTATGACCTGGGCCTCCACATGAATTGGCATGAGGTGTTAATCCTAATATTGGATTATCAGGCAGTCAGAGATTATCC